>NW_011494606.1:6242098-6261902 GCF_000754665.1 Bison bison bison
AAAGGGTTCGCCCGAGGGAAAAGGGAGGCAGATAAGGAAAAGATCTGTATGGGAGAGTGCGCCGAAAGAAAGATGAAGAACGAGGGTAAGGGCCTGTCGGAGGGGCTCAGGAAGGGTGTATACCGAAGGGGAGGGGGCGCTGAACCCGAAAAGATGGATGGTGGGGGGGGCGCCCCATTAAGGGGGCCCCGAACCCGGGGAGGAAAGAAGGCGATTTGAGAGACGGCAGCCGGCCACGAGAGGGGCGCAGGGTAGGGACTGTGAGGCTTCCTAAGGCCTCTGGGGAGGTCGCTATGAGACCGCTGTGTGGTGAGGACCCCCATCCGTGAGTGGAAGGAAAGGGGCTGAGCTGGGGGACCTCAAAGCCGCACAGAGAGGAAGAGCTGAGGAAGGCCGATCTCAGAACAGGGGCAACCCGCGGGCGGGTCCCCCGGGAGTGTCCCGGGCCCCCAAACCGGGACTCGAGGGAGAGTTCCAGAGCCTACGGCCTCACCTTTGAAGAGGTAGTCGTACTCGTCGTCGCGGGTGCCCATTGCGCGGCCGAGAAACGAAGGGGCGGGAGCAGCAGTGGTACCGGTGGGACCAGGGGGCGTCGCTGCAGGGGTAACCCGAACGCCGAGCTTCAGCTGCCGGACCCGGTAAAGAACCCCTCCCTGCCGCTACGCCACTTCCGGCAGGCCCCCACCCATAGGGGGAAGTACTTCCGGGGGCGGCGCCCCGCCCCTCAGCCCAATAAAGGGGGTGTACACAAGTTTGGCGTCTGTCGTCCAAGCTTCCCGGACTCGGAGGGGTTTCGAGTGGCTTAATGAGCGCGGTACTCCCGGCTTACCTCACTTACAGAGGCTGCTCTCCATACATAATAGTCTCTCCCTCACTCCACTCGCCGTTATTCGGGGAAGCAGGGCACTGGAGAGCGCGTCAGCACTGCCTCTGGTGGTCGGTTTGTGGATGGGGGCGGGGTTCTCTAAGGATTAGAGAGCCGAAGGCAGAGCCGTGAGCGTGGCGGTTCCATGGTGTAATGGTTAGCACTCTGGACTCTGAATCCAGCGATCCGAGTTCAAATCTCGGTGGAACCTGTACTCCTTCCACCTTTTGGTTTGGGTTTTGTTTTTTCCCTGGCCACGATTTTTAAGTCATGTACTTATTCACAAAGTGATTCTTGTACACCTGCGGGGTATATGTGTCTTTGAACTAAGGAGGGAGGGAATGCCACAAAACTCAGTTGCCTAGGAAGACCACATGCATTTCCTTCAGTTCTGTACTGTTACCTAGGTGTCTCCTAAGTATCCTCTACACTTAGCCCCTTTTTTTTTTAACCTCGGCCGTCTTCGAAAGCTTCCATGAAAAGGTGATTCTTTTTGCTAGAATTTTCAACCTCCAACTTCATACGAGGGCAGGCACTTTCCACTCCTTCTCTCCAGAAATCTCCCAAACTGTCTCCAGATGTATTCACAGAACCTCGCCCACCCTCCTCATCAAAATTCATCAAGAACTTCTTGAACCCTAATTGTCATCCTTTAAGCTTAACCTGGTTATATAATTATTTTCTTTAACATGCAGAGCGAAGGATGACAATTTCCATTTTTTCAGAAATGTGGATGGGGAGGTTCAAGTGATTTCCAAAGATCACACAGCAGGGCCTCCCTTTATGTGAAGAGACTTATGGCTCAGTGGTAAAGAGTCTGCCTGCTGATGCAGGAGACTGGTTTGATCCCATCCCCTGAAGGAGGAAGTGGCAACCCACTCCTGAAAAATCCCATGGACAGAGGAGCTTGGTGGGCTATCCAGTCCACGGGGTCCCGAAGAGTGGGATACAACTGAGTACATAAGCACTATATTTATGCCAAAAAGTTTTTCCCGTTTATTGTCAAACCTCACTACACCTGTGTGCAATTTAGAGTTTTCATCAAGGGTGCCTGTAGTAAGTAGAATAAAGGCTCTCCCAAAATGTCCACGTCCCAATCCTTGGAACCTGTGAATATACTAGATTATGTGGCAAAGGGGAATTAAGGTTGCAGGTGGACTTAAGGTTGCAAATCAACTGACTTTAAAACAGGATAATTATCCTTGGAGTCTCCATGTGGGCCTAACGTCCTCTCAAGTGTCCTTAAAAGTGGAAAAGGGAGGTCAGAGGGTTGTGGTGTGAGAAGACCTCAACCGGCCCTTTTGGCTTTGAACATGAAGAAAGGGGGCCAGGAGCCTAGGAATGCAGAGGCTTATAGAAGATGGAAAAGGCAAAATATAAATGAGAGGAGATGGAAAAGGCAAGGAAACTGAGTCTTCCCTAAGGCCACCAGAAAGAACACAGCCCTGCTGGTACCTTGATTTTAGCCCAGGGATACCCATGTCACACTTCAGACCTATAGTACTGTAAAGTAATACATTTCTGTAGTTTTAAGTCACCAACATTGTGGTAATTTGTTACAGCAGCAATAGAAAACTAATACAGTGCCATTTTCAGTGCTTTCCAAAGCAATATATAGCAACAGAAGGTTTACCAAAGGGTCAATAACAGTTCTGAAGGAGTAACTCATGAGCAGAATGAGCAATTCTGGCAACAGATGCCACAGTTCAGAGGGACTGAGATAATTAGGAAGAACTCCCTGGGGACTTCCCTGGCAGTACAGTGGCTGAGATTCTAAGCTCCCAGTCCGGGGACCTGGGTTGGATCCCTGATCAGAGAACTAGATCCGAATGCCATAAGGTAGACTGAAAATCCCATGTGCTACAACCAAGACCTGGTGCCCTGGTGCAGTCAAATAAATAGGAAAAACAAAGAACTACCTGGAAGGGGAGGAGCTAGCATTGACTCCTGAAGGAAGAAGCAAGTAAGGAAGCTCATTTGGGGAAGTGGAGAAGATTAGACGATAAGAGCATGTTAAGTAAGGCCATTAATGCCAGAGAAATAATCATGAACTTTTCCCCTTAAGTCATTATTTCTCAATGTGCATCCTGAGAAGGTCAATAGTATTCCTCAAAGGAAGGATTTCATGCTCAAATAGGTTGAAACGCACTGTACACTGTCTCTCCTGCCTTAGAAGTTCCCCTAATACTCTGGTGTTTTAAAGTCTAAATATCCCACTCTGAAGGGAAAAAATTTTAACTGTATGAAACAGAGCATTTCTCAGGTTCACCTGTGAACAAAAAAAAGAACAGAGTATCATTCATCATTCATTTACACAAGGATTAAATCACAACCCATTGCGGTCACCCACAGTGCAAGAGTGCATCCTGAGAAGAATTTAAGATGAAAAAACCTGGATAAGGCATTCTGTGCTTTGGATAAACAGCCCCGAGCTAGTTAAGATGTTTAAGATGGTTAAGCATAGTTAAGTTTTTTCCCATACAGAAGTTTTAACTTTTTATTTACTCAAATCTCTCAAAGTCCTTTGGTTTCTGAATGTTGCATATCACATTAGAAGGCTTCCTCTCTACGCAAGATTTTTTCAAAAAACTTATTTCTTCAAAGATTTTTAAAACTTTTTTCTCCATCTGAATTTTATGTAAATTGAGAGTAAAGTAGGGATCTAAGTTATTTCCAAATGGATAGCCAATTGTTTCAACATCATTATTTGAAAAATCTTTTCCCCACTGTTACAAATATCTAATTTATTATAAATAAATTTCATACATATAAATAAGTCTATTCTTTAATCTTCATAATATACCTCTGACAGCCAGAGAGGAACACTACTCAGATGTCCCTTCAAAAAAGAGGCTGTTGGGGACTTCCCTGTGGTCCAGTGGCTAAGACTCCGTGCTCACAATGCAGGGGGCTCAGGTTCAATCCCTGGTCAGAGAACTAGATCCCACATGCCGCAACTAAGAGTACGCATACCACAGCTAATGATCCTGCTTGCCACAACTGAGACACAGCAACCAAAGAAATAAAAATAAATATTAAGAAAGAGTCTGTTGTGAGAAGTATAGTTCGCTGATGGTCTCCAGTTGCCACACCTCCAAGGCCCACACTCCCTCTGGACTGTTCCCAGACAAGGACTGAGCACCATAGGGATACTAGAACTGGACCAGTTCTGTCCAAAATGGGACTCTTCTAATGGGTACTCTTTCTCTAGATCTCTCCATTGCACTAAGATTTTCTCAGAATTGCATTATAGTCCTAGGTTCTTCCTATCCAATCCTTCTTCTTTCCCACTCTCCTTGCATAGGTATTGATCCTAAATTGTGATCTGAATGCCCCACTTCTCCCTTTTGTCTTCCCCCCCACCCCCAAATGAATTCTTATGCTTCTAATTCACTGGGTCATCTTCCAGAGGACCTGACCCCGATTCAGTCCAATTGGTCAACTTTTCTCTTCCTATGCCGATATCACATTGCTGTATCACGACTTTGCAGTCTATTTTGATATTTCAATGTGGATTTTTGGTTTTGTTTTTTGGCTGCACTGGGTCTTCATTGCTGTGCAGGCTTTTCTCTAGCTGTGGTGAGCAGGGGTGACTCTTCATTGCAGTGCTCAGGCTTCTCATTGCCATGGCTTCTCTTGTTGCAGAGCACAGGCTCTCGGCGCGGGAAGGGTTTCACTACTGATCATTAAAAATACCTTTTTCAGAAATGAAAGAATTTGCACAGGATATCCAAAGATATGAGATTCTGCCTATAATGATGCAAAAGAGGGAGATCTAAGGCTTAATAACTATTTGGAAGAATGATCAATAGAAAGGGGGAAAGGATAAAAAAAAGAAAGCAAAACTGTTGCCATTAATTTCAGGCATGTCTAATTTCAACAGCTAGTAAGAAAACCAAAAGGAAGTACCCAGTAAAAAGCCTGGAAATATAGATTCAGAAATGTCTTGGCCCTAGAATATATGGAAGAAGCAAATTCTGGAATATATCTCATCTTCCACAGCCTGGGAGCAGCTCTAAAAGATTATTGAAAACAAACTGGGAACTGACAGGCCTGTGTTTAAACTCCAGCTCTGCCATTTACTGTTGTACCGATTTTAATAATTTACCTAATCCCACTGAAGCTTGGTTCCTTGTCTGCAAAATGGGACAAATGTGATTGAAATAGTATATAGCTTGCACCGTACCTGGCACATAGCAAATGTTCATTAATGCTCTGGGTCTCAATTGGGGTCAGTTTTGACCCCAGGAAATTTGAATATCTGGAGACCATTTTGGTGTATACTTGGGAGGCACCACTGGCATCCTGTGGGTAGAAACATTCTATAATAGACAGGACGTCTCCCCCACAACAAAGAATTATCTGGCCCAAAATATCAACAGTGCCAAGGTTGAGAATCATGAGTTCATTATAAGGATTATCCAGAGGCCAGGCCAAGACCTATGATGGGAAAGGGCAGGATGCAGTGAGCATCACCTCTCCATCCTGCCTCATCTTCCAAAAGTTGAGCATATCCCTCAAACATCAGGAAGGATGTCCAAGACAGACATACCTCTCTTCATAAAGCAGAGCCCATGGACCCACCAACCTGATACAAAACACTTCCATATGAGGATCCTGTTTGTTAAGTAAACAAAGCTCAGTTTTCTATTTCTTGACCCAAAAGGATTTTTACAGTGACATTCAGTTTGTAACTATTTGTTAAACCCTACGTATCAGTTTTATGCACATTTTTGTAATGACACTAGGTTTGCTTCACCATAAAAAGAATTTTTTGAGAGAGAAAAGTAAACAGACCTAATGAAGTGATAAGATTTGTTTTCTGTGCTTTTTGCCTTTTCTACTGAGTATATTATAAGGTAACAAATCGTATACAAAACCAGGAAATTCTCAACTTTGATTCTGATTATAGTCACTAGAGCACCGAGTCTTAAAGAAAGAAAGAATTTTAAAATATTTATTTATAAACATGTATTCTATATAAATATTTATAAACATGTATTCTATATAAAAATAGAGAGAGAGAATACATGTATATTACAAATGGCTTATTATTTATAACCAAATGCTATGTAGCTCAGCATAGATTTTTTTTCCATATCATGAAATCTGAATTAGAATAACTTCTAACTTTTATTTTAATAGTTTACTCTTCACATATTCTTAGCCTTTTAGGTTTGGTACTCATAGATTATAAATCATATGGCACAATCATTTTTCAAAAACCAAAAGGAAGGACATCAAGAGAGTGAAAAGATCACCTGTGAGAATGGAGAAAATACTTACAAATCAAATATATGGTAAATGATTAATATCCAGAATATATAAAGAACTCTGACAACTCAACAATAACAAAAAAACATGAAAATGGGCAAAGGACTTCAATAAACACTTTTCCAAAGAAGATTTATGAACCACCAATAAGCACGTGAGAAGATGCTGAACATCATTAGTCATTAGGGAAATGCAAATCAAAACCACATGAGATACCACTTCACACTCATAAGGATGGCTTTTATTTAAAAACAAAACAAAATGAAACAGAAAAAAGAAGTGTTGGAGAGGATGTGAAGCAATTCGAAACCTATACATGGCCGATGAGAACGTACAATAGTACAGACTGTGTCAAACAGTTTAGTGGTTCTTTTAACAATTACACTTACAATTACTATATGATACAGCAATTCTACTTCAAAGAAGTGAAAGCAGAGACTGAAACAGATACATGTACACCAACGTTCCCAGCATGGCCAAAAGGTGGAAACAACACAAGTGGCATCACAGAGGAATGGATAAGCAGAATGTGTCATATACTAACAATGGAATATTATTCAGCCTTACTAAGGAATGAAATTCTGATATATGCTACAACATGAATGAATCTTGCAAACAGTATGCTAAGTGAAATAAGCCAGGAGCGAAAGGACAAATACTGTCTGATTCCACTTATATGAGATACCTAGATTGAGTAAATCCCTAGACGTGGCGGTAGTGGTCAAGAACCCTCATTTCAGTGCAGGAGATGTAAGAGACATGGGTTCAATCCCTGGGTCAGGAAGATCCACTGGAGGAGGGCATTGCAACCCACTTCAGTATTCTTGCCTGGAGAATCCCATGGACGGAAGAGCCTGGTGGGCCACAGTCCATAGGGTCAGACATGACTGAAGCAACTTTAGCACAGCACAGCACAGAAAGGGAATAGGGAGTTTTTGTCTACTAGGTACAGTTTCCGTTTGGGATGATGAAAAAGTCCTGGAAATGAACGGTGATGATAATTATAAAATTATCATAAATGTACTTAATGCCACTGAACCATTTAAAATGGTTAAAGTGGTAAATTTTATGTTATGTATATTATTTATTTATTTGGCTGCGATGGGTCTTGCTTGCGACATGAGGGATCTTCTTTGCGTCATGTGATATCTTAGTTCCCAGATCGAACCTGCATACCCTGCAATGCAAGGCAGATTCTTAACCACCAGACCACCAGGGAAATCCCTGTTACATGTGTTTTAACACACACATAAAACTAAAAGGAGTTGGATCTCAGTTTTTTAAAAATGGACAGAAACAGGAAACAGAAGGTCAAAATAAAAGGAAAGATAGTTCTAGAAAAGGGATGTCAGAGGATGGGGAATGCTACTATGAATTCCTCAGTCTTCCCAGGAACTCTGTCGTCCTGGGGCCGTGTGCCTTTTCCTGACAGCCTCCCAGAATTCCTGTGGGCTAGCTGCTTTCTAGCAGCTAGAAAGTTAGCTTGTTCATCCTCATCCCACCCAACCTGGAACTTCCACCATGGCAGAGAAACTTCTCTGAATAAATACCAATTACCAGCCCCCTTTCATCCTCCCTCTCCTACCCTATCCCTATTGTGTGTTTACTACTGCACCTCAGAAGAGGGAATTTGCTTTGGCATCGTGGGACTCCATCAAGTCTATGTAATTTCCTATGTGAATAAGAGCCATGCTTGCTCAAAAGAAAAGAAAAACCTAGCTGACCACCAGAGTCTCATTTTTGTTTCTCCATCATTTACTTGGAAAAAAGCTGGGACTTTTAGTAATTTAAAAATTTAAAAACTGCAATACTAAATTGGTCAGGGTTACCAAAAAAGAAGATAAAAGTGACCCTTTTAGAACAGAAGAATAATTACTACACGACCTAGTCAATCCACTCTTAGGTATTTATCTAAAAGTTGTGAAAGCATATATATGTATTAAAAGTTGTATGTGAATGTTTGCAGCAGAGTTATTTGTAATAGCAAAACCTGGAAAGAGCCCAAATGTCCATCAACAAGTGGATAGATGGTAAATTTTGGTACAGTATATCCACACAGTGGAATACTATTTGGCAATAAAAAAGGAACAAACTGCTGATACATAACAACAAGCTGGATGAATCTCAAAATTATGCTGAGTGAAAGAAGCAAAAAGAAGAGTACATAATGTATGATTCCATTTATACAAAATTCTATAAAATGCAAACTAACCAAAGAGTAGAGAAGGGAGAGAGGGATTAAAAGATAAGAGGACATTTGAGGGGATAACAAATACATCTGTTATCTCCATAGTGGTGATGGTCTCACAGGAGTACACAAACATCATAATTCATCAGATTTCACACTTCCTACGTGGTTTATTGTTTTGTAAAAAGAGACAACAGGAAAGCACAGTTCAGTTCAGTTCAGTTCAGTCGCTCAGTCGAGTCCAGCTCTTTTCAACCCCATGAATCGCAGCACTCCAGGCCTCCCTGTCCATCACCAACTCCCAGAGTTCACTGAGACTCACGTCCATCGAGTCAGTAATGCCATCCAGCCATCTCATCCTCTGTTGTCCCCTTCTTCTCCTGCCCCCAATCCCTCCCAGCATCGGAGTCTTTTCCAATGAGTTAACTCTTTGCATGAGGTAGCCAAAGTACTGGAGTTTCAGCTTTAGCATCAGTCCTTCCAAAGAAATCCCAGGGCTGATCTCCTTCAGAATGGACTGGTTGGATCTCCTTGTAGTCCAAGGGACTCTCAAGAGTCTTCTCCAACATCACAGTTCAAAAGCTCAATTCTTCAGCGCTCAGCCTCTTCACAGTCCAACTCTCACATTCCATACATGACCACTGGAAAAACCTTAGCCTTGACTAGACGGACCTTTGTTGGCAAAGTAATGTCTCTGCTTTTGAATATGCTATCTAGGTTGGTCATAACTTTTCTTCCAAGGAGTAAGCGTCTTTTAATTTCATGGCTGCAATCACCATCTGCAGTGATTTTGGAGCCCAGAAAAACAAAGTCTGACACTGTTTCCACTGTTTCCCCATCTATGTCCCATGAAGTGGTGGGACCGGATGCCATGATCTTCGTTTTCTGAATGTTGAGCTTTAAGCCAACTTTTTCACTCTCCACTTTCACTTTCATCAAGAGACTTTTTGAGTTCCTCTTCACTTTCTGCCATAAGAGTGGTGTTATCTGCATATCTGAGGTTATTGATATTTCTCCCGGCAATCTTGATTCCAGCTTGTGCTTCTTCCAGTCCAGCGTTTCTTCCAGCCCAGCGTTTCTCATGATGTACTCTGCATATAAGTTAAATAAGCAGGGTGACAATATACAGCCTTGATGTACTCCTTTTCCTATTTGGAACCAGTCTGTTGTTCCATGTCCAGTTCTAACTGTTGCTTCCTGACCTGCATACAAATTTCTCAAGAGGCAGATCAGGTGGTCTGGTATTCCCATCTCTTTCAGAATTTTCCACAGTTTATTGTGATCCACACAGTCAAAGTCTTTGGCATAATCAATAAAGCACAAAAGAAGACAAAAGTTTCTCCCTGATCACTAATATGCTTTTTTAAATTTTGAATAGTCTATTTTTTAGTACAAATAGATTCTTTTTTCCCCACCAAACTTTAAACTTTTTATTTTGTACTGGGGTATAGCCGATTAACAATGTTGTGGTAAATTCAGGTGAACAGCAAAGGGACTCAGCCATACATATATAAGTATTCAATATTCTTGAAAGCAAGGTTGGAATACCCAGGTGCCACACACACACACACACACACACAAATCCTTGCTGCTCTCACACTCACTAATCACCGCTGCTAAGTCACTTCAGTCATGTCCCACTCTGTGCGACCCCATAGACGGTCAACAGCCTATTTCCTTTACAGTATCTGAGATGTATCTGTTCCCATTCTTAGCCACTGGCCCACTCTAAGCCCTCCACCCCCATTGTTAAGTTACAGCCTAGTCTTACCCTCCATCCAACATGCAGGTGGCTGCCAGAATAATCTTGACAGAGGACATCTCCAACTCCTGTTATTCAAAGTCATCATAGAAAAGTTATCGATGTACATCCATGCCTGAAAACAAAAGAGTATTTTAAAAAAAAGTTAGTAGTTCTTATCTATGGAGAGAAGGTGATTTTTATTTTCTCTCTTTTTCTATATTTTACAGTAGTTTTTTTTTTAAAGTAAAAATATCCTTATTGGTTTTGCTTGTTACAAAAAGAATGCATACTTGCTGTAAAATATTCAAATAATATGAACAATATGAAAGTATAGTAAAATTAGAAAATGAAATTTGTTTCCTCCTTGTGATCAACATTGTGGTTTCGTCTCCAACATCCACTCTACGCCTTCCATTCAGGAAGCAGCCAGGCAGTTTGGGTGAGATTATCTCCACTCACAGCTTCAGAAATAGCTTCTGGAATGGTCTAAACCAGCAAGTCTTAACCCTAACATCCAAACCCTTATATTGTAACAAGCATTTCATAACACTGCCTTACCATCCTGACTTGTAAAATCAATAGATCATGTATTTTGATATACCTTCTATTATGACAAAATCCTATAATATAAAGGAGAAATAACAGGAAAACAATACCTTATGAAATATTATGTATTTCAATATGGAAATGCTTGGGCACGACTATAATAGAAGATATAATGAAGTAGTTAGATGTTTGTACCTAATGGCAGAATCACCATTTGTTGGACAGTTTTTGAGAACTATGTGTCAGGGCAAACAGACAGAAATCCCGTTTCATGGAGCTTACATTCTAACAGGGTAGTGGGATACAAACACCAAACAATTGGCATAATACAACAGAACACGTAAGTAAATTATATATTACATTGTAAGGTGATAAGTATTACGGGGGTAAAAAGTAGAACAGGGTAAGGAAAAACCAGCATTCAGAACAGTAGGGAAGTGGGTAATAAGTTGCAATTTAAACTAGTGGTCAAGACTGCTACCAAGACCATAACATTCAGTTTGAAGGAGGTGAGGGAATGAATCATGAATGATACTTCTAGGGGGAAGTATCCAAGCAGAGGGAATAGCCATGCAAATAATCAAAGGAGGAAGCCTCTGTAGGGAGTATTCTGGGCTGTAAGTAGCCAGTGAGGTGGCCTGAAGTGAGTAGTAGGAGAAAAAGCAGAAGTAGGAGATGGGTCAGAGAGGAAACAGAACCACATCTCCCAGGACCTCAAAGCACATTGTAAAGCTTGCATCTGAGTAAAATGATGCAACATTAGAAGGTTGAGAAGAGAGGAATGACATGCTTTGACCCACGTTTTATTAATAAAAGGAAAAATCTGGCTACTCTGTTGAGAATGCATTGGAAGACCAGCTGGAGAGTTTGTCATAAGAATCCAGGTGAGAAGTGAAAGCAACAGCTACAAATGCAGACTAAGATTCAGTAGAGTATTTCATCTCAGATGTCATTGATTGTAGGATACATCCTGGCTCCAGAGATAAAATATGCAATGTGAATTGCATTATGCAGTGTGAACTGCAATATTCAGAAAGTGGTGTCAGCTGTTCAAAACATGATTTTCTGAAGTAATGAACAACTCTTGGTGAAGTTCCAAATGAAACAAAATACTATTTTCTCTCAATTTACCCATAATTCTCCCATCTTAAAATTCAATTCATATTAAGACCATAAACAAGTAGTTCATGTTCATATATAAAATGGAGTTAGGGTCTAGGTTCAGATTATTATAAAGATGTTTTTTAAATCTACATTAATGTCAAACAGGACATTAAAAGCCATGCAAGATAAGGGGAAAATCTGTAATTTGGATTGTTCCATATATTATGAGACTCTTGAGAGTCCCTTGGACTGCAAGGAGATCAAACCAGTCAGTTCTAAAGGGAATTGCTCCTGAATATTCATTTGAAAGACTGCTGAAGCTGAAGTGCCAATCCTTTGGCCACCTGATTCGAAATGCCGACTCATTAGAAAAGACCCTGATGCTGGGAAAGATTGAAGAGGAGAAGGGGACAACAGAGGATGAGATGTTTGGATGGCATCACCAACTCAATGGACATGAATTTGAGGAAGCTCTGGGAGTTGATGGACAGAGGAGCTGGCGGACTACAGCCCATGGGGTAGCAAAAAGTCAGACACAACTTAACAACTGAAAAACAATATACATTATGAAAAATCTATTATCTTTGGCCCATATTCTAAATACTCAATCACTGTGACAACCAAAATTGCTCCCAAAATTTACAAAGAGGTCCCTAGGATGATTCAGGAACAGACACATGACCCTACATACCATCACGGTCCAATCAGAGGAAAGCCTAGAGCTGCTGTTTGACAACGGAGAAGGCGATGGCACCCCACTCCAGTACTCCTGCCTGGAAAATCCCATGGACGGAGGAGCCTGGTAGGCTGCAGTCCATGGGGTCGCAAAGAGTCTGACAGGACTGAGCGACTTCACTTTCCCTTTTCACTTTCATGCATTGGAGAAGGCAATGGCAACCCACTCCAGTGTTCTTGCCTGGAGAATCCCCGGGACGGTGGAGCCTGGTGGGCTGCCGTCTATGGGGTCCCACAGAGTCGGACACTACTGAAGTGACAGCAGCAGAGGCGGCTGTTTGACAAAGAGAAAAAGGAAAACCAGTACTTGTGGCAGAGCCTGAATGAAGACGCCCCATGCCCGAATGCGCCAGCAACCCTCCCACCACCAGGGGGAGCTCTCTTTGGGGTGAGGCTTTTACCTTTTTTAATGTAGTATTGTATTTTTTTTAATTATGGTAAAATATACATAAATGTAACATCTTAACCATTTAAAAGTCTACATTCACATTATTGTGCAACAGAGCTCTAGAACTCTTTCCATCTTGCAAAAGGAAACTATACTCATTAAACAACAACTCCGGTTTCCCCTTCTACCCACAATCCCTGCCAACCACCATTCCACTTTCTGCCTATAAGAGTTTGGCCTTTCTAGGTACCTCAGTGGTAAAGAATCCGCTTGCCAGTGCAGGAGGCATGGGTTCCATCCTTGGGTTGGGAAAATCCCCTGGAAGAGGAAATGACAACCCACCCCAGTATTCTTGCTGGGAGAATCCCATGGACAGAGGAGCCTCGTGGGCTGCAGTCTGTGCAGTCACAAAGAATCAGGTATGACTGAGCACACTCTCACAGGTACCACAGATACGGGGAATCATATGGTATTTGTCCTTTTCTATCTGATTTATTCTGCTTAACATAGTGTCCTCAACAAGATTTTACCTTTGAAGGCAAGGGCAAGACAGAGCAAAAGCTGGCAGCTGAATTACATTGTTGAACTCCTCCATCAACCCTTTACCAAAAGCCCTCTTCACCTCTGAACATTTTGGTTACTTGGTCAATATATTCCATTTATTATTTAAGCACATTTGGGCTTATATTTTCTATTATTTACAGGTGAAAAGATGATAACTGATATCCTCCCTTTTTTTCCTCAAATAGAATTATCAGTTTGGTATATACTCTTTCAGACTATCTAATACACAAATAGAGATGTGCATTTTATTTTTATATATGTGAAATCCTGTAATACTGTTAAGCAACCTAATTTTTTCTCTGACTTCTTTCAATGTTAATAAATACAGATTTAGCTGTATTTATTTTAAATATTAATTTAAAATTAATTTAAAAAATTCTTTTTGAGGTCTATTGTGTGGATGAACCATAGTCTATTTAACCAATTGGTAAACATTTAGGATCTTCTTAGTGTTTTGATACTTCTAAACATGCTGCAGTGAACCTCCTTCTTCACATTTACTTCCTTTGAATACATATCTAGAAGAAACACCTTCCCCACAGTTGTACAAATTTCTATTCCTAACAATAATTTAAGCATTCCCGATTCTCTATATTCTTTAAAATATGGAGTACTGTCCATCATTTTCATCTTTCCTAATGTAATATATAAAAATAATATCTAACTTTCATTAGATCGGGAAAAAGTGGAAACAGTGACAGATTTTCTTTTCTTGAGCTCCAAAATCACTGCAGACAATGAGTGCAGCCACAAAATTAAAAGACGCTTGCTCCTTGAGAGAAAAGATATGGCACACCTAGACAGCATATTAAAAAGCAGAGACATCACTTTGTCAACAAAGGCCCATAAAGTCAAAGCTATGGTTTTTCCAGTAGTCATGTAAGGATGTGAGAGTTGAACCATAAAGAAGGCTGAGCACCAAAGAATTGATGCTTTCGAACTGTGGTGCTGGAGAAGACTCTTGGGAGTCCCTTGGACTGCAAGGAGATCCAACCAGTTAATCCTAAAGGAAATCAACCCTGACTATTCACTGGAAGGATTGATGGCAAAGCTGCAGCTGAGTATTTATTTAAAATAATCACCCATAGTTAACTGCTCTGACGTAACTCTTCATTCCCCTGTGCTCTCTCCCAGTCTTTGCTTTGTGCATACATATGTTAGGGGCTTCCCAAGTAGTGCTAGTGGTGAAGAACCTGCCTGTCAGTGCAGGAGACATAAGAGATACAGGTTCAACCCCTGGGTCAGGAAGATCCCCTGGAGGAGGAAATGGCCACGCACTCCAGTTTTCTTGCCTCGAGAATCCTATGGACAGAGGAACCTAGTGGGCTACAGTCCACGGGGGTCACAAAGAGACAGACATGACTGAAGCAACTTAGCACACATACGTATATATTTTACCTACTAGTTCTACTCATTCAATTAAAAAAAAAATATTTAGTATAACTAATCTTAAACATATACAAACTAGGCAGAATAAAATAGTGAAGCCAGGTACCCTAACCCAGTCCCCCAAAACATTAAACTGAAATCAGTCGTGTTCCATCTACTTTACCTGCTACTTGCCCCCACCCACATTTTCTGAAACAAATCCCAGACATCAGTAAATATTTCAGTAGTAACCATTCAATTTTTCATTCAACTTTTTTCACTTGTAGTCTAAGGAAGACAAAGACATCAATAATTCAACTCAAAAAAACATCTAAGTATTCTGACGTTGGCAGTGAGGATTGATTTGAGGTGCAAGGGAGGAATGTCTAAAAGCTACTGTGTCTGAAGAGCTTTATTAATGAATCTTTTTATTTTTTTCCCCATCCTTCTTTTTGTGGTAAGGTACAAGAGAATCCAATTAAAATCCCACATGTTGTCACCTACACACCAAATTGAATATAACACAGGCCAAATCACAGTATCTCTACACATGAAAAATACCCATCAAAACAGATTTTATTTAATACAACTGAATCTCAGAGCAGTTATTAGTCATCTTCCCCAATCAGCAATTTTTAAGGATTTCACTATAAACCACCTTGAATATTGTGAGTGCTTTTTTTTTTCTGGCCTCACCACAAAGCATGTGGGATCTTAATTCCCAACCAGAGATCGAACTTCTGCCCCCTGCCTTGGAAGACAGAGTCTTAACCACCGGACTGCTGAGAAGTTGCATATTTTATTTTTTTAAGATTTCAGTCTGATTATCCATTGGTTCAACATTTCTTGGAAGACAGGTTACCATCTTCCTCCCTTGTTCCATTAATTTATGTTGCAGTATCATGAATAGTGTCACCCCTCAGCCCTTCAGAGAACAGCAGTGTTGAGGAGGTGATATTAAAACCCATCCCCAAAAGAGATTTGGCAAACAAGAAATGGTCATTATTCCCACACTTAACACGTACAGCACTTGGTATTCTAGTAGAGTAACTCACAGTGTAAACTGGGGTGGGGGGTGGTGCTAGAGACTTGTCTTTATTCATTGTATAACCTTTTTAGACTACTAGTTACAGTTCTGAGTCAACACACCGTCCCTTATCCTGGCTCTACCCTACAGGACAGATTTTACTGCAGATGAGAAAAACCAAGATTCAGAGAGATTTAAGATCAAACATTGGTGGGACTTCCCTGGGGGTCCAGTGGTTAAGAATCCGCGCTTCTACTTCAGGGGACGTGCACTGGATCCCGAGTCAGGAGCTAAGGACTGGCATGCCAATCCTTAGCCAACGAGGCAAATAGATCAAACACTGGCACGTGCTGGAGTCACGATCTGAAGCCCAGCATATCAGTTGGGATGATTTGGTTGCAAGCCAAAGAAATTTGCTAAATTCAGTCCAAAAAGGGGAGCATTAATTAGAGGCATATTGAAAGAATGAATGTAGCTGAAGGAGACAGGCTGGAGCCAGGGCAACAAGGACGACCCCATCCTCTGGTCTGGAAAGTGTGAACATCAACCTGTTTTTCATCTTCGATTAAGTATTTTATACAAGATTTGAAGTTCAGGAAGAGACCTTGACTGGTTTTTAACTTCAGAAGGAGGACAGAGCATGTAATTTATTATTCCACGAAGAAGCTCATGCTTTAGAAGAATTAATTCTTCTAAAGGAACTTAGAGTGCAGCTTTGAAGGGTGAAATAGATGCTGGGTTGCAAGAGAAAAAGTTCTGTGGTGACATCTTGAGTGCAGTGTGAAGATCTCCCTTCAGGGAAGGACTGGTCCCAGCTATCAGAGAGTTGCTTGCAGACAGCCTTACAGGAATTGCCTTTGCTGCGGAGAGCTACCTCATCCATGGTTACACCCTTCCAGGGACAGCCCACATTACTGAAGTTAGGTAGAAAGGTCTTACTATAGTCAAAGCTATGGTTTTTCCAGTAGTCATGTACAGATGTGAGAGCTGGACTGTAAAGAAGGCTGAGCGCCAAAGAATTGCTGCTTTCAAACTGTGGTGCCAGAAAAGACTCTTGAGAACCCCTAGGACTGCAAGGAGATCAAACCAGTCAATACTAAAGGAAATCAAACCTGAATACTTATTGGAAGGTCTGATGCTGAAGCTGAAGCTCCAATATTGTGGCCACCTGATGTGAAGAACCCATTCATTGGAAAAGACCCTAATGTTGGGAAAGATGGAGGGCAGGAGGAGAAGGGGACGACAGAGGATGAGATGGTTGGATGGCATCACCAACTCTATGGACATGAGTTTGAGCAAACTCTGGGAGTTGATGACGGACAGTGAAGCCTGGTGTGCTGCAGTCCATGGGGTGGCAAAGAGTTGGACATAACTTAGTGACTGAACAACAACAACATTTCAGCTTAGCGCTGGGACAACTCTGTAAGGCCATTTTTGCTCCAGAGTCCCAGAAGGGCTGACTGAGTCTGTTGTACAGCCTGTAGCACAGCACAGCTTTTCCCTGTACCCTCTCCTGCATCCCTCTTCTTCCTTCCATAGGTATTGATTCTGAGAGATTATTATTATTATTATTTTTTTTTTTTGGCTGCCCTGCCTGGGTCTTAGTTATGGCACGCAGGATCTAGTTCCCTAATCAAAGATAGAACCCAGGCCACCTGCATTGAGAGCATGCAATCTTAATCACTGGACTGTCAGGGAAGTCCCCTAAGAGAATTTTTTACAATAAATATCCTGTATGCTAAACACAGTCTCAGAGTTTGCTGTTGAAGAGCCCAATCTGTAAACATCTGCATTCACTGATTCTGACTCCCAAGTTTTCTACATTCTTACCCCACCAAATGTAATCATGGAGTCAAATGGAATTAAGACTTTTTTGGTTATTGTAATATATATATATATATATACATATAAAACATAAAGTTTACCATTTTAACTGTATTTTTCAATAGCATTAAATATATTTACACTGTTGTGCAACCTCATTATAGCTTTTTATGAACATTTAGAATCATAAGCCCACAGAATATTAGAACTAGAGAGATCTTTATATACTAAAGCATCCAAATTCATCTATCAGAACCTAGCAAACATAAAGAGAAAGAAACAGAAAGATTGATGGGTGATGAGAGAGAAATAAAGCAGGCATGCCCCTTTTTTCACATGCAAACAAGAAGTGTAAATTCACTGCTCCCACACAGACTCCAGTTCCCTACCACTTCTCCGAGGCAGGCATCTCCCCACGATGAGGGTGATTGTGGATTTAAGATTTATATTTTGCTATAACATGGCACCAAACACAAACCAACCACTTCATCTGATTTCAATTAAAAAAAAAAAATTATACAGAGGTCTGCCCTCATACTGGACAAAAACAATTATCTGGCTGAGACTCAATAAAAGTTGGTGTGTCAGGGCAGCTTAAGGCCTTCCTAAGGGATTTTCAAGGGTAAATTTGACTATATTTAATTTTCATCTTATATGCTGACCTTAAAACCTCACTTATGTGAAATACAACCCCTTTAAGTTAACCTGCTTTGCAGTAGTATGGCATTAACTTATATAAAAAATCATGATATTGCAAAAAGAAAAGAAAAAAATGTTTAAGGTGAATGGAAGTACAGGATGAAAATAAACTGAAATAAGTTCTTATTAGATTACTTATGGGTTTCACTATTTGTGAGACTCTATAGCAGCTAGCAGCGCTGTTCAATAGAAATAAAATGCCAGCCACCTAAATAATTAAATTTTCTACTTAGCCACTTAAAAAAAATTTTTTTTTTTTTTGGCCACACTGCACAGCTTATTTCCCCAACTAGGGATCAAACACACGCTGGATCACCAGGGAATTCCCAGCCACATTTTAAAAAGAGAAACAGGTAAAATGAGTAACACAATTCACTTATCCCAATACATATCCAAAATACTGTCACTTCAACATGTAATCAATGTAATAATTGTTAATGACCTATTTTACTTTTTCATACTGTGTATTTTGCAATTACAATGCATCTTAACTTGAACCAACCACATTTCAAGGGTTCAGGGGTCACATGTGGCTAGTAATTTCCTTATTGAACAATGCAGGTGTCAAACGTTCTCTGATAACAGAGAAATCTCTCATTCCTCTGCAAAGTTTGGTCTAATTGGGTAACATTCAAGGGAAAGATTTGGAAATACATGTGGCTCTGTATCAAAGCTTTATCTGCCAGAACTGAGGAAGACTTCCATACATCCTAGATTTAAAAGTGGACAACAGTCTGACTTTTGGCAGAATGAAAACCCAAACCCAACTCCTTAATGCACCCTTAGCAGAGAGAAGCAACATCTCCCCAGGCAGAACATGAATCAATAGTTTCCAATTCCCCAACAAGCAGTGAATCATTAAAGTTTCACAAGGATCATTCCCAGTACATTCCAATCAAGTCTGTGAATTATAGACAAGAAGTCTATTCTTCAAGCCTCACTGCCTTCTATCCCAAAGGAGAAAACAGCAACAGCTAATAGAGAAGGCATGAAAAAATTACCCACGTATTGAACTACTGATTTGACTTAAAACAACAAGCTCAACTCTTTACAACAACATAGACAAATAAAGGCAAGAGCTCAATTTTTACTGCCTTGAAACAAAATTGAAATATGGAACTGCAAACAGCTTTAAGACAAATGACACAGATTTTATAACCTTTTACTCCATTCTGTTAATTCTCTGTCTACATAATACCAAATTAAAGAGAGGACTAATTTATTCATATACCCTTAGGCAGGCAACAGCACACACACCACACACACACCACACATACACACACAGTGTGACATTTGATGCAGAAATCTTGAACTAAAATCTCAACATAAAAATTCTCCCATAATTAGTGAAACTTGCAGGGTCTTGGCAACAGCAAACTGTGAAGCTGACCTGTTAGAAACACCTTCAAATCCACAGCACACAGAACTCCATGGGAAACCCTGCTGCAGAAACACTCAAAGTCAAAATATTACAAATA
>NW_011494606.1:6262268-6263906 GCF_000754665.1 Bison bison bison
AGTGGCTAACCCTCTGAGCTCCCAGGGCAGGGAGTCTGGATTCCATCTCTAGTCAGAGAATTAGATCCCACATGCTGCAACTAAGATCTGGCACAGCCAAATGAATACATGATTTTTAAAAAAGTAAATCAGAAACATGGGGGATAAAATGAGAAGATTTCACATATACTCAATAGGAGTTACAAATAAAGAAAATTGAAAGGGGGATAGTATTTGGAGAAATATGGATGAATGAAGTTTTAAGGACTTTTTTTTTTCTAAATTGAAGAAGCCCACCCAGCAAAGCAGGAAAAATAACAACACACACTTACCTAGACACTTTGTAGTCAAACTATGGGACATTGAACTCAAAGAGAAAAATGTTAAAACTATCAGAGAGATGATAAAGCTTATCTTCACAGTCATGACAATTTATTAGACTTATAGCAGATTTCTTATGAGCACATTTAGCCAAATCACTAGGTACTCCCTATATCCATCCCTATCTCTAAAGACCGTTAGTTATAAAGGAAAAAAAGAAACCACTCTCTTTTCAAAAGCCTACATTATAAACATTATTCTAGGTGTTGTCAAAAGCACATTATGTAGCTACAATGTCAATATTTTAGGAAATATTCCACTCCCATGCCAGATTTAGCTCTTAATTCCACTTAACACATAGCGCAAATATCAGACCAGTGCATGTATGCTCAGATTCTTTGTGACCCTATGACTGCAGCCCACTAGGCTCCTCTGTCTATGGGATATTTCAAGCAAGAATACTGGAGTGCATTGCCATTTCCACCTCCAGGAGATCTTCCTGACCCAGGGATTGAACCTGAGTCTCCTGCGTTTCCTGCATTGGCAGGCGGATTCTTCACCACTGAGCCCACCTGGGAAGCCCATCAGATCAGATATCATGACTGAAAATCTCAACAGCATCTGGTCTTGAAAGTCTAGACATTCTAAGAGCCCTCAAGAAAGGAATGATTTTCTGGGACCATTGTCTCACATGGAATGTGGCACTTTATATTTTACAAGAAGAACGGTAAACATTTTTCTAACCAAAATTCCTGAAGATACAATTTCAGAAACATCTGTACTTTCCAACTTGACATAGAAATAAAAATATTTTAACTGCTGATTTTAGCTATGTTTACCTTTGGGATTATTAACTTAAAGATCTACATTTTTAAAAGAGGGATATCTTTGTGCAAATGTCAGTTGGCTTCTGTATATTTGTCTCCATGTGCAAAACTCTAGGTATCGTGTTTGAATTTTTAAAAACTACATATCTGTTTCTATGACTTTCTTTCTTTCTTTGTACAGCTCCATGTCGCTGTCTTAAACCAACCCAGGCTTTCTCACTTGGTTCCTCTGTCTGCCTTTCCCTTTCGTGCTCTAATTATGTCTCTTCTCTCACTTTCTGTCCTTACCTTCCCTCTGTTTCTTTTCCTTAGCTTTGCAATATTGAAAAACATTTTTAAATAATTTGAGAAGTAATATAGAGGACAGAGCACAAGCTTCAGATCAGATAGTGAGGTGAAGTGAAGTGAAAGTCCCTCAGTCCTGTCTGACTCCTTGCAACCCCATGGACTATATACAGTCCATGGAATTCTCCAGGCCAGGATACTGGAGTGGGTAGCCTTTCCCTTCTCC
>NW_011494606.1:6264006-6265516 GCF_000754665.1 Bison bison bison
CAAATAGATGGGAGGGAACATGTGTATACCTATGGCTGATTCATGTTGATGTACGGCAGAAACCAACACAACAGTGTAAAGCAATTATCCTCCAAATAAAAATAAATAATTTTTTAAAAATAAAATACATGATAACCTCAAAAAAAAAATTATAAATTACCAAGAGGAAGATTTAAAGGGGAAGAGGCAGAAACAAAAAACAAGAGAAAGTATACCCCTAAAACTCAAGATAATCAAGCCATCTAGAGAGATTTTTAAACACATTGCTCTCAAATTTTTTAAAGAATAGATACGTTATGGAAAAACAGGACACCATACAAAAAATAACAATATAATAAAAGAACCAACTAGAAATTTCATATATTAAAAAATAAAATCACTGTTTAAAACACTTAATGGACAGATCACACAGAACGGTTCAGTTCAGTCGCTCAGTTGTGTCCGACTCTTTGCGACCCCAAGGACTGCAGCACTCCAGGCTTCCCTGTCTGTCCATCACCAACTCCCGGAGTTCACCCAGACTCACGTCCATCGAGTCAGTGATGCCATCCAGCCATCTCATCCTCTGTCATCCGCTTCTCCCCCTGCCTTCAATCTTTCAGCATCAGGGTCTTTTCCAAGGAGTCAGTTCTTCCCATCAATAGCCAAAGTATTGGAGCTTCAGCTTCAGCTTCAGCATCAATCCTTCCAATGAATATTCAAGACTGATTTCCTTTAGGATTGACTGGTTTGATCTCCTTGCAGTCCAAGGGACTCTCAAGAGTCTTCGCCAGCACGACAGTTCAAAAGCATCAATTCTTCAGTGCTCAGCTTTCTTCATAGTCCAACTCTCACATCCATACGTGACTATTGGAAAAACCACAGCTTTGACTAGATGGACCTTTGTTGGCAAAGTAATGTACACAGAATAGTAGACATAGCTAAAATAAATTAATGGATTGGAAACTAAATATAAAGAAATCATATAAAATGTAGCATCAGTTCAGTTCAGTTCATTTCAGTCGCTCAGTCGTGTCCAACTCTTTTCAACCCCATGAATCGCAGCACGCCAGGCCTCCCTGTCCATCACCAACTCCCGGAGTTCACCCAGACTCACGTCCATCAAGTCAGTGATGCCATCCAGCCATCTTATCTTCTGTCGTCCCCTTCTCCTCCTGCCCCCAATCCCTCCCAGCATCAGAGTCTTTTCCAATGAGTCAACTCTTTGCATGAGGTGGCCAAAGTACTGGAGTTTCAGCTTTAGCATCATTCCTTCCAAAGAAATCCCAGAGCTGATCTCCTTCAGAATGGACTGGTTGGATCTCCTTGCAGTCCAAGGGACTCTCAAGAGTCTTCTCCAACACCACAGTTCAAAAGCATCAATTCTTCCGCGCTCAGCCTCTTCACAGTCCAACTCTCACATCCATACATGACCACAGGAAAAACCATAGCCTTGACTAGATGGACCTTTGTTGGCAAAGTAATGTCTCTGCTTTTGAACATGCTATCTAGGTTGGTCATAACTTTCCTT
>NW_011494606.1:6265616-6268552 GCF_000754665.1 Bison bison bison
AGATCTTCCTAACCCAGGGATGAACCCAGGTCTCCCACATTGCAGGTGGATTCTTTACCAGCTGAGCCACAAGCGAAGCCCAAGAATACTGGAGTGGGTAGCCTATCCCTTCTCCAGTGGATCTTCCCAACCCAGGAATCAAACCGGGGTCTCCTGCATCGCAGACAGATTCTTTACCAACTGAGCTATCAGGGAAGCCCCCAGATCAGATAGACAGAGATTCAAATCCTAGTTCCTCACTCTCAAGGACTGTGGATCTTGAGCAAATTATTATCCCCTCTAAACTTTATTTTTTAACTGTGAAGTGGGGAGATGATGTCTACCCCAGAGTGTTGTCAGGATTACTAGAGATAAAGTATGTAAACGAGCCAACACAGAGTTAGTATCCAAGAAATACTGGTTCACCTTTTCACTTGAATCAGGTTTTATGTTCTTTGTTCTTAATTCTGAAAGCAAACAAATGAAATGTTTTCTATTTCTCTCCAAAAATTGCTTTATGCTTAGCCAACCTGGACTTATTTTCTTCCACTAATAATTAGTAGGTTTTTCTGATGGGAAATTATTGCCCACCTATCAGTGTTTCTCAAATTGTGTTCCACAGAACACTAGACATTAATAGAGGTCAAATCAGTTTGCATATGATGTCTTCATCTTGTAGATTCATGGTTTACCCTAGCCGATTAAAAGCAACTCTACAAGCAGTTTCCATGAGCAACTGTAATTCAGTGTTTTCTGTCATTAGTTGACCATATTCATTTTTTTGTGTAACACCTAATTAACATCTTGCACATCCAATCAACTCCTTTTAGAAAATGCTAATTTAGAGAGATGGATGGACTTTTTATGTACTTCAAGCAACTTTCCATAAATATAACTTCTTTCAACAGAGAGATAAGAGCTAAATAGCATCCAATTGCAATTATATTCTTTGAAAATAAATAAAATTATATTCTTTGGCAAGGGTCTAAATAATTCTAATTTGGAGTTGTGGATTATCTTGGTTTTGATTGTTTTGTTCTATTTTTTAGTGTGGCTATCAAAGGACACTAGCTGAGCGCATCCACAGAGTATGAATCACAAAAACAAATCACAAATGCTTTCTCTAAACCTCAGTTTTCTTGTTACTAATGTGGGAGATTAGAGGCTTTTCTACAGTCTTGCTGTGAGGACCCAATGAGATCATTCATGTGAAAGTGCAATCTATACCAGCACAGCTTGGACTGGTTAAAAATTAATTGAACATTCTTTGGCATTGCCTTTCTTTGGGATTGGAATGAAAACTGACCTTTTCCAGTCCTGTGGTCACTGCTGAGTTTTCCAATAGCCTTTGCGCTTTTGTTCATTGTTAAGGTGGGAGGTGGGAGGAATTTAATGGTTCTAAAGAGAAATAATCAGGGATGTCCAATTGGGCAAGAGGAACTATTTGAGCTCAGACCCAACCAGCATGGGACTTTTCTTTCCAAAGGATTTTAAGAGTACACGAACCCCACAGATTTAGATCAGTAATGCTGTAGACCATTCAGGTATGCAAATTCCCTGAGCTATCAGGGAAGCCCCCAGATCAGATAGACAGGGATTCAAATCCTAGTTGCTCACTCTCAAGAACTGTGGATCTTGATGTTTTCATAGTATGTAAACCACTAGACCATTCAGGTATGACCCAAATCAAATCTCTTATGATTATACAGTGGAAGTGAGAAATAGATTTAAGGGGCTAGGTCTGATAGACAGAGTGCCTGATGAACTATGGATGGAGGTTCATGACATTGTACAGGAGACAAGGATCAAGACCATCCCCAAGAAAAAGAAATGCAAAAAAGCAAAATGACTGTCTGAGGAGGCCTTACAAATAGCTGTGAGAAGAAGAGAAGTGAAAAGCAAAGGAGAAAAGAAAGATATACCCATCTGAATGCAGAGTTCCAAAGAATAGCAAGGAGAGATAAGAAAGCCTTCCTTAGCAATCAATTCAAACAAATAGAGGAAAACAATAGAATGGGAAAGACTAGAGATCTCTTCAAGAAAATTAGAGATACCAAGGGAACATTTCATGCAAAAGTGGGCTCAATAAAGGACAGAAATGGTATGGACCTAACAGAAGCAGAAGATATTAAGAAGAGGTGGCAAGAATACACAGAAGAACTGTACAAAAAACATCTTCACGACACAGATAATCACAATGGTGTGATCACTCACACTCATCTAGAGCCAGACACCCTAGAATGTGAAGTCAAGTGGGCCTTAGGAAGCATCACTATGAACAAAGCTAGTGGAGGTGATGGAATTCCAGTTGAGCTATTTCAAATCCTAAAAGATGATGCTGTGAAAGTGCTGCATTGAATATGTCAGCAAATTTGGAAAACTCAGCAGTGGCCACAGGACTGGAAAAGGTCAGTTTTCATTCCAATCCCAAAGACAGGCAATGCCAAAGAATGCTCAAACTACTGCACAAGTACACTTATCTCACACACTAGTAAAGTAATGCTCAATATTCTCCAAGCCAGGCTTCAGCAATATGTGAACCATGAACTTCCAGATGTTGAACCTAGTTTTAGAAAACGTAGAGGAACCAGAGATCAAATTGCCAATATCCGCTGGATCATCGAAAAAGCAAGAGAGTTCCAGAAATCATCTATTTCTGCTTTATTGACTATGGCAAAGCCTTTGACTGTGTGGATCACAAGAAACCGTGGAAAATTCTGAAAGAGATGGGAATAGCAGACCAGCTGACCTGCCTCTTGAGAAACCTGTATGCAGGTCAGGAGGCAACAGTTAGAACTGGACAAGGAACAACAGACTGGTTCCAAATAGGAAAAAGGGGTACATCAAGGCTGTATATTGTCACCTTACTTATTTAACTTATATGCAGAGTACATCATGAGAAACACTGGGCTGGAAGAAGCAGAAGCTGGAATCAAGATTGCTGGGAGAAATATCAA
>NW_011494606.1:6268652-6286821 GCF_000754665.1 Bison bison bison
GAAAGAGGAGAGTGAAAAAGTTGGCTTAAAGCTCAACATTCAGAAAACGAAGATCATGGCATCCGGTCCCATTACTTCATGGCAACTAGATGGGGAAACAGTGGAAACAGTGGCTGACTTTATTTGGGGGGACTCCAAAATCACTGCAGATGGTGATTGCAGCCATGAAATTAAAAGGCGCTTACTCCTTGCAAGGAAAGTTATGACCAACCTAGACAGAATATTAAAAAGCAGAGGTATTACTTTGCCAACAAAGGTCCGTCTAGTCAAGGCTATGGTTTTTCCAGTAGTCATGTATGGATGTGAGAGTTGGACTGTGAAGAAGGCTGAGCGCCAAAGAATTGATGCTTTTGAACTATGGTGTTGGAGAAGACTCTTGAGAGTCCCTTGGACTGCAAGGAGGTCCAACCAGTCCATCCTAAAACAGATCAGTCCTGAGTGTTCATTGGAAGGACCGATGTTGAAGCTGAAACCAATACTTTGGCCACCTGATGCTAAGAGCTGACTCATTTGAAAAGACCCTGATGCTGGGAAAGATTGAGGGCAGGAGGAGAAGGGGCAGCAGAGGATGAGATGGTTGGACAGCATCACTGACTCAATGGACATGAGTTTGTGTAAACTCCGGGAGTTGGTGATGGACAGGGAGGCCTGGCGTGCTGCGGTTCATGGGGTCACAAAGAGTCAGACACGACTGAATGACTGAACTGAATGCTGTAGTGCATAGTCGCTCAATCGTGTCCAACTATTTGCGACCCCATAGTCCGCCAGGCTCCTCTGTCCAGGCAAGAATACTGGAATGGGTAGCCATTCCCTCCCCAGCGGATATTCCCAACCCAAGGATCAGACTCAGGTCTCCTGCATTGCAGGCGGACTCTTTACCATCTGAGCCACCAGGAAAACCCAGTAAATGCTGTACTGTTTGAGAAAGATATACCTAGGTATATTATGGAAGGCACAAATGTCCATTTACAGAATTAAAAGCCAGCAAAACTACCCTCAGAATTACCAGAAAGACAACAGAGAATCTACTGAAAAGTCGAAAAAAAATAAAGATATTCCAAAGAAGCATAAAAATAGAAAACAACATAAGATTATAGAACTAAAACTAGATATGATAATTACAATCATAAATGTGAATGAGATTAACTTATGAAAAGAAAAATAGTCAAATCTGTCAGACAAACAGAATTAGTCTACAAAAGCCACAGTTAAAACCAGAAGTGGAAAAAATTCAGTGTTGGTGACAGTGAGGCAAAGATGTTTTTAAGTTCAGTGTTAGTGGGAAAATTAATTGGTATAACATTTCTGAAAGGACATTTGTATCAAAATGTAAAATATACACAACACTGTATTAAGCTAGTTCACTTTGAGAAATTAGCCTGAGGGAAAAATTGCACAAAAGCAAATAGGCAGGCCCAGAAGGGCTTCTTGTCTGGAGAGAGCAATAGGGGCTAGTCATGCAGATACAGCTACCATGCCACCTCTAAGGCAGTACTGAAAGCTACTCTTAGGGCCAAAGTTGAAGAGTTACTAAAGGCACTCCCTTCTCTTTTTTTGTGTGTGCTTGTCTATAAACATTTCTTAGCTTCTCTGGTGTCTATAACAGAGCAAGGAAGGGATTTTCCCCAAGTTCAAAATCCACAGTGACTCATCTCTGGGACTTCCTGAGGCTACTCTGTGCATTGAGCAACTTCACAGGGATTCTTATGGCTCTGCCTGCAGCAGTGAGACACAGCAAGCCTAAGAGAAGCCTTCTAATGTTTTTATTAATTGTTCGAGTCTTTAAAAAAAAATTCATGTCAATGTATGGCAAAACCACTATAATATTGTAAAGTAATTAGCCTCCAATTAAAATAAATAAATTTATTAAAACAAAAACAAAAACAAAAAAGAGCACTGGGGGGAAAAAAAAGCATCAGTTACTTTTTAAAAGCAACCAAAGGACAGAGTGGTCAGTGGTGTCAGAGTAAGATAAGGACTGAGAAGGGTTCAAAGGATGTAGCCAACATCGAGGTTAGTGAGTGACCTGGTGACCTGTGTGGTGGAGGGAGGGGTGGTTTTGAGAGAGAGCAGGAAGTGAAGACCCAGAGAGAGTAATTTGGACATCTCTTTCTGGAAGTTTGGCCATGAAGGAGAAGAGGGAGAGTAATGGGTGCTTGAAGGAAGGAATGAGGAGGAGGCAGGAAGAGGTGTTTAATTTTTGTTTTGTTTCTGTTTTGTTTTTAAGAAGGAAAAGGAGCCTATAGATAAAAAGCGGATGATTCAGAGAAAAGGGCCTTCAACAGAAAGAGGAATGTTGTAACTGTGGGGAAGGAGGAAAAGCCACAGAGAGGTCAAACGGAGAACTGCCTCTCCAATATAACCGATTGAAATAAAGATTTCCCTGCAGGGACCAGAGCCACTATTTTGAAGAGGAAGGTCTTGCTTCTACCAGTTAGTTTGGAACTGGAAGTGCTCACCCAGTTTGATCCTAAAATGGAAAAATTATGATAAAAATGTTCATTTTCTTGACTGTGGTGGTTTCACAGGCATGTGCACACATTAAAGCTCCTTAGTGTGCACTTCAAATAGCGTAATGTGTAGTATGTCAATTTTCCCTCAGTCGAGCTATAGAGAATTGTTGTGTGTGTGGTTTTAAACTGGCACACCTCAGTCAACAGGGGGCGTGGTTGTGCACAACAAGATGGGAAAGGGTTTGCCTGAATATTGGTTCTACGGTTGTTTGTCCTGATCTTTTCTTAGATGACAGAGCTCTGATTTATAGGCAGTACAAGAAAGCAATTAAATAATTATAGGCGTGAAGATACAGGCAAATGGATATGTAAAGGTTAGACTAAAACTTGAGCTGCTGGAATGTTCTTGCGTGCCTGTGTATCCTGTATTCGCAGACTCAGCAGAGAAAGGAGGAGATAGCAGGACAAAGTATTTCTTCACAGTCATGTGGGAGCTGTATATGGGATTCTCAGGTGGCAGAGATTACAGTTGATGCCTTCCAGAGGACAGAATTTTGTTGCAAGTTTTTGTGACTAGGTCAACACCTGCATAAACATCACACTACTGGCTGATGGGAGAGATGATGGGAACAGAACACAGAATAAAAGTGGAACACTCCAGTGAAACCACTGAAAAAGTAAAAGGAGCTGTGAATGTGAGATCTTTTTTAAAATTTATTTTTAATTGGAGGATAATTGCTTTACAATGTTGTTAGTTTCTGCCATAAAACAATGTGAATCAGCCATAAGTATACATATATTTCCTTCCTCTTGAACCTTCCTCCCACCCCCAACCCCATTCCACTCCTCTAGATTCTCAGAGTACCAGGTAGAGCTCCCTGTGTTACACAGACCTTCCCATTAGCTATCTGTTTTACATATGGGAATGTATATGTTTCAATGCTACTCTCTCAACTTGTCCTACCCTCTCCTCCCTCTGCTGTGCCCACAAGTCTGTTCTCTACGCCTGCATCTCTATTCCTGCCCTGCAAATAGGTTCATCAGTGTCTGAATGTGAGATCTTAATGCAACTTCAACAGTTGTTAATGCAACACAGGTGTTAATCCACACCCTGGTTTTCGCAGGAACGGGGACCCTTTTCAGGGCCCAAGAGTGGGCTCTTGTCTAACACTCAGAAATGAATTGTCTGAGGAGACACATGTGCTGACAAAGCAGGAGACTTTATTGGGAAGAGGAGCCCTGACGCAGAGCAGCTGGGTGAGGGCATCCAGGACAATTGCTCTGTCACACAGCTTGCAGTCTTGGCTTTTATGGTTATGGGATTAGTTTCCGGGTTGTCTCTGGCTAATTATTCTGACTCAGGGTCCTTCCTGGTGGCGCGTGCATCACTCAGCCAAGATGGATTCCAGAGAGAAGGATTCTGGGAGGTTGGTAGGCCACATAGACTGGAGTCTCCTCTCTCTTTTTGAACTTTCCTGAATTCTTCTGGTTGGTGGTAACTTGTAAGGACCTCCTATTGTAAGATAACTCATGCAAGCGGTTACTGTGGTGCTCGGCCAGGCAGGGCGGTTTGGGTCAGTGGTTCCCCCAACAGTTTGTGAAAAGGATACACATCTCCTGGGGCTCCTCTGCCTCTCCCAGATATTAATAACTTGTGGCCAGTTTTTTTGATTGAGTACACTGGAAAATGGCTCCTTCCTTCCACCCATGTCCCCATCCGTCTTATCTATCACAACACCACCATAAAGTGGGCATTATTAGCCCCAGCTCACAGCTGTGTAAAAAGAGGTACAGAGAGGAAAATAGCAAGGTCCTATTGTATAGTATAGGGAACTGTATTCAATAGCCTGTGATAAACCATAATGGAAAAGAATACAAAAAAGAATATATACAAGTGTATATTCAGTTATTCTTTTTCTTTCCTTTTTTTTTTTTTTTGCCACACCATAGGGCTTGTGGAATCTTAGCTCCCTGACCAGGGATGGCACTCAGGCCCCCTGCTGTGGAAACTTGAAGTCCTAACCATTGGACCTTCAGGGAATTCCCTTTTCTGCTATCTTTTAAAACACTAGTGTCTCTAATGTTTTAGTCATTAGTGATATGTGACTATTTAAGTTAGTTAAAATTAAACTCAATAAGAACCTCAGTTTCTCACTAGCCACACATCAAGTGCTCAGTAGCCATGTGTGGCTACAATATTGGACAGTACAGATGTAGAACATTTCCCATTATCACAGAGTACCAATGGACCATGCTGCTAGCACATTGCTATCATGTATCAAGAAGATACAGTTATGAAACAGGAGGGAAGTGGGCAGGGACAACCTTTAAAAGAATGACATTAGTCATAGGATGTAACAAAAACTGGTTAGAACCAAGTAGATCCAAAGTGGCAAGACATACGATTTCCAATGGACCTTGAGCTCATTGTAATATATTAGCACAAGCTAAGTGACACAGCCATGACAGTTCTGAAGCTGACCACAAAAGGCCAAAAAATGGGTGGTAATCCAATTCTTGTAAATCCCCTTCCCTGAAAATATTCATAATCCTCCCACTCATTACCATGAAATTACCCAGCCCATAAAAACTAACCACTCCGTATTTCAGGGCCTCTCTTGCCTTTTGAGATGGCCCACACTTTGTCTGTGGAGTGTGAGTCTCCCTAAATATTATAAATCCACTTTTTATCTATCACTTTGTCTCTCAGTGAATGCTTTCTGTGATGAAACATCAAGAACCTGAGCTTTATTAAGTCCCGAGACCACGTGCGTGATCTCAGTTAAAAGACCGTGGGGGTGGAGGTGGGGCTTCCTTGGTGGCTCAGTGGTGGAGAATCCACCTGCCAATACAGGAGACACGGGTTCAATCCCTGGTCCAGGAAGATCCCACATGCCTTGGAGCAACTAAGCCCATGTGCCACAACTACTGAGCCCGTGCCCTAGAGTCTGGGAGCCACAACTACTGAGCCCGCACACCTAGCGCCTGTGCTTTTCAACAAAAGAAGCCACCGCAACGAGAAGCCCGCGCACCACAACTAGAGACTCATTCCTGCTTACCAAGACTAGAGAAAAAGCCCACGCAGCAAGGAAGGCCCAGCACAGCCAAAAATGAATAAATACGTACAATTATTCTTTCAAAAGATTAAAAAAAAACAAAAGACTGTGGGTTCAAGTCCCAGTCTGAGTTACAAGGTTTCAGTTAGACACATGAAATGCTTACCTTTACCTGATCTGCCCCTCTTTTATCTCCACTGTCTAGTTCGGGTAGTCTCTACAGTCCCCTCTTCAGTCTAAGTACCCAGAGGGCATGCCTGGGGCTGGTCTGCTGGCTCTGCAAGGTACCCAGCACACAGGGCGGACACCCGGATTGTGATGACAAAGACGGATGCCTGACACTTTGTCCAAGCCCAGGAGACAGCAGCTCTGAAGCAGTCTGCAGTGACAGCACCAGGGTGGGAAGTGAACAGCCTGTTTCTGCAAATTTCCTGTATTTTTGCCAGCTATGTCAGAATCCGACAGAAGCAGAAAGGATTAAGGGAGAAAGTCAGAAGTGAAGTAAGGGGAAGACAGTAGTGGTGCTAAATATACCAAAAACTTGGTAATCAAATGGCCTTTTTATAGTTCTTCCAGGCATTGAAGTTCATCCTCCAAAACCATGAAGGAGAGAGGCTTCGTATGCCATTTCTATAATGGGAATAATGTAATCGTCACTCACCCTCTTAAAACACCCACCAAACATGAATTTATACAATTACACAATTCTGGATCAACTTCTGGGTTAAAACCACATCCTTCTGATGATTAAGACTCTAGAATAAGCCTTGACACAAGATGTTGCTTTTTTTTTTTTTAAAGGAGAAGATAAAGGCCATTAGTGACCATTCTCCCTCCTTACTTTTATCAACCCCTACTCCTTTGTCCTTGAGCTATACTGGGGATTTGGAAGTCCCAACCTTGGTATTCACCCCTCCCCAGCAGTTCTTTAAACCCACGGGAGAGTTATTTGAGGACCAGCAAAGCTTTTAGCATTCTTTAGCTTTCTCTATCTCTTTTATACTTTAATAAATCTTTATTACACAAAAGCTCTGAGCGATCAAGCCTCGTCACTGGCCCCAGATTGAATTTCTCTCCTCCAGAGGCCGAGAATCTCAGACTTTCATGGCTCAATAACAACCTTTCACTATAAACTGTCCACCCCATCTAAATGTAACAGTTACCCACACATTGCTTTGCTGACTATGTTTCTCCAGCTCTTCCTGGAGAAATTTAGGAAGTAACATCTTTAGAACATTATAAAACACTCCTTAGATAATTATAAAACACTCCTTAGATAATTTAGAAGCCCTCTTTCAAGGCCCCGCCTCACTCGCGTGAGTATTTTTTTTAAATACTGCCTCTGGATTCTTGGTCTTCGATTTGAAACTTTTACAGCTGCTTCAGCACTTCCTTTCCTGAAAGAGCCTGTGGCCTTGCTCCAAACAACACTACATGTCTTTCTCTAAGTATCTGGGTTTGTTTTGGTTTCCTACAACTGAGCTGTTGCTCTCTGAATGGCTGAAGCCAAAGCCTGCTGGGAAAAAAAACAGGAATGGGCGTCTGCAGCACCATACACAGAGCCAAGGAGCTTGGAAACCTCTGGGAGGAGCGGCTGGGTGAAAAGAGGCAGGCCTTTATGGGATTCCAGATCACATCCTACTGGGACACAAATGACCCTGGAGGGCTGTGCTTATAATTTCTCAAGGGCCTGGCACTTAGCTCTGCCGTCCCAGTGACTCACATGATAATTTTCCAGGCCTCCAAACTGGGTCAACAAGCTTTGTTTGTCCAGAGAGCTCCCCCGGGAGGCGCTGGAAGAAAAGCAGACTGAATGGGGATGTTTGGCCAGGTGATTCTTTTTGCTGACTTTCAGCCAGAGGAAATATTACCAGTATTCAGGCCAAAAGTTTGGAGAACTAAAAGCTGCCAAGCATCTGAACTGGATCAACATGCACAAGAGTTATTAGTTAAGAGCTAACCTCACTGCTAATGGTGGGTTTTGTCATTCAAGAACAAAACAGATAACTTGCATGTGTGTGTGTGTGTGTGCGCGTGTGCTCAGTTAATCAGTCATCTCCAACTCTTCGCAGCCCTATGGACTATAGCCTGCCAGGCTCCTCTGTTCATAGGATTCTCCAGGCAGGAATACTGGAGTGGGTTGCCACTCCAGATCCTCCTCCAGTGGATCCTCCTGACTCAGAGATCAAATCAGCGTCTCAGGCAGATTCTTTAGCACTGAGCCACCTGGGGAGCCCCCAGGTAACTTGGGAAGACCCTAAATCAAGATGTTCACTTCTCACAGATAAGAAAGACAGCAAGCTTGTGCTATGAATCATAGAAGCTTCCTTTAACTGTGTGACTTAATCAGCTTATTTATTAAGCAGTGGAATCATCCTGGGGCAGTACTTCTCAGATTTGAGAAATCACAGACCCCAAGAACATATCTGAAGACTAATATCTGAAGAAATTTTATAACTTAGAATTAACAGTTTCTTATCTGCCTGCAATGCAGGAGATCTGGGTTTGATCCCTGGGTCAGGGAAGACCCCCTGGAGGTGGGAATGGCTACCCACTCCAGTATTCTTGTCTGGAGAATCCCAAGGACAGAGGAGCCTGGCGGACTACAATCTGTGGAGTCACAAAGAGTCAGACATGACTGAGTGACTCGGCACGCATGCATAGAAGCATTATTCACAATGGCCAGAAAGCGGAAACAAACTGAAACTAAGCAAGACACTGTGGGGCTCTCCTGGGTACAAACCCTTCATGTTTCTTGTTTGTAGGACATAGGCTTCATTCAGTGTCCTAGACCTTTGGTGAGTTCCACAGGGATGATTCAAACAGTTGCTAATCAGGGAGGAGAGGGAATACAGAAACAGGGGAGGAGCAGTCAAGAAACAAAAATGCAGGGACTTCACTGGAGGTGCAGGGGTTAGGTCTCTGTGCTTCCACAGCAGGCAGCATGGTGCCATCCCTGGTCAGGGAATTAAGATCCCACATGCCCATGGCATGACAAAACCAAGAAACCAACAAAGACAATAATGCGGGGGTAAGGTCCTTGTCCTTTTGAAGAAACGTATATAACAATATCTTTGAGTTCTTCTGCAGGAACCCAGGTGGAGGGTGGTATCTTCAGGTTGAGCACAAGATTCCTAGAACACCACCCTCACAACCAACCAACCAGAAGAAAGTCACACAACTTTCTTTGAGATGAACCCTTATCCCACATTTTGCCCACTGGGGAGTTCAGGTTTTCTGAGTACAAGCTGCCCATTCTCCTGCTTGGCCCTTCGATAAGTCACCTTTCTCTGCTCTAAACCCCGATGTTTTGCTAGTCTAAGAGTTAAATTTACATGAGACAGATTCACAGGCGAAAATCATATAAAGTTTACTTACATAAATATGTGGGAGGCACCCAGGAAAATTGAATAACTCACCAAAATGGCCTCATTTTAAATAACTTCTTCAACTAAAGACAAAAGATGTTTAGGGTAGGGAGAGTCGGTTTTGGAAGGTTAACAGGAAAAGTACAGTAAAGTGATGCAGATTTAAGATGCCTTCCCATCATGGTTTCTAGAGTTTTGGGTTCTTCCACATAGAAGGGGGAGATTTCCCTTACAAATGTAAATGTTTCTTACAAAAAAGGCAATTCCTACTTGGTTTTCAGAGCCCTTCCCCGGCTGGGGAACTGACACCCTGTAAGCTGTGTGGTGTGACAAAAAAAAAAAACAGAAAAATTTATCAGGAAATGACCTGAGGCCAGATTAAAGGAGTACAGGCCCTGCACACACCCAAATCTAATCAGCAAACCTGTCCTTGAACCATTGCTATAAAACTCCTCACCAAATCCTCCCTGGTTGGGACACACAGTTTCTGAGGCATAAGCCCACCGTTATCCCCGCTTTGGCAAAGCAAAGCTACTCGTTTCTTCTTCAACCAAATCTCTGTCTCTGAGATTCGATTCACCACCAGTGCATAGAGGTTGAGCTTTTGGCATCAGTACCAATTAATCTAATGTGGAAAATTCTCTGAGAAAGTTTCCTGCTGGGGCCTCACTTGGGTCATGGATTGACCACCTCTGATTTAAACACTATGACCTTCCGAAAGTGTCTGAAGCAATGGAATAAGGATGGATGCTGCTAACTGAAGTCAGAGGAGAAGGGCAACAAGAATTTATGTAAGCAAGGGTGATAGGGATGGAGTAAAGGAGCAAAATAGGTGACTAAATAGCTAATCCCACTGGGGGATTGTAAGTAGAAAATATATAGGAGACCCCTGTAAGTTAATGATTATTCAAGAAAGCAGGTTTCCCTAACCACGAAACCATCAGGCTCGCTTAGCAACAAAACCGTACAGCAGAAAGCGCTAGCCATGCCCCCAAACAATAAAACAATGGTCGCATGAGACCCACATACTGTCCAGTGAGCTCTATAAGTTAACGATCGCTAGAACATGCTTTCTGCACACAGTAAAAAAACAGTAATTTGTGGACCTTGCTTGATTATGTAAGGACAAGAAAACTTCCTCCTGAGGAGAAACAGATGAATGGAAGCATGATCTCTACTCAAAAAAGACAAAGTTCTCCCCCTTTCCACTTTTCCTTTGATTATAAAAATGTAGTCCAGTAAGTTCTCAGGTTGTGGCATTTCTTGCCCACCCTTCTTGCCCCCCCCAACCCCCACAATTCTAATCTGTCACTTTGCCTCTCACTGAATTCTCTTCTGCATTGCAACATAAAGAACTATGGTACCAGAGCTCTTCGGAGCCCCTGAAACGACACCAAACGGTTGCAAGGGAGGCTTTCCCACATGGTTGGTTTGCACAGGGGCAAAAGTCAAGGAGTATAGGATGTGGTTCACAGCTGGCTCTTCTATTGTTTAGCTAGAAGACAACTGTCTCTACTCTCTGATCTTTTTTTCCCCTCACCTAGAAAAAAATCAGACAATATCCCACCTCTTTGGGCGGTTGTTCAGATGAGTTCAGTTAACCAAACTTTTACTGGGCATCTGATTTTTATGTATTAGACATTGAGCTAGTGCTGGGAGGAAATTAGAGTGGCCCCTACCTTCGGGGGCTTCTCTGGTGGCTCAGTGGTATAGAATCAGTCTGCTAATGCAGGAGATGTGGGGTTTGATCCCTGGGTCAGGGAGAACCCTGGAGAAGGAAATGGCAACCCACTGCAGGATTCTTACCTGGGAAATCCCATGGACAGAGGAGCCTGTCGGGCTACAGTCCATGGGGTCACAAAAGAGAGAGACATGACTTAGCAACTAAACAATAACAACTACCTTCTGGGAGTCGGAGTCTAGTTGGGGAGACTACTATACTGAGTGCTATGGAAAGAAATTTTAAAGGATTCTGAAAACTACTAAAGTTCTATAAAATCTATGATAATAATATACCTTTATTATCTAACATGAGTCAATGGTTGATCTGATTCTCGACTCTGGGCATTTTTCTAATAAGAATATTTTTGTAGGGACTTCCCCAGTGGTCTAGCGGTTAAAAATCCACGCTTCCACTGCAGGGTCACAGGTTTGATCCCTTATTGAGGAACTAAGATTCCACATACCTCACAGCACAGCCAAGAAAAAGAATACTTTTGTAGAATTAAGCATTGAGGCACTTATTGAATATCACTTACCTGGGCATTGACTGAACTCACCATTTTCCATAAAGACATTTTCATGTTGTGCCCACTAGGTGTCTCAATATTTTGCAAGAAAATAGAAAAGCACAATGTTTTCACCTGTATCTTGAGTCAGCTGTAATATAAAGATATTACTCGGCTAAAATCTCAACTACTTTCTAGCAACCATTGTGAAAAATGCCAGCAAGTATAGTTTCCTCTCTTTGAGAAGGGAAGAAAATTTCTTTGTGGATTCTCTCTCTTTCTCATAATCCATGTATCTGCAAATTATTCTCCTAAGAAAACCAAGAAGAAATTGGCTTGGAAGACCAAGAATAAGTTTTTCCACCAAGTGAATACTAAGACCCTACATGCAAGAACAAGATAAAATCAAACAAACAAACAAAAAAACACCCTACAGGCAACAGCATTGCATCCCCACTGGTTTCCTGGGCTAGAATTTAGTTGTCATCTACATATGAGGTGACATCCCAAAGTACATCATAGTATTTGTGTACCCAGGCAGAATGTGTTCCTCTCTACTTTCACAGGTGTCAATCCAGGGTTCCTTGCATTGTGAATTTCAGGGTTGTAAATGACACATAACTGCTTATCCCAATGTTTCCACCTTTGTTGTGCATGACTTTTCTTTAGATGGCCTGTGGTAGAACCCTTTGCCTATGAGTGACATCAGAGAGGAAGCTACCAGATAATAAACAGGAGACCAAATGCCCTCAAAAATCAACTGCTATTTTAAAAGCTCAACTCATCAGGCTTTCACAAACTGCAAATGGAAGTATAACTGGATATAACCTTTCTGCAATGCAATTTGGCAATATCTAGTCAAGAATATATTTAACAGTATGTGTCTGTCAGAATCCCAGAAGGAAAGGGATTTCTTCCAGGATGGTTCAAATGAGGAGACTTTAGTAAAAGGACTACTTACAGATGGGTAGCCCAGGTTAAGGGAGTAAACAAGGGTTGTTGAGGCCAGTCAAAGAACAACATCCCTAGAGATAAAGGGACAAGGCAAGGAAATAATCTTATGGAACTCAGTAAGGGCAAGAACAGTGGAGGAGGAACTGCTAAGAAAGAAGGCGGAGGCAGGGCTTGGAGGTAGGGACAGCCACTGCCTCAGAGCAGGAAGACAGAGAGAAGGAGAAACCTTGACTTCTCTCTCTTCTTGCTTCTTGATCTCCTCCTGGTGCCACCAACTGAATGAAGCTCAAGGAAGCCAAAGGCATGAGATCCCAGACTTGCAATCTATAAAGAGACAAAGAAGAATGAAGAAAAGCAGAAAAGGGGTGGAAGAGGAATGGAAAATAACCAGCACAAGACTATAATCCATTTCTAAGAATATACCCTAAGGGACATAATCAAACAGAGAAGAAAAGAATCATATGAAAGAATATTCTTCATGGTTAAGCATAATAGTGAAAAAATGAAAACAAGCTAATTTCCTTTAATAGGAGAACGGATAGATAAGTGGGCTTCCCTGGAGGCTCAACAGGGGCTTCCCAGGTGGCACTAGTGGTAAAGAATCTGCTTGCCAAGGCAGGAGACTCCAGAGACTCAGGTTTGATCCCTGGGTTGGGAAGATCCACTGGAGGAGGAAATGGCAACCCACTCCAGCATGCATTCTTGCCAGGAAAATTTCTTGGGCAGAGCAACCTGGCAGGTTACAGTCCATGGGGCTGCAAAGAGTCAAATGTGACTGAGCACGTACAGACAAATATATTATAGTGCATCTATACTTCAGAACTGGTGCCATTATTAATATTTTTGAAGAATCTGTGGTGATATGCAGAAATGCTTACAATAAAATGTTAATTAAGAAAGAAGCTACACAACTATATGCATAGTATTAGCTCAATTCCATTAACACCTAAATGCAAAGGGAAAAACACCTAACAATGTGGGTTTTTTAAATTTTAAATATTTAAATTTTAATATAAAAAAGTAAAACTTTTAAAATATAAAGTTAAATTTTAAATTTGATTTTAATAAATTAATGGCTACAATAAAATTTAAAATTATACTTGAAGATGTGTAAAAAATGTATTACTCCCTTATTCTCCTCCCTGCTTGGAACTCCTAACAACATTAATAATCTGGTTTTGATGATGGGACATTATAATTTTTTCTTCACAACTTCAAATATTTTTCCTTTTCACAATAAGCATAGAATACTTTTGTGATCAGGGGAAAGAGTCAATGCTAAAAAAAGAGTCCATCTCACTGAAATGTACTTTACTCAATTTAAAATATTAATAAGGGACACAACAATTGTTTAAGTAAGTTAAAACCAGTGACATGAAGGGTGAACCTCAATCTATGTCTACTTGTTATCTGGACAAAAATGAAGAAACATTATCAATTTCTGCTGCTGCTGCTAAGTCGCTTCAGTTGTGTCCGATTCTGTGAGACCCCATAGACAGCAGCCCACCAGGCTCCCCCGTCCCTGGGATTCTCCAGGCAAGAACACTGGAGTGTGTTGCCATTTCCTTCTCCAATGAATGACAGTGAAAAGTGAAAGTGAAAAGTGAAAGTGAAGTCGCTCAATCGTGTCCGAGTCTTTGCGACCCCATGGACTGCAGCCTACCAGGCTCCTGCATCCATGGGATTTTCCAAGCAAGAGTACTGGAGTAGAGTGCCATTGCCTACTCTGCATCAATTTCTACATGATATCAAATATCCAGATATTTTAGATGATTTTGGTTTTTGACTACATTTTTCACTCTTCACTTGAATGACAGGCATCATATTAATTCAGCTTTAGTTGAACTCATTCTTATCTTGCAACTCTGAAAAATGTAAGAAATTCCTGTAACCTAAAAGTTGTTCCTCACATTGAAATAATTATGTTCTCTCTTTTAAATTTTATATTTTACTCTTCAGTATCACTTTTAACTATATTTTATTTTTTATTAATTATCAAATAATAAACCAATACATTCTTGTTTTAAAGATCCAAGCCATATAAAGAATACAAGTGTCCCTTGTTTACCTGCTCACACTTTGTCTCCTTCCCTTAGGTAACCTGTTTTCAGTTTGTCATGTAACTCTCAAGACATTTGCTTAGTATTTTCATGCATATATCTCCAGGATCCTTGGATTTCCTTGGTGGCTCAGATGGTAAAGAATCTGCCTGCAATGTGAGAGACCTGGGTTTGATCCATGGATTGGGAAGATCCCCTGGAGGAGGGCACGGCAATCCACTCCAGTATTCTTGCCTGGAGAATCCACATGGACAGAGGATCCTGGCGGGCTACAGTCCATGAGGTCGCAAAGAGTTGAACACAACTGAGCGACTAAGCACAGCATATGCATATAGAATATATAGTTTTATTTTTATTTTCTAAAAAGTCGATGCTGTATTGTATATATTATTCTGCAACTCACTTTAAAAAACCATGAAGTTTTTAAAAATTTTTTATTTATTTTATGGTTGTGCTGGGTCTTCGTTGCTGTGCAGGTTTTTCTCTAATTCCGGCAATCAGGGGCTACTCTCTCGTTTTGGTGCACGGACCTCTCCTTGCCGTGGCTTCGCTGTTGTGGAGTATGGTGGTTCTTTGTGGTGGTTCTAGATGGTTCTTTGGGTTGTTTTTAGTTGTCTGCTATTTCAGACAATTCTATAGTGAAAATCCTTACACATGCCTCTATATCTATACGCAAGCATTCTCTAAAGGAGCTGATGAAAAATGGACCTTTTCTGGTTTGAGAAGTGTGTGCGCTTAAATTTTTACTTGGTACTATTGAGCAGGCTTACATAAAGGTTTATCGATTTACACTTTCAATAAGAAGATGAAAAGATGCCAGCCTCACTAATAATCAGAACAATGCAAATTCAAATAAAATAGGATACCGTTTTTACCATTTGGGGTTCACAAATTCAAAAGGATTGATAATGCAAAGTGTTAGGGAAGATAGAGACATGTATCTTCACATAATGTTCTTTTTACAGCCAGCATCCGCACATTATGGAAGATTCCTTGGAGACTTATTATGAAAAGTGATTATGCTAGACTGTTACGATAAATAAACAGGATATTTCTGTTACAGGATCATTGATTTTTATACATGCTAATAGCCACCCTCTGTTAACATATACTCACCCAGAGTTTTTATCAGGTATTATTGTTTTGCAATTACTAATTTCTCTCTCTTTTTTTTTTGGCCATATCATTGTGGCCTGTGAAATCTTCATTCCCAGGGATTGAACCCCTGCAGTGGAAGTACTGTGTCCTAACTACGGGGCCACTAGGGAATTCCCTATGATAACTAATTCCTTAATTTACCAAGTAGATAAGAACTTCTTCTCTTAACAACCACACTTTGGTTTATAATTTATAAAGTACTTTCACATTCTCATAGGTTACTTCAGTTGATTTCTGCCTCAGTGACAGTGTGAGATGCTATTTCAGATGAGGAAACTGAAGCTCAGAGATGTTAAATGGTTTTCCAAGGTCACAGTTATAAGTAGAAGGGTTCAGGTCTTCTGACTCTCAGTTCCATTAGCTTCTCACTTTCTTAGTTTTTTTAAAAACAAAGTACAGCTCAAGTCCTCCTGTCTCTTCCGTGGAGCTCAAGGCATCCAGAATGAACCATAGGGGGCAGTCTGGTGCAGCAGAAGATAGAATAGGGTGGAAGCCTATTCCGTGAGAACTGGCTTTTTGTTTCTACTCTGTGCTCCCCTAGCTGTATGATCACGTGGCCTTAGCTGCCTGTTTCCAAAAATAGACATGATGGGACTTCCCTGGTAGCTCAGTGATAAGGATCCGCCTGCCAATGCAGGGGACATGGGTTCCACCCCTGGTCCAGGAAGATGCCACAGAGCAACTAAAGGCCGTGTGCCACAACTACTGACCCTGTGAACCTAGAGTCTATGCTCCACAACAAGAATACATGCTGCTTACTTACCACTATTGAAAAAAGAGATGATGCTGTGCAGTTCCTTCCAGTTGTGAGATTTTATTTAAGCCAGATGTAAGCTGTGACTGATGATGCTAAAGCTGAAACTCCAATATTTTGGCCACCTCATGTGAAGAGTTGACTCAGTGGAAAGGACCCTGATGCTGGGAGGGATTGGGGGCAGGAGGAGAAGGGGACAACAGAGGATCAGATGGCTGGATGGTATCACCAACTTGATGGACATGAGTTTGGGTAAACTCCAGGTGATGGACAGGGAGGCCTGGTGTGCTGCGATCCATGGGGTGGCAAAGAGTCGGACACGACTGAGCGACTGAACTGAACTGAACTGAAGCTAGGGTTCTTTCTCTGCTCATACATTTTATGAAATACCATTTTTTGCAATGGATTTATACTTTGAAAATATGAATCCATGAAGAAAGAAATTTCCCATACAATGCTTTCTTTGAAGTATAAAAATGTTCCCTTATCTTTTTTCTTTCTTTATATATATACATACATACATATATATATAACATTATATGGCAAAACCCTTGCTGAAGGCTACAGAAATCCCCAAGGGAACAGCCACCGGTTTAAGGTAGCTGACTACATCTGAAAAGACATTTTCTGCCTGGATCTCTTATTACTTGGCATGATTCCAACTCTGCTTACATTTTTGTTGCCTATTATTACAGATTTTAAAAGTGCTTATTTTCCCATCCTACTTCAATAGTGTGAAAGCTTTAACCCCAGTTGTTCTTTATAGTTCCAACTTCCATAAGAGCTAGAAGGAGTCTTAAGAGAGCACTTGATCCTGTCTTCTATCTTTGAACAAATAAAATATTTTTCCATTTAACAGAGGCAGCATCCAATGCCCAGAAAGCCTGTAACTTATTCAAGGTTTCATAGCTAGGGAGTCTCCTCGTGCAGAACTTATTCCATTCTTAGTACATGACAATTTATTGGTGATCCTGGCTCTTCCACAAAAATCACAACGAAAGTCAAAATAAGTAAAACATCAGATCATTGGATGTTTTTATTTTATCACACACTACAAATTTTTCCATTTCTAACCATATTTTGATGCATTATTTATGAGGGCCATCTGGTCACAGGTTTACCAAGAAAACTAGAATTTTAAGTGTGCTTCATTTTTTCCAGGAAAAACACTGCATAGCTTGGATTTATCCTTAACCTGCTCATCAGTGAGTCATGAGGCAAACAAATTTGTTAACGACATTTAAAAAAAAAAAACTGATGTATATCAGTTGCTCAGTCATGTCTGACTCTTTGTGACCCCATGAACCGCAGCACGCCAGGCCTCCCTGTCCATCACCAATTCCAAGAGTCCATCCAAACCCATGCCCATTGAGTCAGTGATGCCATCCAACCATCCCATCCTCTGTCCTCCCCTTCTCCTCCTGCCCTCAATCTTTCCCAGCAACAGGGTCTTTTCAAATGAGTCAGATCTTCGCATCAGGTGGTCAAAGTGTTGGAGTTTCAGCTTCAACATCAGTCCTTCCAATGAAGACCCAGGACTGATCTTCTTTAGGATGGACTGGTTGGATCTCCTTGCAGTCCAAGGGACTCTCAAAAGAGTCTTCTCCAACATCACAGTTCAAAAGCATCAGTTCTTTGGCATTCAGCTTTCTTTATAGTCCAACTCTCACATCCATACATGACCACTGGAAAAACCATAGCCTTGACCAGACAGACTTTTGTTGACAAAGTAACGTCTCTGCTTTTTAATATTCTGTCTAGGTTGGTCATAACTTTCCTTCCAAGGAGTATGCATCTTTTAATTTCATGGCTGCAATCACCATCTGCAGTGATTTTGGAGCTTCAAAAAATAAAGTCAGCCACTGTTTCCACTGTTTCCCCATCTAGTTGCCATGAAGTGATGGGACCGGATGCCATGATCTTCGTTTTCTGAATGTTGAGCTTTAAGCCAACTTTTTCACTCTCCTCTTTCACTTTCATCATGAGGCTCTTTAGTTCTTCTTCACTTTCTGCCATAAGGGTTGTGTCATCTGCATATTGGAGGTTATTGATATTTCTCCTGGCAATCTTGATTCCAGCTTGTGCTTTTTCCAGCCCAGCATTTCTCATGATGTACTCTGCATAGAAGTTAAATAAGC
>NW_011494606.1:6286921-6311570 GCF_000754665.1 Bison bison bison
CAGTCTGTTGTTCCTTGTCCAGTTCTAACTGTTGCTTCCTGACCCGCATACAGGTTTCTCAAGAGGCAGGTCAGCTGGTCTGGTAATTCCATCTCTTTAAGAATTTTCCAGTTTATGTGATCCACACAGCCAAAGGCTTTGCCATAGTCAATAAAGAAGAAATAGATGATTTCTGGAACTCTCTTGCTTTTTTGATGATCCAGCAGATGTTGGCATTTGATCTCTGCTTTCTCTGCCTTTTCTAAAACCAGCTTGAACATCTGGAAGTTCACGGTTCACGTATTGCTGAAGCCTGGCTTGGAGAATTTTGAGCATTACTTTGCTAGCGTGTGAGATGAGTGCATTTGTGAGGTAGTTTGAGCATTCTTTGGCATTGCCTTTCTTTGGGATTAGAATGAAAACTGACCTTTTCCAGTCCTGTGGCCACTGCTGAATTTTCCAAATTTGCTGGCATATTGAGTGCAGCACTTTCATAGCATCATCTTTCAGGATTTGGAATAGCTCAACTGGAATTCCCTCACCTCCACTAGCTTTGTTCGAAGTGATGCTTCCTAAGGCCCACTTGATTTCACATTCCAGGATGTCTGGCTCTAGGTGAGTGTGTATGTCTATGAAATTGTTAACTATATTCTAAAAATACGATTCACTTTCTGGCTCAGTTTCTCAGAGAATCTCTCAAAATTAGGCATATAATACACCAGCTACACACAGGTGTGTGCGTGTGTGTTTGTGTGTGTGTACATACACAATGCAGCTGAGAAAAGAACTTTTAAAATGACTAGACTAGAATAAGCTCTACTGCTCGAGTCACTTTCTATTCTTGTATCATCAATTTCCCTCTTCTTTTAAATGGGCTCTGATCTATCCAAGTATTCTCTTTTCTTCTCCCATTAATGGATAAATAACTTGTACAATTTTCTTGATTTATATCCAGCCTTCCCCATCAGGGCTTCAAAAGCATTGGTCTAGATGTTGGAAATGGCCCCAAGCTATCATCTGACACAGACCTCCCTCATTAGCAAGAAAAGCATTATCATTCTCTATTTTCAGACTTAGCAGATAGGAACTGAGTACACATAATCTTCAACGTACTTTTCTAGGTATTACGAAGAGAGTACAAAAAATAGCAGGAAGAGCCCTACCCTCGTGAACTTCCAGACTATCAGAAACAGTGTACTATAGATAGCTACATGAAAGATCACAAGACAAGCCATAAAGTGTCAAATGATACCACTAAGTTCAAAGAGAAAAAACCTGTGAGATCAGAGGGAAAGGTAACTTCTAGTTGGGGTCATGTCAGGAAAGCTTTGTGTTGTTGTTTAGACGCTAAGTTGTATCCAACTATTTGTGATCCCATGGACTGTAGCCCACCAGGCTTCTCTGTCCATGGGATTTCCCAGGCAAGAATACTGGAATGGGTTGTCTTTTCCTTCTCCAGGGGCCTTTCCTGACTCATGGATTGAATCTGTGACTCCTGCATTGGCAGGCAGATTCTTTACTGCTGAGCCACCAGGAAAGCCTAGTAGGGGACTATTTGTATTAAGAACTAAGATGACGTAGCTAGGTAGGGTTAGTCACACAGTGATGGAGGAGGACAGTTTAGATAGAAGACTGTAAGGACGAGGACATTGCATTGGGAAATCATGCATTATGTACAGGGAGCTAGAATGCTGTTTGACCCAAGAGTAGAGCAAGTGACGAAACTGAACACCCAAGGCTATATAGCACTACAAGGCCCTAAATAGGGACTGAATCCCAGGAATCTTCCTTCTGTAGTGTTCTTCCCATAATTTGATCAAATAAACATTTTAGCCACTGCATGCTTTCCTTACAACTGCCCATTATATACTGTCCATTAATTAATTGATTCAACACTTATTGAATATCTACTACATACCAAACACAAATGGACTCTGTGGTCTCCAGGGTTGATTTGGTGTGTTATAAAATAATTTTTTTTCCAAATGGAGAGTCAGGCTAATATAATATTGGGCCAAGACAGATTTCCTTTCCCTTTAATTGCTAGAATTTTATTGAGTTATGCTTCAGAGCAAATACTATAAATAACAGAGAGAATTAAATAAACCACAAAAAAGGATCTCTGCATCGTTTTTCTACATTATATCAATACACTGAGTCTTACACGTGTTTTTTCCATTACTACTTTTGCTTACGTTTGAACAAGGGGTAATACAAGAGGATCTGAAACCTTCCATTCTTGAGCAAAAGCTTAAAAACATTCCATATCATCTAGTACAACAAAACTCACTTCCTTTCAGCTTATCAACCACCAAAAGACATTTCCCCTTTGTACTTGTTATTTTTAATGTAACTATGGAGACGCAGCACTTTTTATGCAACTGACACACATGATTCTGGTTTAATGTACTCATTTTCTAAGAAACATTTTAAAAATTGTGGTCACTATTCAAGCTTTGAGCTACTTTGGTATTTCAATGTAAATCCAATACATGTGTTAGTTAAATTCATGAGGGAATAGTTAAGTACCAGGGACTACAGAGTCTTAATAATTCCAATGAATTGTTCCTAATTTAAACTTTGGGGCCAGAAAATAAAAGGGGGGGGTAATTATTATTTGAATAAATTAGGCTGTTAGATAGTTCTATAAGTTGTAGAGTTTATAAAGCTGAGTTTTGAGAGTTACATTTCCAGGCATATGGCAGGCTAGACATTCAGACTGCCCTTCCTAGTGGAAACAATTTTTTTTTCTGGCTGCACCATGCAGCTTGCAGGATCTTAATTCTCCAACCAGGGACCGAACCAGCCCCGGCAGTAAAAGAGTCAATCCTAAACCACTGGAACATAGCGAATTCCCTGAAAACAATTTAAAAAGCTGAATTAAAAAAAAAAAATCCTAAACCTCTTAAAAGCACCAAAACATGGACTAGAAAGCTAGGAATTGTAAGTTCAAAGAGAAGTGAAGTAGAGCCCAGACAAGTACATGGACAGCACTGTCTAGGTGGAGAACACTAGCAGGCACCATATACACCCGATTCACAAAAATGATGCCCCTGGAGTTGCTCAACCCTGTGTCCTGAGATCACTTTTGACCTAAGACATTTGCTCAAGCTGGTGAACTTCAGCTTTGGCTTCAGTGGGGGTGCAGAGCGGGGTCGGGGGAGGGGAGGTAGTGGGACAGAAGGTAAAGCCTAGGCATTAGTGAATCCTGTAGGAGACCTCTCTTCCAAGTTTTACTTAGACCTTATGGGTAGGGATGAAAAAGCTACGCACTCAACGCACCCAATTATCCTCAGATGACTACAAGGAAAATTCCCGTGGTGCTGAGCAGAACCAAGGATAAAAAAAAAAATCTGTCCCTGAAAAATTTTAACTTATGATACAGCTAAAATAGGTCCAAGGAAAGTTCTATCACTGTAAGTTGAGTAGGTCCTGGTATATGAAAGAAATAAATGTAAATCTTTTCTGGAGGAATGTACTTCAATAATACACAAATGATTTTCTAAGGAAAATGAGCATCTCCCAGTAACAAACACTAAGCTTCTCAAGACTTAAGTTACTATTGAGTGAGGACCAATAAAAACAATATCCAAGAGAAACAACAGAAAACTCCCACAAAGAATTCAGATATTTGAATTATGGAACACAGAAGGTAAAATAACTACGCTTTATTTTTTTGAAGAAATAAAAAAGTGGAAAACACCTATTCAAATGAAGAAACCATAGAATATTTTAAATTCTACAGTATATATTTTAAAAATAGAATTTCTAGAATATAAAAACAATAACTGAAATCAGTGACACAATGGACTGGTTTAACAGCAAATCAGACACTAATGAAGAGAAAAGTAATAAACCAAAGAATTTGACTATAGCAGATATCCAACATAATTTAAAAGAAACAGAAGAAAGAGAACTTGAAAGAGTAGTTAATAGATATGGAGGATAAATAAGACATTCTGACATACATCTATTTAATTGGAGTTCTCAGTTCAGTTCAGTTCAGTCACTCAGTCGTGTCTGACTCTTTGAGACTCTATGAATTGCAGCACGCCAGGCCTCCCTGTCCATTAACTCCCAGAGATCACTCAGACTCACATCCATCGAGTCGATGATGCCATCCAGCCACCTCATCCTCTGTCGTCCCCTTCTGCCCCCAATCCCTCCCAGCATCAGAGTCTTTTCCAATGAGTCAACTCTTCGCATGAGGTGGCCAAAGTATTGGAGTTTCAGCTTTCTAGCAAGAAAGAAAAGAGAAAATGGTGCTGAGGCAATATTTGAAGAGACAATAACTAAGAATTTTCAAGGACCAGTCTGTTTCAAAACACATATTTAAGATACCAACTAAATTCCAAGCAGAATTAAAAACAAAACAAAAAATAATTTCGTTTTAACACAACATAGTGAAATAGCAGAATATCAAGACAAAGAGACCATCTGAGAAATAGGCTTCTAAGTCCCTTCAGGAGAAAAAAATAACTGCCAACTTAGAATTTTACCCCCAGGAAAAAAAAATGTTTCAAAAAAGAAGATAAAAAAAAATCATATTTTTAGATAAGCTAAGTGAGTTTGCTTCCATGATGTTCATAAAAGGAAATTCTGAAGAATGTACTTAAAAAAAGTGATCTCAGATGAAAGGTTTAAAAAGTAATGAATGAAGAGCAGAGAAAGTGGTCAAGATGGGTAAAGCTAAACTAAACAGATCTTGATTATGTAGAACAAGAATAAAGTTTTCTGAGGTTAAAAAAAGATTTAAAATACAACAGTAACATAAAACTTGGAGGCGAGTATATGGATTTAAAGTATGTAAAGTGCTTGCTGTCTGGGAGAAGGGGAGAACTTTGATAAATATGTATGCTTTAATTTCAGTGCATCTGAAATTGTAACACACATCAGAACAATCTGAAGGGCTTGTTAAAACACGAGTCTTGATTTAGTTGTCAGCTGGGCCCAAGAATTTACATTTCTAACAAGCCCCCAGCTTGACATTGATGTTCAAGACCACAGTTTATTTTACTTTTTTCAGATTTTTTAAAATGTGGACCATTTTTAAAGTCTTTATTGAATTTGTTACAATATTGCTTCTGTTTTATGCTTTGGATTTCTGGCCGTGAGGTATGTGGGATCTTAGGTCTCTGACTAGGGATTGAATTCACAACCCCGACGTACAAACCCCGACGTTGGAAGGCAAAGTCTTAACCACTGAATCTCCAGGGAAGTCCCAAGACTACACTTTAAATAGCACTGTTGACTAGCCATGAAACAAAACAAAACAAAAAACCTAAACTGAATACAAAATGGAAACTAGTAGAGGGGAAAAAACTGAAATAAGAAAAAAATAATTCAAAACAAGGTGAAAAGCCAAATAAAAGTAGAACCAGAGGAACAAGTGGAAAGGAGAAAACAAGATGATTGGTACAAATTCATATATATTAGTAATTACATTAAACATAAAAGGATTAAATGCTTCAATTAAAAGATAAAGATTGATTCAAAAAAATGAACTCAAAATGGATCACAGACCTAAATAAAACTTTTAGAAGAAAATAATAGGAAAAAATATTTGTGACCTTGGGTTAGGCAAAGAGTAATTAGATACAACATCAAAAACATGATCTGTAGAAGAAAAACTGATTAATTTGGATTTCAGCAAAACGAAATATTTTTTAAGATAATGAAAAGACACAATTGAGAGAATGAAAAGATGGCTATATAGGAGGAAAATATTTGCAAATCACATATCTGATGAGTATATAAAGAACTCCACATTCAAAAAAATAATAAGGAAAAAAACAAGCCCAATAAAATATTGGGCTTCACCAAAGAAGAGGCGTGGATGGCAAATAAGCAATGAAAAGCTGTTCAACATCATTCATCATTGGGGAAATATAAATTAAAACCATAATGAGATACTATAAAACACCTGTTAGAATAATTAAACTGAAACAATCTGACAGTACCAAGAGCTGGTGAGAACAGGGAGCAACTGAATTCTTTCATGCATTCTCATACTTTGTTGGAGGCCAATGCACAACAGTAGAGCCACTCTAGAAAACAATTTGGTAGTTTTGTTTTGTTTCGTTTTTTTTATAAAGTTAAACATAGAATCACCACAAATGCAGCAATCTCACTCCCTGGTATTTACCAGAGTGAAATTAAAGCTTATGTTCATTCAAAACTCTAAACACAGATGTTTACAGTAGCTTCACTTGTAATAACCAAAAATTAGAAACAGTCCAGATGTCCATTGACTTGGGAATGGTTAAACTTTTACATCCATAAAAAGAACACTGTTCAACAATAAAAAAAGAATAAACTTTTTTTTTTTTTGCAGGGGAATAAACTCTTGACACACACAAGAACATGGATGAATCTCAAAAGCATTTTGCTTAGCGAAAGGAGTCAGACTCAAAAAGTACATATTATTCAATTTATATGACATTTTTGAAAAGGCAAAACTATAGGACCAGAAAACAGATTTGGGCTTATCTTGGTTAAGGGTAGGGTAAGGGTCTGCTCACAAAGGGGTAGACAAGGGAATCTGGGTGGGGCTTGGATTCCGTATCTTGATCGTAGTGGTAGTTTTAACACTAGGCATTTTGACAAAACTTATTTTTATTGTATGTTAAATAACTCTTGTTTTTGTTTTTAAGACAAAGATCGTCAGATAGAGCAAAAATGTAACAGGTCTCCAACAGCCTCTGTTTGCAGCCAGGTGCAAACTTTAGTCAAGAAAAAGCAAGTTCAGTTCTCATTCTGAAAACCCTTATAGAATTATGTACAAAACCTCATTAAAAAATGAATAGTATTTCTATTTTTAGATTGTTAACCTATAGCAGGAAATAAACACCAATACACACCAGACTTAAATATACTTTAATGTACCATAGTTTTGAGTATTTTATACCACTGTAAAACATATAAGATTAAGAATCAAAAGAGGTTGTTGAAACTGTCTAAAACTGTAGGAGTCCTTGAATTTTTTCACTTTGCATCCAGCTGTTTTGCCATCATCGAGGGCTAATTTTAGAATGAGTAATCTTCTTATAAAATACAGTGTAATTAAGAAAGTAGAATTTTTTTCTGTAATTAAGAAAGAATTTTTTTTTCCTGAGACTTCTAATTCAGAATTGTACAGGGTGTTCGGTTTTCTAAACCAAGCCAGCAAACCAAGAGTAATCTGAACCATAAATCTGAGGCCAAGTCAAGAAACTTTTAGTTAAAGAATCATATTTAACTTCTACAAGAATTGAATTCCAGCTCCTTTATATCAATATACTTTGAAATGAAGACAAAATTACAAATAAAGTTTTCACTCAATCTATGAGAAGCAATATGGAAATCATAGCATGTGATGGTTTATTCTTTCCTGCAAATTAAATGATTACATTTGCTTTGTAATGCACGTAAGCGAAATCTCTTTGCTTACTCTTGCTAAAGACTGTAATAGCTGCTTTCCTTGTTTTCTTGTTCTGATGGGAATCATCAGCAACATGGAACATGCTGCCGCATTCTTTAAGCAATGATGTATATTTTGATGTAAAGAGTCAAACCTAAACCTAGTAATTTAGAGCACACTATTATAGTTCTCCCCATTTCTCAAAATAACTGGAACTGAGGGCACACCAAATCTCCACCTTTTGTTGTGCCGTGTAGACACTGCCAGAAATTAAAGAAATTCTTCATTTTTCAGGTCAAAATTAAGCCATCCTTTTGGTTCTGCTATACAGGTGAACAATGACTTTTCATTAATTACCTACAAAACAGATTGCTGCTACTGCTAAGTCGCTTCAGATACAGATTAAGAGAAGACAATTTCATGCAACATCTCAGTTTCAAGTGCTACATGAGGAAGGATGTAAGTATGCTGATAAAGCTTATATAGTGTATGAGTTTTCTGTTAGACCATTTAATAAAAATGCTAATTTCTAGAATAAATCAACGACCCCACAGTCATCTAAAGTAAGTCATCCCAACGAGTCAATAACCCAAGAAACTTCTATAGAAAAATAAAGAAAGGAAGGAAACTAGCACCTTTAAAAGTTTTTATTTATTTTTAATTGGAGGATAATTGCTTTATAGTGTTGTGTTGTTTTCTGACATACTTCAACACGAACCAGTCATAGGTATATACAAGTCCCCTGCCTCTTGATTGTCCCTCCCTTATATGGCCCTGGAACCATTCTTTTTCTGAAATTTTAATGTCACCTAATTACCATAAGAGTGCTCCTAGTCACACAATTAAAGTCCTTAGAGAGATCATGAGACCATTAACTGGCTGAACACACTTTTGCGTGGTTAGGAAAACTGTGTTACTGAATTGTTTGCCCCTGGCTTGTGACATTTATGGGTACCCTGCAATTTACCCACAGCTACTAAAAAAAAAATTTTTAACTTTCTTCAAGTTTCCACATGAAAAATGATCTTATTTGGTAGACATGGAGAAAAATGTGGAAGAATTACTCTTATTAGGCTGACTTTGAGTGGGTACCCTATGTTTACAAAGTGTTTTGAGAGAGTCAGATCAGCAGTTCCAATGACAGCATATTATACCGTTATCAGGAGGCACGTGCAGCCTAAGGAGAATTTTCAGTCTATCAGAGTGGCCCATATGTTGCTTATTTATCATTTCAATTTCATATCGGAATCAAAATTGAAAAAGGAAAACTTTGAAACTCAAGCAAGTCATCTGTGGCCAGAGTAATGAGGTCTCTTGCCAAAAAAACCCCCAAACAAAAGAGAAAGCCCAAAAAACAGAGATTAACAGTTTTGAGAATCAAGCTTTGGTTTCAAAGTATTATTGCAGCTGTTTAATTCATTTGCTGATGCGGCTCAAGTATGCAGACACAGTAAATTTTTAAAGGGTTTATGTGCCCTCAGTAATTTTATCATTTTTAAGAGAGATGAGAAACACTAGAGTAGTGACCAAGTAGTAGCAACTACTTATTTTCAGAAGCTGTATTTTACTGACTAAAGCAGCACTTGTAGATAATAGGATTATTTCTTGGCTGTAGCACTATGACTGTATGTTACAAAAACTCTCTGATACAGCCGAGGTATGGGGTCAATGAAAGAATAACATTCCTGGACTTTCCTGGTGGTCCAGCTGTTAAGAATCCACCTGCCAATGCAGGAGACACAGGTTCAATCCCCAATCCAGGAGGATCCTACCTGCCACAGAGCAACTAAGCCCATGGCCACAACTACTGAGCCCGCACTCTAGAGTCTTCGAACTGCGACTACTCAGCCCATGTGCCCCAACTACTGAAGCCCTGCAGCTTAGAGCTCCACTGGAGAAGCCACTGTAATGAGAAGCCCGCGCACCGCCACTGGAGAGGAGCCCCCACTCGCCGCAACTAGAAAAAGCCGGAGCACAGCAATGAAGACACAGTGCAGCCAAAAATAGTAAATAAGTAAATAATTTTTTAAAGTGAAATATTTTTTGAAAAAACTAATACAGTCTTCCAAAAAGGTGATAACTTCCTTATAAGAAGAAACACGTGAAGCCTAGCAGTCACCATTTCGTTTATTCCATATGATTGCTTAAGTTTTCAAGTGGGCTGCATTCTATTTCAAGGCCATTCTGTTGCAAAACTTTGCTATGTGGTTGTAACATAACTGTGTCTGTTGTAAACCAAAGAGGACAGGGGGAAAAAAAGAAGAAGAGATCACAGGAAAAGGTACTTTGTGTAACTTTTCATGTGAGGGTCTTAAAGTAGGTAACTGATTATTAAAGCAAAAATTTTAAGTTCTCTGAGCTTCTACCCTGAAGGTTTTCACTAAAGATTAAAGTGGCCTTTCCAGAGACTCTAGCACAAAACTGGATTAAGGACAACTAATGGTCTAAATAAATGATTGTCATCGTTACATGAGAACTGCAAAGACCAACGCAATAAGAACAGATGACTATTTACTAAATATCAACAAGGTATGTAGTCCTATGTGATTCCTTTTGAGGTTTCAGGGTTTGAGATGGGTGTTAGTGATAAAAATAGGAGACCAAAAATTTATTACATAATATAATTGTGTTGTGTTGAGGCTATTTTTGGTTGATGGAAGAAAATAAATATGTCTGAGGAATTTCTTTTGTAAATGCCAACCTGTGTGGATATATGTAGAGATCTGAATGTTTTTAATAATGATGATAATTAACAATTATTCTACCCAAACACATAAATTGATATAAGCCATGTAATTAAAAACTGGGGCAATATATATTCACAAAATGAAAGATGAAAGATATGAAAAGTCCCTCAGATAATTATAGATTTGATCACAAAATACTCAAAAGGACAAAATGATTAAGATGTAGTTGGCAAAGGCCAACACAATATTGTAAAGCAATTATCCCAATAAAAAATAAAAAAAGATGTAGTTGGGGTTGTACTTGGAATGGAAGGGAAATGGTTAATTGAAAATGAAAGGTCAAGTATTTACCCCTCTGTCCCAAAATCTGGACTAGGATTTGCTAATGTCTTAATAGAGTCTCAGCTGTGAATAAGACCAAACAAATAAACAGTCTGCCTGAAAGCTGCCTCATGTGTAGGCCTTCTAGTCTTCATCCTTCACAAAAATTCCTTTCCCTGTTCCCTCTAAATTTACAGATATTTTAAATTAAAAAAAATCTTATTGAGATATTGTTGATTTACAGTACTATAGTAGTTTCAGGTGTCAACATAGTGATTCAAAATTTTTATAGATTATACTGTAGTTACAAGTTTTAAAGGACAAAAGTTTCTCAGAGGCATCTGCACGATTCTTGAAAAAATTAGCATCATAACTTCCTATTCCAAGAAATTTAACTAGGTCAAATAGAAAAACATTGAGTAAGGTTTCTTAGGCCCTGAATGTGAAGTTTCCCTGGAACTATGAGCTAATAACCTTGTTCCAAAGGCACAGTTTTTTCACACAGAAAACACACGTCTCAAGTGTCTTTCCTATTTCCTACATCTAGTAGACAGGTCTCATTGTAACAAATCTTATTTCATTGACAGTGCACTTACTCAAGCCATAGATCTTTTTCTCACAATTCCAAGCAGTAACAGTGACAAGAACAAATTATTTTGGAAGATATTTTCTGACCCACCTTAGTTAGCAGCATATATGTGTCCTGTCTAAGTGATATTCTTATTTATCCAAATCAGCTTATGGTCCAGTTACTCAAATTTTTTGGAATTCTTATTTCTGAGGACTGAGGTAGGCATTAACAATTTCCCCCGAACTTCCATCTGCAACTATTTCTAATAGACTCTAACCTCCAAATGTGCTTGTTTTAACTTCCTTGTTACTTTGGAAACCCCTACGTATCATCGTTTAGAGTTATTTTGCATTACTGTAGTTCCTTATAAATAGGTTCACTCTGTTCTCATATTAAGCTATGAAGATTTGCTTTATTTTGGTTGTTTTTATACATAGGACTTACTAATATTCCACAGTTTTTCTTTTCCCTAAATATATGCATTGGTTGAAGTATTAAAATAGCTTCTGTATTAAAGTTTGTAAATCATATTAAGTCTGCATAGGCAAAGGGTTGCACTTTGCATATGTTCTATAGAAAAAGAAAACCAAACCTAAGTAAGTAAAATGAAGGGTCAAGTAAAATCCAGCAGAGACTCTCCCAAAGCCACAACCACTTCTTACCCTAATTCATAGTTTCATTACTGGCCACACTTTTATTCTGCTTACTTCTTTTAGTGCATTCCTTAGATCTGTTACACATGCTTTTGGATAATAATACGAGCCTCTACTGAATTCCTCCTCTAATACAACTTGGCCAGTTTCATTTGCACTCTAGGTGTCCTATATAATACAAAGGCAATGTTGTGAAGACTCAGGAATGTAATGGTAATAATATTTCTCCTTTTTCAAAAAAATATTTATTTTGTTTATTTTGCTGTGGCAGGTCTTAATCGTGGCACAAGGGAATCTTCGATCTTTGTTGCAGCATGCAAGATCTTTTAGTTATGGCATTCAAACTCTTAGTTGCCACTTGTGGGATCTAGTTCCCTGACCAGGGATTGAACCAGGCCCCCTGCTTTGGGAGTGTGGAGTCTTAGCCACTAGACCACCAGGGAAGACCCTGGTAATAATATTTCTACTGTCCTTTCTCATCCTCTCTACTTTAAGCCTGTCACCACTAATGTGAAGCTACTATTAAACCAGAGTGACCTTATTTATATGGTCAACCAAATACCTTGCTTAGTATTTTTTTTTTCAATTCCCTCTTTTGGCTTCACAGGCTTCCCTGGTGGCTCAGCTGGTAAAAAATCTGCTTGCATTGTGGGAGACCTGGGTTTGGTCCCTGGGTTGGGAAGATCCCCTGGAGAAGGGAACAGCTACCCATTCCAGTATTCTGGCCTGGAGAATTCCATGGACTGTACGGTCCATGGGTTACAAAGAGTCAGACATGACTGAGCAACTTCCACTTTTGGTGTCACAGAGTACAACAGACATATTGATGAACTCCTAAAAGATTTCAGTATTGTTCTTATTACATGGAATTTAGTAGTAATGAAAATGGGGGGGGCATAAATAATGTAATTAAAACAGCCAAACAGTTATAACTGGAATATCTGGACTCCATGAGCCATTACATTGTGACCAAATGGCTGGTGTAAGAGGAAGTGACCTTGTTAGCTGTTCTTTCGTTACTTCCTGATAGTAAGATAAAGTTAAAATGCTTTTTTTTTTAAATGTAGATTTTCTGCAGTAATAATTCATTGAACAAAATTCAATTTTAAAATATTTTAAACATTCAGAAAAGTGACAAAAACATATGTACTCTTACAAATTTAATAAATGCTATCATCGTACTGTATTTGTTTAGATACTTCTTTCAAAAACAATACAATGTCACAACTGAAGCCCCAATTTCATCTCATTTCCCACACGCCTTCTTCAGAGGAAGCCACTATCCTAAAGTTTGTAAGTGTCCCTTTATTGTAGAAATTTGTTCATGTTGCTAGATGTCAGTAGATTCACTAATTTTCTTAGACAGTTTTTTTTTAGTTTTATTGGAATATGGTTGATTTACAATGTTGCGTTAGTTTCTGCCATATAGCAAAGTGAGTCAATTATACATATATCCACTCTTTTTGAAATTATTCTCCCATAGAGTATTGAATAGAGCTCCCTATGCTCCCTATACAGTAGGTCCTTAACAGTTATCTATTTCATATATATTAGTGTATATATATTAATCCCAATCTCCCAATTTATCCCTCCCCCATGCCCCGTTTCCATAAGCTTGTTTTCTATATCTGAGATTTCACTAATTTTAAGTATTATATAATATTCCATTGCATGACTATGGACATTTAGTTTTTGTCATCATCACTGTGGACAATACCCTAACAAACATCTTCATAGTGTCTCCTGGTGCATATGGGCATGACTTTCCCTAGGTGCAGGAGTTCTGAAGTTTTTATGGCCAATACACATTAAGAAATAATTTTTATATTAAGTTCCTGTACATGCTGCTGCTGCTGCTGCTAAGTCGCTTCAGTCGTGTCCGCCTCTGTGCGACCCCATAGACAGCAGCCCACCAGGCTCCCCCGTCCCTGGGATTCTCCAGGCAAAAACACTGGAGTGGGTTGCCATTTCCTTCTCCAATGCATGGAAGTGAAACGTGAAAGTGAAGTCGCTCAGCTGTGTCCGACTCTTAGCGACACCATGGACTGCAGCCTACCAGGCTCCTGCATCCATGGGATTTGCCAGGCAAGAGTACTGGAGTGGGGTGCCATCGACATGCATACATGCACATATCACCACAGGCTGAGTTGCCTGGCAAGTAGATCTGAGACAGAAATTTGTGTACAGGCTGTTTATGAGGGAGTGTCCTGGAATAAGTACCTGCTGGGAAGTAAAGGAAGCAGGAATACGGGCAGAGGTAGTTTTGTGCTCCAACAAAGTGATAACAAAGGCCTCAGTTGATCCCACATTTGCTGCAGTAATTATTCAGTCATTTGGAATCAGGGCAAGGGGATCAGGCTTTTATATACCTGCACTGCTCAGTTACTGAAATATAGCTGCACCCAGGAAGAGGGTGTGTGTGACCTTGGGCAAGTAGCTCTCTTCCAGGAGACAGTCCTACAGAGAAACTCACCCAAAAGCTGTTGGATGCAATATATCTAGCAGCTCAGAGAATTAATCATTTAGTCCTGGAAAGAGAGAATCTAGGTGGTGCACAAAAATTCACAAAATAATCCTTACCCTGGTATTTCTGTTCTATTTCATTTGTAAAAAAATAAATGTTTATTATAACCCTTAAATTGATTTCACAATTCACTAATGGATCATGAATTACAGTTTGAAAAAATTGCTTTAGAGTATATACCCAGAAATGGAACTGCTGGATTGTAGGGTATATGCATTTTAAATTTTAGTAAGTATTGTCAAACTGCTTTCCAAAGGGGTTGGGCCATTTGACATTCCCCCTAGTAGAGCATTGAGTTCCAGTTTTCCTACAGCCTCAATAACCTTGGCATTGTCAGATTTTATATATATATATATGTATATATATATACATATATATATATACACACAAAAATACGGTAGCAGGTAATACTGTAGATACTTTGAAACCCATCCTTTGGTGAAAGTGAAAATGTTTTCAATACTGTATTATACCAAGACATACTTCCTGCTAGCTTATCAACTACCAAAAGGCATGTGCATTTCCCTGATAATTAGGTAACCTTCAAATTTTAGTCTTGCAAAATAGAAATCTATTCTTACAAAATAAATCTTTTAATCTTGTGATCTTTTTTATGGCACCTAGAGGACTGCCCAGCATATAACAACAGTAAAATACCTGCAGATTGAAAGAGTGAACTCTATGCCTAGACATGTGGCATTTTTTTAAGTTTTCACTTTTTTTCTTTTAATCTCTGAAGCAATGTGGTTTAGTAGAAGATTACTGGCCCAGGAATTGTGAGGCCTGGGCTTTGGTCTACAGTTTTTTCAGTTTTTCAGTTTTTTCCTAAACAATAATTTTCCTATATATCCAGCTTACTTCATGGAGAGTTTAGAATACTGAGTTCTCAGAACTGATTTCATATTTTTGTAATAGAGAAAGCAAAGAACTTGGGGATCTAGATTCTAGTCTTCAAACTCCTCTCACTATTGTATGTTTATGACCTTGGACAAATCACAAGTAGCTAAATGTTCACTTTTTGGAAAATAAAATGCTCACTAGATGATCTCTAAGGTTCTTGCTCAAAACTCCTATGTTCTGGGTTATAGAAACATGAAGTCAATTTATGAAAATATCATTCTCATAAAGCCAACACCACGTGGGTCACACTATACATTTTAAATCCACTTCTAATTGCTGGCCCCACTTCAATCACTCTGTAATCCAATCCATTTAGCCCTACCCTTGTCCAATTGCCCTATATGTTACCTGAACTCCACCCTTAAGATTCTCATTTGCAACTGATGACCATTTTTATTACTGCTAGTATTTCAATACTTGGTTCTAACCTTGTGGCAAATAGAGCCTTGTGCTGTGTGATCACCAGGAGAATCTGAAATGGAAGACTATATATATATGTATATATTTTTTTTTGATAACTCCATTAACTCCTCATTCCCTTTTATCACAAAGGTGGTTAAAGATGAATGGTATTGTTACATACTCTCCTCAACCTGACACCAAGGGCTCTACGGTTCTGCTTTCTTCCCTGTAGGATTCACTACTTTCCAGACAGCATTGCACAGGCAGGCAGGAGCTTGCCAGCACTGCTCTACTGTGCCTTCTTTAAAAGCTATTCTTCCACCTCAGTTCTAATACATTCAAATAAAGGATAGCCTCATCTCAACTTCTGTTTCCTTCTTAGTATAATCTAAAACTCTGTAAATTATAATTATAACATCTAAATTCTATTAAATCAATATGCTGATTTTATTAAATTTCAAATGCAGTTAGGATAATTACAATCAAACATGAAAACTTGCAGACTTGTAAGTAGAGAATGTAGAGGAAGGATATTTATTTCTAGGAGATAGTAAAGTGACTGACATAAGGGCCTAAACTAGCCCTAGGAGAGGCTTTGGAGATTTTTATGTTTGCTTATTTCTAATTTAAATTTTCATTATTAAATGTCTATTATTCTCCAAATCCTGAATAAACTAGTTGCTAGAGTTTTTCCCTTCTGGATTAACTTTGTCCTTAATATAACTAACCAATCCATCTCTTTGTATGCATATATGTGCTTATGGACAGCAGAGGCTTAAATGCTTTGGGCGCAGCTTTTTAAGACTTCCCTGGTAGCTCAGACGGTAAAGTGTCTGTCTACAATGCGGGAGACCTGGGTTCGATCCCTGGGTCGGGAAGATCCCCTGGAGATGGAAATGGCAATCCACTTCCAATACTATTGCCTGGAAAATCCCATGGACACAGGAGCCTGGTAAGCTACAGTCCATAGGGTTGCAAAGAGTCGGACACGACTGAGCAAAGGCAATCTTATGTGCTTATGGACAGCGGAGGCTTAAATGCTTTCTTAAGTTCCATTAAGAGCCTCCTCTCATGAGCCTGAAAGTGTTCTGAATGAGAGGTGTCAAAATGCTGGAGAAGAGAAGCGAAGAACCAGGAACAGATCCTAACACCCTGTTCCTCTTAGGTGACATTGCGACTGAACACTGATGAACTTTTCCACCCAGAGTAGAAAGAAAGGAAAATAGGAAGCTAGCAACCTCAAGCTATCTCTGGAAAAAATGATCATATTTCTTCTTTAGAAAGATCAGCCTGGCAACAAAGGGAGGGATGGATGAAGGAGAAAAGACAGGAGATTGGGAATCCAATTAGTTGATTTCAAGTAAAAAAAAAAAACAAAAAAAAACAGGGATTTTAACTGGGTCAGTAGGAATACAGATAGAAAGGTGAAGAAGGATATGCTTGATGTTAAGGAGATGGTATCAACTGGTTTTGATGACTGATTAATTTTTAAGGAATAAGTGGGAAAAAAGATGAGTTGATTACTTATAGGTGTTTTTTGTTTTTTAGCCACACTGCCAGCTTTGTGGAACTTCCCCAACCAGGGGTAAAAACCCATGCCCTCTTGCAGTGGAAGTGTGGAGTCTCAACCACTGGACCATCAGGGAAATTCAAACGTATTCAGTAGTTGTTGTTATTGCTGTTGTTTGGCTGTGCTGGCTCTTCCTTGCAGTGCAGGGCTTAGTTGCATGCACATCCCCATGGCATGTGGGATCTTAGTTCCCCAACCAGGGGTCGAACCTGAGTCCTCTACTCTGGAAGGGGAATTCTTTACCACTGGGCCTCTAGGGAAGTCTCTTCACAGGTTTTGACTTTTCTAACTACTGTAATGCTGCTGCTGCTGCTAAGTCACTTCAGTCGTGTCCGACTCTGTGCGACCCCATAGACGGCAGCCCACCAGGTTCCCCGTCCCTGGGATTCTCCAGGCAAGAACACTTGAGTGGGTTGCCATTTCCTTCTCCAATGCATGAAAGTGAAAAGTGAAAGTGAAGGCGCTCAGTCGTGTCCGACTCTTGGCAACCCCATGAACTGTAGCCCACCAGGCTCCTCCGTCCATGGGATTTTCCAGGCAAGAGTACTGGAGTGGGGTGCCATCGCCTTCTCCGGACTACTGTATAGTGAGTCCTATTCAAGAAATTAGAGAATATAGGAGAAACAGGTTTCGGGTCAAGATAATGAGTTTACCTTTTAAAATGTTGCGTTCAGGTGCACTTGGGACTTATATGTCTGGAGGCAAATGAATATACAATCCTGACGCTTAGAGGAGATGTATAGACTAAAGATGTGTTTGTCTCCTAGTCTGAGGGATTATAAAGAAAACAGAAGTATTATATTTTTAAGCTTATTTTTTTTCAATTGCAGGTGTTTCCCCTTGCCGGCAGAGTTCTTTAAGCTTTGACAATAAAAAGGGCGTCCCTGTTGTCTACACTTGCAGGATGCATGTCTGGGCCAATCAATTAAAAAAAAAAAAGACTCACAGTGTCTGATTTGTTTAGCTTCATGTTTCCCAAATATCCTAGCTGTAACAACAGTGCTGAGTACATGAGAAAAGATGACTCATATTTCCTGCAAGTCAGCACAGATAACCATCCTTCCAAATTATTTGAACCTTTGGCCACTCCCAAACAGAGTCAAAGTGTTGGAACAATTTATGAGCATTTGTTTCATTTGTTGAGAACAATTCTAGTACATCTGTAATAAAGATTCGGAGAAAAAAAAGAAAAGCTTTTCTTATCTTGTATCACCCCAGCCCCCATATCCCAAACAAGGTGCAGTCACCATTTATAGACGGCTGACTCACTGGAAAAGACCCTGATGCTGGGAAAGATTGAAGGTGGGAGAAGAAGGCGACAACAGAGGATGAGATGGTTGGATGGCATCACTGACTCAATGGACATGGGTTTGAGTAAACTCCACGAGTTGGTGATGGACAAGGAGGCCTGTTGTGCTGCAGTCCATGGGGTCGCAAAGAGTCAGACGTGACCAAACGACTAAACTAACTCCCAGGTGGTGCTAGTGGTAAAGGACCCACCTGCCAATGCAGGAGACATTAGAAACATGGATTTGATCCCTGGGTAGGGAAAATCCCCTGGAGGAGAACGTGGCAACCTACTCCAGTATTCTTGCCTGGAGAATCCCATGGACAGAGGCGCCTGGTGGGCTACAGTCCATAGGGTCGCAAAGAGTCAGACATGAATGAATTGACTTAGTGTGTACATGCACGTGAGCATGCACACACACACACACATACACCTTTTATAGAAAGTCTAAGTTCTCTCTTGATTGGTTCAAATGTCATCTACCCATCACCTTGAATCCATACATTCTGAATTAATCACTCAACTTCCCTAAGCTCCCACAGCAACAAATTTAGACACCTAGCGTGGAACTTCTCAGTCTGCCTGGGAGCATACTTTGTGCCTTTAATATGCACTTATCTACTTTCATTCCCTTTTGTGCCCAGCACAGTGCTTTGTGTATAAATGCCAACTGAAGTGAATTTGTAAAACGTTCTGAAAATACTCAACCACAGACAATGCTAGTTAAGATATACTACATAAAATAACTTCGTTTTGCAGATCATTTAAAAACTAAATGCTGAATTTATTAATAGCAGGAATTGTTGAGAGAAGTAAAAGCATTAACTTGAGGAAGATGTTGAGAGGCGATAATTTTCAAATTTGTGGGAAAGTGCTGACTCAAAGATATGACTCCTCAGCCACAGAGAGGGTAAAGAGAGCAGTGTCTCAGACCGCTGCAGCCCTCTTATCCTTAGACACTCTTCTCAAGTATCAGGTTTCGAATTTGTTATTTGCAACATGACATTTCTCACTATTATTCTTACAAGTTGTTCAGATACTTTGTCTTTGAAAAGTATTTCATCAGGTTTATGGGGTTTTTTTGGTTTTTTTTGGCCACACCTCTTGGCATGCAGGACCCTAGTTCCCCAAACAGGGGCTGAACCCTTGCCCCCTGCATTTGAAGCTCAGAGTCTTAATCAGGGATTGCCAAGGAAGTCGCAGGTTTGTGTTTTTAAGAAGAAAGATGATAATCTGACAATGCCAATAAATTTCAGTTTGTGGATTAAATACACTGAAATGTCATTCTAACACTTTCACAATGAATAGAATTTGGTATCATGTGTTCTGCTTTGGGAGATATCTGAAGATTTTCTAAAAGACCATCAGTTCTTGGTGGAAGGCTTTCTCATCCATAAGAAAGCTGCAAGGAACAGATATCAAGAACAGCTTTCTAGAATACTCTTCCCAAGACATGGATAAATTTTAAAAAAAGATATAAAAAATAAACCTTCTGGTTTAGCAATTAAATCGATTTAACAGGTGGTAAGGATTAGGTGGTACAATAATTGAGTTTCCAGTGTTTTAAACTGTTACTGGTTTCATAGTTTTCCTTCATGGATTTTTCAAGCCACAGCATTAAAAAAATAATTTCTAAGAAACAACCAGACAGAGTTCCAGGTGTGAAAGATAACGTAATTTCAGAAAAGGCATGGAGCCCAAGTTTCTAAGGCACATTTTAAAAAATCTGGCCGTGACTGCAATGTTAGACTCCCTTACCCAAATCACATTTAGGGTTTAACTGTGACTACTGTGACAAATGCTGAGAGGACTCATGATATGACTGTTAAGGACTCTAAGGTACTTAAATGCATTTCCTGAGCATGCAGTCAAATGCTCCTTATTGTCTTTCTACTGCCTTTGAGTATGTTCTTTCAGAAAGTGTTATCTTTGATTAAAAAAAAGAAACATTCAAAACTTTTCAACTTTTTAATTTTGTTTTGGCTGCACTGGGTCTTTATTGCTTTGTGCAGGCTTCTCATTGCAGTGGCTTCTCTTACTGCAGAGCACGGGCTCTAGAGTGTGTGGGCTTCAGTAGCTGTGGCACGTGGACTCATTAATTGCGGTTCCTGGGCTTCAGAGCAAAGGCTCAATGTTGTGGCACATGGGCTCAGGTGCTCTGTGACATGTGGGATCCTCCTCGAAACCAGGGATCAAACCCCTGTCCTCTGCATTGGCAGGCAGGTTCCCAACCACTGTAGTTCCAGGGAAGTCCCAAAACTTTTCAACTTTTGAAGCTTTTTAGAATTCCATTCTACATACTACGCTTGCAATTATATGTCTATAATATTTTAACCCGGGAGAAGGAAATGGCAACCCACTCCAGTAGTCTTGCCTGGGAAATCCCATGAACAGGGGTGTCTGGAGGGCTACAGTCCACGGGGTTGTAAAGAATCGGACACAACTTGGCGACTGAGCATAGTCAATACTTTAATTGGCATTCCTTAATGCAGATGAAAATATGTGAATTTGTTTGCCAGTTAAGAGTGAGAGGTTCCCAATTGAACTTATTTTTTCCACAGCTTTATTGAGAAGTAATTGACACACAGTGGACTATACATATTTAAAGTGTGCAACTTGCAAAGTTTGATCTGTGTATACATCTGTGAAACCATCACTACCATCTAGATAGTGATATCTAGACATCCATCCATCCAAAAGAGTTCCCCCTTGCCCCTTTATGTTATAATTCTCCCCTTTCAATCATTGATACTACAGCCATGCCCTCACATTAGGACGAAGAATCCTGTGAATGATATGGGCAGTGGGGAGGAAGGATCTATCCTGGAAAAGAGATTTAACATTTTGTTTAGTAGACTTAAAATGCTGCATCTGGGATGTGCTCAAAAATACAAAAAAGTGGTTGACTCAGTATTTTCAGGTCAAGATCTTGATCTTTTGAACTTTATGGAATGCTGGGTTATCTGAAATGTGACAAAAAATAGGCTTTCTTCTCTCTTGCTCTTTTCTAATCCATTCTTCACAGAAGAGTCCTTTTTAAAATTAAATTTACCCAGAGCTGGAAACATTTATTTTTTAATGAAAATTAATAGCATTAAAAAAGATACATAGTTAGAGTGCTGCTGCTGCTGCTGCTGCTGAGTCGCTTCAGTCGTGTCCGACTCTGTGCGACCCCATAGACGGCAGCCCACCAGGTTCCCCGTCCCTGGGATTCTCCAGGCAAGAACACTCGAGTGGGTTGCCATTTCCTTCTCCAATGCATGAAAGTGAAAAGTGAAAGTGAAGGCGCTCAGTCCTGTCCGACTCTTAGCAACCCCATGGACTGCAGCCCACCAGGCTCCTCGGTCCACGAGATTTTCCAGGCAAGAGTACTGGAGTGGGGTGCCATTGCCTTCTCCATAGTTAGAGTAGTTGTACATACATAGAGTGGCAGGTTGTCTGGGCCATCTTGGAGTGCACATTTACAAGACCAAAGAGCACATTTTATGGTCACAGAACACAGCTTTTCAGTGCTGAAAATTAACTGATCCTACATTAGTCCTCCTCATTAGTATGATGTGTTAACCATCTGAGCTAAAAACTGACACTTCTTACTCTTATTTCTCCGATGGTGGTTTCTAAACTTATATGGGGGAATTCCCTGGCTGTCTGGTGATTAAGGGGCTTCCCAGGTGGCGCTAGTGGTAAAGAACCCGCCTGCCAATGCAGGTTCATTCCCTGGGTTGAGAAGATCCCCTGCAGAAGGGCGGGCAACCCAGTCCAGTATTCTTGCCTGGAGAATCCCAAGGACAGAAGCCCATGGCAGGCTACAGTCCACGGGGTGGAAAGAGTTGGACACAGCTTAGCAACTAAACCACCACCACTGGTGGTTAAGACTTATTGCTTTCACTACTGTGGATCTGGATTTGATCCCTGGTTACGGAATTAAGATCCCATAGGCCACCAGGCACAGTCAAAAAAAAAAATCATAATAATAAACTCACATTGTGTAATCCATTAAACCCTCCAATGGCAGCAAACAATCCTACTGATCACCAAGGCTACTGCCATTTTGGGGGGGCGTGGGAGAGGAACTTACCAGATACCTTTCAAAAGTACATGTCTTATAAAGTAGAATAGGATTTATAATATACTCAGTACAGAGTTTCAGTTTGGGATCATGAAAAAGTTCTGGAAATGGCACACACAGCCAAAAAAAAGAAAAACACACTTGGAATTACAGCATCAGTAAACTACATATTCATAAATGAATGCAAAAAGAATCACTGATTTGGATTACTACTTGCAATAAATAAACCAATAAATGTACTTACCAAATAGCACTGCACTGATTAGGGCTTCCCTGGTGGCTCAGACAGTAAAGCATCTGCCTGCAATGCAGGAGACCCGGGTTTGATCCCTGGGTCAGAAAGATTCCCTGGAGAAGGGAATGGCAACCCACTCCAGTACTCTTGCCAGGAAAATCCCATGGATGGAGGAGCCTGGTAGGCTACAGTCCATGGGGTTGCAAAGAGTCAGACACGACTCAGCAACTTCAGTTTAGGCAACTATACATGACATACAAAACACTTAGAAATTACATTATTTAACAATTGTCAGTGAAAGTGGTATTTCTCCATATGCAGTCTTACGTGATGTTCACTTTTTTTTTTTTAATAAGGAAACTGAAGACCAGAACATATAATTTGAACAATTCAGTGTTGGAGAGGCTCAATCCCAGGTTTTTTACTTTAAATCCCATGCTGTGCAGTGCTAAGTTGCTCCAGTGGTGTCCGACTCTTTGTGACTCTATGGACTGTAGCTTGCCAGGCTTCTCTGTTCATGGGATTCTCCAGGAAAGAATACTGGAATGGGTTGCCCGGCCTTCCTCCAGGGGATCTTCCCAACCCAGGGATCCAACCCACATATCCTGACGCTCCCGCACTGCAGGCGTATTCTTTACAGCTGAGCCACTAGGGAAGCCCCCTTTGGCCCATATATTGCTTGAAATACAGATACAATGTCATACCCCAAACATCACTGTTCTCAATTCGCTGCTCTAATAGGCAGCCTTTCCTCTTCAATAGCTTTCAGCTGCAATTACAATAAAATCCAGTCGTCTTTGTCTTCCTAGGGCCTGGGGAAATGGGCCCTTACTTGCTTACACACTCACCTCTTCAGTATCAGGGCAGACTCCTCTTTGCACCACGGATTCCCTGGCACTATGGACTCCACTCAGTTCCAATAGCCAAGTTCCTTCCTACCACAGGTCTTTTGCATAGCCACTTTCTCTGCCTTAATTCTCCAGGGCATTTCTCAGATTACTGGCTCCTTCTCATCCCTCAGATGGACCTTTCCTGACCACTTTTTTTTTTCAAACTATCCTGGCATTTGCTCTCCCAGAATTCTGTTCACAGCCTTTATAGCATGTTTCTCTCAAGATGTCATGAGTATTCACTGTCCCTCCTTTTCCCACTAGACTGTCAACTCCAGTATAGAGAGCAGACCTTTTCTGTTTTCCTCACCAGTGTGTCCCCTCGGTTTTTGAGTTTCAGTGAATGTTTGTTGATTGACTGAATACAACAAAAGGAATGGAGATAAGAAATAAAGCTATAAATCCGGTTAGTAGAAGGGGTTAAAGACTATTCTGCACCATTTAGGAAAGTTGACTTGAAACCTTTTAGGGTCCTATTTCTTCCTTCTTTTTTCCACGTAATATTGAACATTGAGTACTTTCAGGTACTATGTTAAGCACTTCACATGTATTATACCATTTAACCTTCTGAGCAACCCAGTAGCAGTAATCAACCTTTATTATCCTCATTTTTCAGAGGCAACTTGCCAACAGCCATTCATGGTGGCACCATAGCCGGGTAGTAAGTAGGCCATAACCCATTAATCCAATGTAACCTACACACCTTCGGTCAACAATTGGTGTTTCATCAATGTACTTTTCAGAGAACCCTCCTGAATTCTCTATTTTACCTGACCTGCAGTATCTTGGTACCGAAACCAACTAGGAGGTGGTTGCTAACCCCTGAGGGGGTTTCCTGGGGAATCTGAGTGCCGTTTGTAGAGGAGCTGCCGCTCAGGCAGACGCCACGAGCTCCGGCTAGCCAACGTCTGCACTACTGGGACTGCTGGGGAGGAAGGAGGAAATAGGTCAGTTGGCCCATGACGGATCCTGACCCTCGCTGTGGTGAAAGGGGAAGGGAAAGTGTGTGTCGCCCAAGCTCGCTTCGGTTCCACGCGAAGGGGAACCACAGCGCACTTCCCCAACTCCACTGCGCGTCACGAGAGAACACTGCTCAGCTCCGCCCACCTTCTACGCCTATCGCGTATCCGGCGCTAGGACCCCGCGACCCTCAACGCGTCC
>NW_011494606.1:6312109-6312194 GCF_000754665.1 Bison bison bison
AGGATTAGGGCTTCCCTGGTGGCTCAGACAGTAAAGCATCTGCCTGCAATGCAGGAGACCCGGGTTTGATCCCTGGGTCAGAAAG
>NW_011494606.1:6312294-6373755 GCF_000754665.1 Bison bison bison
CCTGTTGGGGGATGGGGGCGGGGGCGGTGAGAGGGGAGGTCCTGGAACTGGGATTTTGACAAGCTCGTTACGTAAGACGGAGGTGGCCTCACGGAATCCCACCTGCTCGACGTTTTAAACAGGCGGCAGCTGGAGCCTGGCGGGCCCCCAGAGGCCCGATTTTCCTCGCGGGGGTCTGCCTAGCCTATCTCGGCCAACGTGAGCCTGCTCACCGTCCAAGTTGGCCAGTTTGGGGTTTTTCCCCAGTCTTTTTTTTTTTGAGGGGGGGGGGCGGGGAGGTGATAAACAATTCCTGGTCGCCACTATTCCCTTTGAAGTTTACCGCTTTCTAGGGGGAGGAGGGAAAAAAAAGCTTGTGACCTAAAACTGGGTCGCAGCAACGACTTTTCATTATCATGCTTTTAAATGATAGATGCACTGAAAGATTTTTGTTATTGTTCCAGTGTGCTTTTAATTCAAACGTATGGTTACGCCTGGAGCCGTAGAGAGAAGGGTTTTTGTCTCATAGGACAGTTATTTCTTGTTTGCAACAGCAGGATAGGCATCAGTCAACAGGCATGTATTTATGTGGGAAGAAAACGCGTGTCAGCTAGCTAGAGACCCGTAAGGGCAGGAATTGTACTACTCCGTGAATATGTTATTCTTTAAAATATTATCCGTTAATGACAATAATAATCCAAGTTTAAAAGAAGCAATTTTACAAGATTACAAGCTGTTGTTTGGTGTACATAGTCTCTTTCTATTTTCTGCTTGCCCTGGTCTACCTTTTCTCTCCTGTTGGGTGAAGGAGGCGGAGACACCTGTGAACAGCTTAGCCCAGGCTACATTAATCTATTGTAGTGCATTTGAGATTATTGTAAAAAGTAGTCTCTGGGGGACCTAAGATTGGGTAATAAATAAGGACTCTTGGGCAAGTTATACAGTTTTATGTTTAGATACTAGGCTTTCAGCTTTTGAAAATCTAAGTATACAGGATTTCTGAGATATTTGCACCCCTTTTGAACTTGTAATGAAACAAAAAATTGTTATTAGGCCTCTTTTATGGGAACTTTGTTTTGTTTTGGCCAGAATTAAACATTTTGGGTAGCTTTTACCTCATTTTCACATTTTCTCTTTTTGAACTGCAGCTCTCAGTAGGTGTCCAGAAACATTATATACTATCATCATCGTCATCATTATACTACTGTATGTTACATAATTTTCTTTTTCTGAATGATTAAGCATAGACTTAACGTCATTGTAGAATTTTATAAGAATGTATTTGTTAGGAAAGTTAATTGCTCTTGACAGTAGCCCAGTACTGGGAATAAATAATAAGTAAAATTTGGCCTCAGTTTTAAATTTATGTACACAAAGTTACACTTTTGAAAATTGGTTAAGCAGTATAAATTTTATGTATGTGCAAGAGAGCTAAGCAGGTGATGCTGATTTGTTCTGAACTTTTCCACATGAGTTAACACTGGCTTAAATAGTTATTGATTCTTAAGCTCATGGAGCTGTTGACCTATTTATGGCAACTCGAATAAAATTTGGAGTAATTGGGAGGCTGTGAAAAGAAAGAGAGTGCATGACATTTTCTAATTCGTTCAAAAAGTAATAAAAATATGGAAGAATTATAAAAGAAAGCTATTTTTTCATTGAGTGATACTAGTTAACGTTATCTTTTGTTTGCAGAATTTTTCAAGTCATACTTACTATTTATGTGCTTAGATTAAGCACCAGTACAGAGATGTTTGATATATTACAAGTATTATATCTTATTTATTCATCTTTAAATTGATGGTTCATTATTATAAGTGGAAAAAGAAGTGGCTGTAGCAGACAGAAGTAACTGTAGCAGAGAAATTAACTTGTTATTCTTGTCCTCTCTGATATCAGAGAATTATTTTGTGGAAATTTTTCCTTGTTCCTACCAAATGTGGAAGAAGAAAATGAAGAAAAGTCAATAAAAATTTCTTTTCTTACTTGTTTGTTCAGTGTCCTATTGATTATTGCTCAGTAGAAATTGTGGGGGCAAGTCAAGTACTCCATGCTTTATTACTGTGTATCATAATTATCACTTTGAATTCTAAAATAGCAATGTAGAGCTTTATATATAAGAAGGGATTAATTTATATAGTATGTTACTATAATAGTGAAAAATCTGTAAGTTAAAATGCCATATACTAGAGGATTAGTAAAATTAATGGCAGTTAATCTGTGTGGTAAATGCAATTATTAAAAGTCATATTTTTAAAAAAAATTTACTAACATGAGAAAGCACAACATAATCTTGAGAGAAAAATAGGAATAGAAATTATTATTATTTTTTATATATCATAGATATGGCAAAATGATTTTCAGGAAATGCATACAATATTAAAAGACATTATCTCTGGATGATAGGATTTTAGGTAATTTCTATTTTAATGTTTGCATTTTGTTCTCACTTCTGAATAGTATTACTCTAATAATCACTAAAATGAAACCAATATATTTTCAAGAGTCATAGGAGAAAATCCTGAAAATCCCATATAACCACTGCCCCAATAGAGACTACCTTATGCCTCTTTATTAGCAAACTAACTTAGAATATGGTGTTTATGCAACACACACAAATAATGGAAACAGCTAGTAATACAGGTGAAGGCATTCTCTTAGCTACCGGCACCAGCCTGATAACAGTTTTCCATATATGGATGCTCCTATTACTGCACATTGTTACCCTCCAACCTTTTTTCTATTTGTGTCTTAACCCTCACTATTTTGTGTTGCCAGTGCCACCAACTGATGAACAGTTTGACTCAAGTCTTGTCTTCATTACCCCATCAGTCAGTAGGCAGCAGGTTTTCGAATGTTTATGAGATACCGGGTACTTTGGTAGTCATTGAGAATACCAAGGTGAATGAATGAAACATGGTTTCTGACCTCAAACACTGGTAGAGAAAACCCTATCTTTTCTTTCTGGTTCATCAGTGCATATAGTGTGCTCTGCTTTTTCTGTCTCACTGCCTGGCTCATCAGGCAGTATCTTTTTTCCTGGTGATTACATCCTCTTTTTAACTTTATGGGAAAATATGTTCTGCGTTCCAGACAACCAATTTACAAGTAAATTTTTGGAATGTTACTTGATTGTATGTTGGGAAATCTTAAGTTTAGAAGGACTGCACATATGTTTATCTATGGCTGCTGTTATTTGTTAAAGTATGTGACAATTTCTTGGGACTTTCTTTTTGCTTCCTTTTCAAAACCACAAACAAGTAGAAAGCAGCAGAAAAAAAGAGAAAGATATTAAGGGAATTTTCCTGCTAGTGCTATATGTACTTCATTTTCATTGAGAATAGTGAGTCATCAAAATGTAAGAAATACTGTTTCTGGTATGTTAAGTTTGTCTCTTTTGAGCCATATAAAAATGCATTTTCCTTATGTATGTTAAAGTGTATATACATACATACACTCCCAGTTTAGCTGTTGGCATTTCCAAATAAAAGCTGAAATATGGAGATTGGAAATTTGTTACATTTATTTTTGTTAAAATACTGTTTTATAGGGGAGACATTTTGATTTTGAAAAGTTTAAAAAATACAGAAAATTCCCCAAAGTAGTGGACAACACACATACTCACCGTAGAAAATTTGACATCTCTTTCATTTTTGCTTGAGATACACACTAAATGCTAAAATTTCAGTGTTGAACTTTATACTTTACCTCAACATTGCTCATGAAAGATCTCTTCTTTTCTCCCCAACTTCATCCTCTTTCTTTCTCTCCTTATCTCCCCTCCCAGAGGCGGTTGTTGTGATGAATTTGATGCATATTCTTCCAGTTTACCTTTCAATAAACTATATATATGTGTGTGTGTGTAGTACATGACATTGTTTTTGATGCTTTTGAAGAGTGTGGACTTTGGAGCCATAACTTTCTAGGCTTGAATCTTGACTCTGCGACTTAATAGTTTTGTGACCTAAGGCAAGTTTAAAAATTTTTTCCATGCCTCAGTGTCCGCATCTATCAAATCTAGATAATAGAAATATTTACCTCATAAGGTTGTAAAATTTAAATGAGGTGCTTTTTAATTTTATATTTAAGCTGCTTAAAACTGCCCTGGTAAATTTAGCCAGCTATTAATCCAGTTGTGTCATGGTATACACACTTTGAAACTTGCTTTCTTTATTTTACTTTTTTTCCCCTCAGTTCCTGTTGGCACTGTAGGTCTAGTTCATTTGTTTTTGACTGGTTTGTAGTGTTCCATTGAATAAATGTACTGGAGTTGGTCATTTCTTCTGTTGATAAACATTTAGAGTGTTTTCATTTTTTATCTATTATTAATAGTGCCTCATGAAATCCTTGTATCTTCAAGCAACATACCAGAGTTTCTCCAGGTCATATACCTGATTGTCAAATTGCCTGGTCTTAGAATATACATTTTTCCCTCTTTCCCCCATGTTTATGGAATACTGACTTTTTCTATTTGTCCATATCCTTACCAGTAGTTGGTGTTGTCAGACTCTTGGACTTTTCCAATCTGATTGGTGTGACATGGCATTTCATTTGTATTCTATTTCATCTTTTCTTATGGTTGGATATTTTTGGTTATCTCTTCAGTGATTTGCCTGTATCTATCCTTCACACATTTTCTACTGGACTTTTTGTTACTGCTTTGTAAGAGTTCTTTTTAATATAGTCAAGATAGTTACAAATGTTAGTGAAGTGTTTTTTTTTTTTTTTTTTGAGTTTCCAAATCTCTCAAACAGTGCCCATTATGAACCCAAGTTGTGAATTTTGAATTTTAATATACTGTTATTAGTGAACTCCCAATGTGCTTTCTTAAAATACATATGGTTATATTCCTCTCCTTCTGAGACTATGAGGAAATGTCTCAGTAATGTACAAGTGAATATATTTTGAGTAGAACTACTTAAACTTCGTGGACTTCAAAAGCCAGGTGGAATTTTTATTAATAATAATTAGTACCACAATTTTTATTCTAAAGTTTGAGTGGCTTCCTACTTAGAGGAGAGTTTTCTGCTCCTAAAGTGCTTTATCAACTAAGGAATAAAAACATGCACATATGAAATGACTTTAGGCACTTTCATATACTATATTATAAACTGTTCTTTGACGTTGAGATTGCTTTACATAGTAGCAACTGTATTTGTCATTTTGTCCAACCACTTACACATGACTTAAAGGACCAAAATCAGTCTGGTTAAGGCAATTACTTCCCTGCTATTATTATTAATTAATTTAAATAAACTTTTAATTTTATCAGTGGGGTAACTTTCCATTTACAGAGAAGCTTCAGGGGGTTACCACACTCCCCACACCCAGTTTCCCGTATTGCTAACATCCGACATTTCTGTGTTACCTTGTCACAGTTAAGGAACCAACACTGGAACGTTGCTATTAACCAAAGTCCATTATTTATTATTCATTAGTTTTTACCCTAATGTCCTTTTTCAGTTCCGGAATCCCATCCAGATGTTTCCTTTGGCTCCTCTGTGCTATGACAGCTTCTCAGATTTTCCTTGCTTTTGATGACCTTGCCAGTTTTGAGGATTATGGGTCAAGTATTCTGTAGAATGTCTCTCAATTTGGGTTTGTCTGATGTTCTTCTTGTAATTAGACTAGAGTTATGGGTTTGTGGGAGGATGACTGCAGAGCTAAAGTGCCATTCTCATGTCATACCAAGGGCACCTGTATCAGTATGACTTAACCACTGGTGTTTTTACCCTTGTTCACCTGGCTGAGGTCCTGCCTGCCAGGTTTCCCTACTGTGAAGTTTTTCCATATGCTACTTTTTAGGAACAAGTAACTAAGAGCAGACCATACTCAATGGGAAAGTTAAGGTGGGAAGTTAAGCTCCAGCTCCTCCAGGGGTGAGTATCTACAAAATTATTTGGAATTCTTCTTTAAAGGAGATGTTCCTTTTCTCCCCCATTTTTTAATTTTATCATTTTTATCAGTGTGGACTCATGGATATTCATTTCTAAATTTGAGTTATACTCCTATACTGTATTCTGTTGCTCAAGTTATTCCACCTCTTTCTGGTTGGTTCCTGTAACCAACAGGACAGAAACCACTGTTGTTTTGAGCCCTTTTGTACTTTCTGGCACTACAAAATTCTCCAGGCTAATCTTTTATATTCCCTGCCCCAGCCCTATAATCAATCATTTATTTAAGGATCCTTGGTTACTTTTATTAGAGAAGGGTATTAGAAACCAAGATTTGGGCACTGGGTATGCTCATTACTGTTGGGATATCGTTACTTTTAGACCTCAGTGTACAGACTTAGGATATATATGTATGTATACTAACCCATGTACACAAATATATAACTTTTTTTTACATATGTACATCTGTTTCTGTATGAAGCTAAGCATAAGTTCATACTAATATCTTTTTGACTCTACTTCAGTACCACATGGTTCATCCTAGCCTTACCCCCTTGGTTATTTGTGACCTTATTCTCCAGAAATGAAGAACCTGGTTTTCACCATCCACTGTCACTTACTTGTTTGTTCAGTCTCATTGTACATGTATAGTTTCATAATTGTTAATCATATCCCAGTGAGAAATGACTTTACCAACTAGTTAAGTTTTATCTTTTTTTTTCCCTTAAATCTTTTTATCTTTTAGAGTTCCTAGTCAAAATACTGTTTTCAAAGTTACTTAGGTCAGAACTTTTCAGGACCTTCTTTTCTCTGTTCTACATATTTTAGTTTTGCTTTTTATAGGCTGATCTAAATTACATAGTAATTCTATATATAACTTATCAAAAATTTCCCTTACTTATTAAAGAACCTTAACTCTTTTTTTTTTTCCTCTCTGACTTTTGTGGCCAGAAAAATTCTCTTTTATGAAAGTAACACTTCCTGAGGCTTAGTCAGAACAGTACTCTTTCTTTTGGTTATTGGTTGATATGTTTATGATTTGGACTCAGAGTTATTACAACTTCAAATATCTTTAATAGTACATTTTGAAAAATTCAGTTCAGTGGCGCATTAAGATCCTTGCAAGTAAATATATAATAATATGAGTGCTCAGAATTTACCTGTATTCTTATAATAATTTTTACATGGATTAGCTCATTTAATTCCCTCAAGAAGTCTGTGAGGTAAGTACTTTATTATTTTGCTCCTTTAAAGATGAGGAGATTAGGGCACTGAGAGATTTAGCAACTTGTGCAGGGTCACATAGCTAGTAAATGGCAGAACTGCAGTTTGTATGCAGCCAGTCTGATTGTGGAGCCTACACGCTCAATCACTTTGCTGTATTACCTCTAAATAAACAAGAAAAGTTGAAAGTATCATTAGAGTTACAAAGAAAGTAAAACATGATGATGTGAGAGAATGATTGAGAGGGTCCTTAGGGTACTTCTTAGGGAAGCCCTCTCTTAGTAGATGATATTTGACAGATGAGAAAGAGCTTAATGTGAAGAGCTGAGGAAAGCATGACTCTTCGGGGAGAACATCAAGTGAAAAGCCTTGCCATATAAAGGAGTTTGAAATAAGAACAGAAAGGTGCCCCGTATGGCTGTGTGTAGTGAGCTGGAGGACCTGTGTCATTACTTACAGGAGAGGTTCCATGTAGTAAGTCATTTAGTGCTCAAAGTAACCCACTGCCTCAAATTTATAGATTAGAAAATTGATAACAGTCTACATTGGTTCAAATTACATCTTTTCTGTACTCTACTCTTCATCCCACTGCAGTCTAATTTCTACTTCTTACATCACTAAACTTGCTGTTGCTAAAGTCACCAAGGAGAGTAATGCTGTTGGTCACTTTCTCAGAATCAACCCCTTGACTGCCACTTCTGTTAATGCTGCCCTCTTCTGTTAATCCTAGAGCTTCTCAGTGTGTTGATCATTCCTTCTGAGGGTTTGCCTTCCTCTGCCTGTCCCAAAGAAGTGGTGGTCCCAGGGTTAGTCAGCTGCTCTTAGCCTTTACAGTAAGCAAGCCACGTTATCCCTGTGGTTTTCCAGTATTAATATTGTTCCAAAGCATCAGAGATTCTTAGCTAACTGCTTATGTATCTTCACTTCAAACTCCATTTGTCCAAACTGTACTTATTTACCTGTCTAAAGTTTTTCTTTGATCTGTTGTTTTTCAGAAACGTCTTGACTATTGACTTCATCATCCAAGAAACTTGAGAGTCTTTCATGTTTCTCCTTTCTCTTGTTGCATCCATTCATGTACTATGCATTCTGCTGATTTTACCACCTAAATATTTTTTCAATCAATCATTGCCCTAGTATTCCTGTTCTAACCACTGCCTTATTAGGAACTGCTTCTTTACCTTCTCACTGGTTTTCCTGTCTTTGGTTTTATCTCTGTGAAATTCATGTCAGAATTGCCAGACTAGTAGATCTAAAACACAGTTAGAAAATTCTTTTTTAACATCCGATTGTCAACTGAATAAAGGTTGAACTGTTTAGCAGGTCATCAAGTCTCATCATGATTTGAGACTGGTTCTTACCAGAGAAGGCAATGGCAGCCCACTCCAGTACTCTTGCCTGGAAAATCCCGTGGATGGAGGAGCCTGGTAGGCTGCAGTCCATGGGGTTGCTAAGAGTCAGACACGACTGAGCGACTTCACTTTCACTTTTCACTTTCATGCATTGGAGAAGGAAATGGCAGCCCACTCCAGTGTTCTTGCCTGGAGAATCCCAGGGACGGGGGAGCCTGGTGGGCTGCTGTCCATGGGGTTGCCCAGAGTCGGACACTACTGATGTGACTTAGCAGCAGCAGCAGCTCTAATCTTAACTCTTTAAATTTCTGCTTTCCATTTTCCACTCAGCTGTATAAAACTGCCTTTTGAAGATTCCTTGAATGTACATGCTATTTCTGAATTGATTCCCATTGCTTATTAGTCCTTCTGCTTGGAATGACTTCATTTTCTTCTTCCCTTTTCTTTTTGCCTGTGTAACTCCTCTGAATCTTTTAAAACTCAGAGTAGGCTTTACTTCTGGAAAGCCTTCTCAGACCCATGCTCTTTTTAAAAAAAAATTTTATTGGTATATAATTGATTTATAATCTTGTGTTAGTTTCCTCTGTAGAGCAAAGTAAATCACTTATACATATAGCCACTCTTTTTAAGATTCTTTTCCTGTATAGGTGTCGAGTTCCCTATGTATACAGTAGGTCCTTGTTAGTTATTTTGTTTATAGTAGTATGTGTATGTCACTCCCAATCTCCCGATTTATCCCTTTCCCCCTTTCCTTCTTGGTAACCATAAGTTTGTTTTCTATATCTGTGACTTTGTTTTGCAAATAAGTTTATTTCTATCGTTCTTGAGTCCACATATAAGTAATATCGTATGATATTTCTTTCTCTGACTTCACTTAGTACAGTCATCTCAAGGTCCATCCATGTTGCTGCAAATGGCATTATTTCATTCTTTTTTATGGCTGAGTAATATTCTCTTGTTATGTAAGTATCATATCTTTATCCATTCATCTGCTGACGGACATTTAGGTTACTTGCATGTCTTGGCTATTGTAAATAGTGTTGCTATGAACTTTGAGTTATGTATCTTTTCAAATTAGACTTTCCTTCAGGTGTATGCCCAGGAGCAGGATTACTGGATCATATGGTAGTTCTATTTTTAGTTTCTTAGGGAATCTCCATACCGTTCTTGATAGTGGCTGGACAAATTTATAGTCCCAACAGTATAGGAGGGCTCCCTTTTCACTATACCCTCTTCAGCATTTATTATTTGTAAACGTTTTGATGATGACCATTCTGACTGATGTGTGGTGATACTTCCTTGTAGTTTTGATTTGCATTTCTCTGGTAATTAGGTATGTAGAGCATTTTTTTTTTCCTGTGCTTTTTGGCCATCTGAATGTTGTCTTTGGAGAAATGTCTATTTAGATCTTCTGCCCTTTTTTTTTGATTGGGTGGTTTTTTTGATACTGAGCTGAATGAGCTGTTTGTATATTTTGGAGATTAATACCTTGTTGGTTGCTTTGTTTGCAAATATTTTCTCCCATTCTGTGGGTTGTCAGGCCCATACTCTTGTCTGGATTATCAAGTTCCTTCTGAAATAATCTGTTAGTAACTGTGTTATATCTCAAGCAAATATAACAGCTTCTTGCACAGAGAAGACACTCGGTTAAGAATTTAATGAATGAATTATTTTAGTATTGGAGAGGCAGTATAAAGTAGTTGATCTAGACCCAAACTGTTTCAGATTAAAACCTGGCTTTGCTATTTGACTACCTATTACGTGTCTGTACCTCAGTTTCTTTCCTTTTGTAAAGTGAGGGTAATTATTCATAAGATTGTTGTGAAACTTAAATTTGCTGCTGCAGGTAAAGCATTTAGAACAGTGCCTGGCGCTTGTTCAGTGTTCACTAAATAATCTGTTGTAGTCATTGCTGTTCTTCGGATGTTTTAATTTATGTATTCAAGTCCCCCCACTATCCTAGAATTATCGAATGAATGAACAAACCATGTAATCGTGGTTTTTAAAATGAAAGATAAATTCCTAGCTTTTGAGAACGTTTTGGCAAGCTGACCATTAGTCTTTCTGTTAGCTCTAGCATTTGGTGTTCTGTCACAGATTTTAAATTGGCATTAATGATAATCAGCATTTCGTAATTGTTCTATTTCATTAGTTATTTAAATTCCAGCACACTTTTTTAAAACTTATTAATAATTATTTTACACTTAATCTTCATATAGTCTGTTCTGTAGCATTAACCAGCCTCTCCTATTATGGATTAAGGTGTGAGCATGGTAGCTCTGCTGATACTGTGCTTTTTCTTAATTTGGGAGTTAAACTGAAGTATGTTGCAGAGAAAGATTGAACAACAGGGCAGAATGGGGAAATTGGAAAAATTCCCACTTCAGAGTCAAACGTGCAGAGTATTCCTTCATTACTAGACTTCAATTCTCAGAATATTGGACAATCATAATCAAATGTCAGTAAGTACAGTCTGGAAGCAGTATAAGTCATTAAAAATGATCAATACCTCTTCCTGCTTCCATTATTGTAAACAATTGGGACTTGTTTACTTAAAATCTTTTTTATGGCACTCACTGTTTAATTTTTCATAAGCTTTTTCTTTTACTCTAATGTCTCATTTTCTCCTCAATACCCAGAACTGTCTATGTAATCTTGACAGATTTGATAGAAGTACTGGTGGTTTTGGTTTCTTTTTATCTCTGAACTTTCTATATGTCTGTAGATTTTCCCCATCTTGCTAAATCTTGATTATGTGAAACTAGTCAGTTTTTCTTATAAATATTTGTTTTGAACAGTAGAAGTTACCAGTATTCGTTCTTTTTTGTTTCCTCTTTTTTAATTTGGAGGATAATTGCTTTACAATATTATGTTGGCTTCTGCCATACATCACCATGAATCAGCCACAGGTATACATATGTCTTCTCACTCCTTCATTATCCCTTTGAAAATTGTTTCTAAACAAACTCATTTTTTTTTTTTAATCTGGGTTGCTAAAGGAATCTTCTTACTGATAAACTAATTTCAAAGAAAAATATTAGTTTTTTTTTTAGAAGTTAATGGCGTATAATGATTGTGCTCCTGACTGTTCTACTTCCTTTTTTATTATTTTTTAAGATCACTGTCTTCTACCACTGAGCATTATAGATGGATGGGGAAAACGGTATACTGATACTTAGGTTTGTTAGATAGGACTGGCTATTATCATCACCAGACATATTCCCATCCCCTTTTTGGTCAGAATTGTAGTAAGTGGTATTATTTCTCTTTATAAAATAATTTGTTCTAATAAGCTCTAAGATACTCCCTCTTAATCTTTTTTTTTTTTCCCTGAACTTTGAAATAGAATTTTCTTCATACTGACCACTGTGCTAAAGTTGGATTTATAGGTTGTTGTTTGAGCCTGTTGTGGTTGGTGAATATTCTTCATTTTCTTATGCTGAGAAATGCCTGAAGATACCGATGTAACAGCCATTTTTAACAAAGTTGTGTTTTTTTTTTTTCCCTCCTGTGGTTAACTGTCATTTTGGTATTTCTGCTTGACCTCTTCTTTTTCGAGGTTTTAAAAGAAAATTTCTTTTCTTTGTAAATATTAGAAACCAAATTCAAACTAATTTACTTTGAAAAGGAAATTAGTGCTGATGGGAAGGATACTAGGGCTTTCACAGTACTTTCAAGGTAGAAGTATTAAGTATTAATATTACAGCCAGGCTTTTGTGAGGGGGAGGGGACTCAGAAATTGGAAACTCACCAGTAACTTAGAAAGCTATTTTCTTCCCACCCTGGGGCAGCATGATCTCTTCTGCTTCCCCCAGCTTGTCTGCTTCATTTTTCTGTCTCTGCATGTTGTCTTTTACCACTGCGCATGGCTGAGCGAGTCCTCTAACTCTTAAATTCGTATATTCACTCATGGTTCTGTGATTCCATTCTAAACCCTGGGAAAAAGTCCAGTTTGAGGCAGATGTCTGTGTCTGGTCCAATCAGCTGTGGCTGATGAAACCAAGATTTCAGAGAACATTTCAGTCCTCATTTTTATAGTAGAGGAGTAAATGCAGGGCATACAACTCTCAGGGAAGAGGGATGTAGGTTCATGGATATCCCAAAACGTGGTGATTGCAAAGGAATAGTAAATAATGTGAAATAAAATTAAGGTTTTTTTGAAATAAAAAAGAGACAACTCATTAGCTTTATGTAGTAGAAAAGAACTTAAAAGTTATTTCATCCCAATCCATATTGTGAAAGCTATCAAAATATCTCCCCGTTTCAAAATAGGAACCAGTGGAACTGATGTTTTTAGTTTCTGCATACAGAATTTGAAGTTTGAATCATGCTATTTCCTGAACACAAATAGTCTTATATTAATATTTTTATTAACACAGTGTGTCATTTTCTATTCAACAAGCGTTTACTGACTGCCTGTCCTTTTTCAGGGACTGTGCTAAAACAGATGATTACAGAGATAGAGATGTAATGTTGCCTGCCTTCTCTCAATTTCTAATCTAGTTGAGAAGAGTAGATGTTCAAAGAAACAATGATAGTATTAATGTGATAATTATAATACAGATATGTACAGGATGGTCTTGAAGTGTACGAGAATGATAGTCTCTCCTGGGGAGCAGGATTAGGAAAGGCTTGAAAGAGCAGGTCTCACATATTACACAGGAGCTGGCCGTCTGAACAGGAAAAACTGAATTTACAAAGGTGGTGTGGAGTTTGGTATAGCTGAAGTGAATTTTACAGCATTCAGTTTAATGCAGCTGAAATGAAAACTTATTTTTTCATATCTATCCTTCAGTTCAGTTCAGTCGCTCAGTCGTGTCCGACTCTTTGCAACCCCGTGAATCGCAGCACCCCAGGCCTCCCCGTCCATCACCAACTCCCGGAGTTCACTCAAGCTCACGTCCATCAAGTCAGTGATGCCGTCCAGCCATCTCATCCTCTGTCGTCCTCTTCTCCTCCTGCCCCCAATCCCTCCCAGCATCAGAGTCTTTTCCAATGAGTCAACTCTTTGCATGAGGTGGCCAAAGTACTGGAGTTTTAGCTTTAGCATCATTCCCTCCAAAGAACACCCAGGGCTGATCTCCTTTAGAATGGACTGGTTGGATCTCCTTGCAGTCCAAGGGACTCAAGAATCTTCTCCAACACCACAGTTCAAAAGCATCAGTTCTTCGGTGCTCAGCTTTCTTCACAGTCCAACTCTCACATCCATACATGACCACAGGAAAAACCATAGCCTTGACTAGACGGACCTTTGTTGGCAAAGTAATGTCTCTGCTTTTGAATATGCTATCTAGGTTGGTCATAACTTTCCTTCCAAGGAGTCAGCGTCTTTTAATCTCATGGCTACAGTCACCATCTGCAGTGATTTTGGAGCCCAAAAAAATAAAGTCTGACACTGTTTCCACTGTTTCCCCATCTGTTTCCCATGAAGTGATGGGATGAGATGCCATGGTCTTAGTCTTCTGAATGTTGAACTTTAAGCCTTCACTTGATAGTAAATACTTCTTTTTTAAAAGGAGGATTGTAGATTTTTAGAATAATAAAATTCTGAATTTGTATTGTAATGTCACTTTTGGAAATGAGCTTTTACTGATCATTTGCTTTCAGCCTCTTTTATCAAATTTTTTTAAGAGTGGTTGGTTGATTAGTTTACTTACATAGTGATTTTTTTTTCCTCTTCAAGCATAGAACTTTATGCAGTGGATGACTGAAATGCGAGGGCTTATAAAACTTATGAAGATCACAGTTTTTATAAAAGTGAACAGTGAAAACAATGCATAGCCCAAGCCTAGTATAATTTTAAAAGACAAAGCTCTGAGAATGACCTATGTCAGCACTGAAATTTTGTAATTTTAAAGGAAAAAGCATACACACAATATTTTTATAAAATATTTTACATCAGTTGTTTTTCTCCGGTGGTGTTTGTACCTACCTTTAAGCAAAAGTAGTGTGAGCAGTTGGCAGGACACTTTTTGCTTCATTACACTGATCAGTTGGTTAACACGTTTACTTCTCTTTTCAATTCCTTTATCCACTCATTCATGACTCCTATACCACGCCTATCACAGACAACCAACCAACCAACCAAAAAAAAAAAGAAGAACCAAATTCACAGGTCCATAGTTGACTGTTCTGAGAAGTGACTGATACAGGTGAAAAAGAGAGAAAAGATAGTTGTGGCGAAAGCAGAAATGGTGGGTGTGTGTGTTTTGAGTATAAAGTTTATTTTCCTGTAGCAAGCTCAAAAGTTTGTGACCTGTCACCCAGATCACAAATTGTAACTGTTTCTCATCGCCTTCCACAAATTCTTCAGTTCGCCTTTTGTCACTTGTATCCTTCGAAGGAAGTGATGAGCAAAGAAAAGGCAATAGGACTCTTACTTGTTGCTCCTTTTGTTTGGAATACTCTTCTCTCTCCTATTACCCTACTCATATTTCACAATTTAGATAACTCTTTTCTGACTCTTGAAGCCTAAACTATGTGTCCTTGTACTTTCTGTGATGACTTCTGTGAGAGACTTGTCACTTACAGTAATCGTCTGTTTGTTTGTCTGCCTTCTCAAGCTCCTGTAAGGCAGGGCCATAAATTATTTGTCTTTGTGTTCCCAGTGCCTGGTACAGAGCCTGGCATTTGGTAAGATTACCATTTGGGGGTTCTTGTTTGCCAACTACCGAAATCAACTTTGGTTAAAAAGAATTTATTGGAAGGATATTAGTTAGCTTACAGAAGTGACTGAAAGACTGGAGAACCAGACTCTGAGAACAAATAGGAAACCAACTAACCAACCTCAAGGCTGGACTGTGGCCAAAGTTATGCCACGGAAATGTTCTTTTCCTGTTTAAGACACCATTGACCCCTCCACAGGATATTGGGTGCCATTGTTGGAACACCACCACTGGATACTGTATGTCACTGCCCTAAGAATGACTTTTAAACTCTCCAATTTTAGCTCTATATTCACATTCTGCATGAAAGCATCTAATCGTCCAGTCTATATACCTGGTCCCTGAATAGGGAAACAAGTTATCTGGTGGTCTTGGCTTTCATGGTTGACTCTAGGGCTTCTAAGACACACAGTGGCAGATTCTTTTAATATAGTAAAGGAGTTCTTATGCTGGATGGTCAAAAATAGAACTGACACATGTCCTTTTCAATAAACACTTGGTAGTAGTTATTAGTTGAATGATGAAGAGCATCCATCATAATTTCCTGTCTCTAAACCTTTACATCATCAAGCCTTGAAGTGACTGTGATGCTACTTCTATAATTCAGAACAAAATCAATTCCAAAACATATAGATAAGCAATACCAGCAAAGTTTTGGTTTCTTAAAATGATGATACCTCATATTTAAGTAAAATTACTCAATTAAACTTTTTTTGCCATACCCTAAGCACATGTTCATTTGCTTGTATGATAAACTAACATTAGAGGTAGGATTTGAACTTCTCCAAACTAACTCCAGAGCACTTAGCTGCTCTTTTTATAGTGTTGGTATAGCAATGACTTAATTGAAACAAAACTACAATAAACTTATGTTGAGTAAGCCAAAAGTTCTTTTGGGTTTTTTTCTATAACATGTTATGGAAAACCCCAAGCAAACATTTTGACCAAGCCAGTATTGCTAAATTCAGACTAAAATTGAGGAAAATAGGGAAAACCACTAGACCATCTGGATATGACCTAAATCAAATCCTTTAGAATTATACATTGGAAGGAACAAAGAGATTCAAGAGATTAGATCTGATAGAGTGCCTGAAGAACTATGGACAGAGGTTTGTGACACTGTACAGGAGGCAGTGATCAAGACCATCCCCAAGAAAAAGAAATACAAAAAAGCAAAATGGCTGTCTGAGGAGACCTTACAAAAAACTGAGAAGAGAAGCTAAAAGCAAAGGAGAAAAGGAAAGATACCCATTTGAATGCAGAGTTCCAAAGACTAGCAAGGAGAGATAAAAATCCTTCCTCAGTAATCAATGCAAAGAAATAGAGGAAAACAACAGAATGGGAACGACTAGAGATCTCTTCAAGAAAATCAGAGATACCAAGGGAAAATTTCATGCAAAGATGGACACAATAAAGGACAGAAATGGTATGGACCTAACAGAAGCAGAAGATATTAAGAAAAGGTGGCAAGAATAAACAGAAGAACTATGCAAAAAAGATCTTAATGACCCAGATAATCACAATGGTGTGGTCACTCACCTAGAGCCAGACATCCTGGAATGCAAAGACAAGTGGGCTTTAGGAAGCATCACTACAAACAAAGCTAGTGGAGGTGCTGACATTCCAATTGAGCTATTTTAAATCCTAAAAGATGATGCTGTTAAAGTGCTGCACTCAATATGCCAGCAAATTTGGGAAACTCAGCAGTGGCCACAGGACTGGAAAAGGTGAGTTTTCATTCCAGTCCCAAAGAAAGGCAATATGAAAGAACATTCAAACTTAGCACACAGTTGTACTCATCTCACATGCTAGCAAGTAATGTTAACTTCATGCATCACTTCATGGCGAATAAATGAGGAAACAATGAAAACAGTGAGAGACTTTAATTTTGGGGGCTCCACAATCACTGCAGATGGTGACTGCAGCCATGAAATTAAAAGACACTTGCTCCTTGGAAGAAAAGCTATGACCAACCTAGACAGCGTATTAAAAAGCAGAGATACTACTTTGCCAACAAAGTCCATCTAGTCAAAGCTATGGTTTTCCCAGTAGTCATGTATAGATTGAGAGCTGGGCTATAAAGAAGGCTGAGTGCTGAAGAATTGATGCTTTTGAACTGTGGTGTTGGAGAAGACTCTTGAGAGTCCCTTGGACTGCAAGGAGATCCAACCAGTCAAACCTAAAGGAAATCAGTCCTGAATATTCATTGGAAGAACTGATGCTGAAACTGAAGTTCCAATACTTTGGCCACCTGCTACAAAGAACTGACTCATTTGAAAAGACCCTGATGCTGGGAAAGATTGAAGGCAGGAGGAGAAGGGGATGACAGAGGATGAGATGGTTGGATGGCATCACCCACTCGATGGACATGAGTTTGAGCAAGCTCCGGGAGTTGGTGATGGACAGGGAGGCCTGGCATGCTGCAGTCCATGAGGTTGCAAAGAGTCGGACACAACTGAGCAACTGAACTGACTATTTTAGAGAGATCAGAGAAATGTTTCTGCTTGCAGAGAAAGCAAGTTTTTATTTCTCAGCCATCTTACTCATCAAATATAAGGTGTTAGTACAGTCCCTTTGGAACACTGTCATTATGTACCAAAGGATACAGGATAAATGTATCCTACCACCTTTATTTGTAGGTATATTTGGAAAATAATTTGTACATGGCTTTGTAATTATTTGTAATAGCCTACCTTTGGAAATAATCCAGATGTCTGTTAACAGTGGAATGGATACATATATTCTCAATGAAAAACTGTACAGAAATGAAAGTGAACAAACTGCTACATATATGAGTATGACTGAATATCAGAAACAGTGTAGAGTGAAAAATACTGGACCAAAAGAATACATCCTGTATGAATCCTTCCACCTTCCATTTATATAAAATTCAGAAACAGACAAAAATAATTCAGTGCTAGAAGTCAAAATAGTGGTTCTTTTTGGGAGGACTGAAGGGGGATTCAGGACTTCCAGTTACTGGTACTGTTCTGTTTCTTAAAGGTATATATAATGGTACTGTTGTGTTCACTTTCCTGCAGTTCTAGTTTTCTATATGTACATTATGCTTTAATTAAAAATTAAAAGTGAATAAAACCCACCTGAAACAGACTTGTGCATGGATTAGCTTGGGGAGCATGGCTCAGTGACCCCCTTAAAGTTGTATGTAAAGTTCTATCTGAATATCTATCTAAATAAGTATGTGTAGTTTAAGACAGAGAAGATTCATAGCACTAATCAGATTCTCAAAGAGGTACATTATCCAAAAAAAAGTTAAGAACCCACATTGCCAGAGCCCACATATTCAGAAGAATCATTGTTAAACATTTGTATGGGAAGCTTGTTTTTGTGGAGAAATCCTTGTCTCTGTGATTAGATCCTCTGTTTTGGACCCTATCCTCTCATACTTTCTCAAGGCTTTTACACTTATTTTTTTCTTCTTCATCTCCTTTTCCCGTCTCTGCTGGATATGCTCTCGGCATACCCCCTTAATTTTGTTCATTTCTTTAGAAAAGTCTGTGGTTGGTTCCATGTCTTCTGAAATTACCACTCTACTTTCCTGCTTCCCTCTATATCAAAACTCCTGCAAAGGTTTATATATACTTCCTCACTCTCCATTCTCTACTCAGCTCATTCTAGTTGGGCTTTCTTCTTACTAACACTTTACTGAAGTGGGTCTTCTCAGGGTCACAATGATTTGAGTTTTGCTAGGAAAAAAAGACTGAAAGTGTCAGTCGCTCAGTTGTGTCTGACTTTTTGTGACCCTGTGGACTATAGCCCATCAGGCTCCTCTCTCCATCGCATTCTTCAGGCACGAATACTGGAGTGGGTTGTCATTCCCTTCTCCAGGGGATCTTCCCAGCCCAGGGTTGGAACCCAGGTTCCTGCATTGCAGGCAGGTTCTTTACCATCTGAGCCACCAGAACCACCCAAGTTTTGCTGAAACCAGTGGCTAAATATCTCTTTGGGAGGAAGTGTGGCGAGGAAGCCTCAGTTATAGAGAATTGATTTAATCGTATTTCTGACTACATGGTACTCTTTCGTCCTTGACTGGGGTCCTGTTTTAATTTTATCTTCCTTTATCCTCCATCTTCGCTCCCATTCCCTTTCCCCCCAGATATCTACTTTAACATGTTTACTTAGCATGCCATCCTGGGCTTCTCTGTTGGCTCATTGGTAAAGAATCCACCTCCCAGTGCAGGAGACACAGATTCGACCAGCTGGCATCTGGGAAGACTATTCCAGGCAGAGAAAGCAGGAAGGATAAAAGGGTCCTGAGGCTGGAACACACCTGATTTATTCAAGGATCAGTAAGAAGATTGGCATGTTACCTCTAAGTGTGCTTTCTCAGAGATTTTTAGTATGCTAAACTCGTTCTATTACATCAGGAATTACTCCTACCATTTTACTCTGTGTTTTCTATTTACCCTAATTTCTTTTCTTTCTCTTTTCCAATTTTTGAGGATAAATAATTTTTTTGGTGCCAGTTTGAAAATTATGTTTTCTATTTTTATTCTAGTGGTTACCCTTTACTTATATTCTTATTTATATTTGGTGGTGGTGTTCAGTCACTAAATCCTGTTCTATATTTATATTTGTCAAATTTTTAAACATTGATTATATGTATCTTCACCCCTAAATAAGGCATGTATTTTAGTAGGCCCTCCTCTCTGTCCCCATCATGTTAACATTCTCAAGTCTTTTAATATTCAAGATTATTATGGTATATTTTTTTTCTCCTTTTCCTACCCACTTCCATTGTTTAACAAGAGTGAACCTTTTAAGTTTTGGGTTTTGTTTTTTTTCATACCATGAGGCACATGGAATCTTCCCAGACTGGGGATCAAACCAGCACGCTCTGCGTTGGGAGCACTGAGTCTTAAACACTAGATTGCCAGGGAAGTCCCCTTTAAGTTATTTACTCACTCTTTCTTGCCATATCTTATGGATCCGCCTAGATTTATAACATTTGGACCAATATTTTGATTTTTTTTTGTTTAGCAGTTTTCATGGTAAACCATCTGAGTACTTACTTATATTCCTAAGAATGTCTTTATTTCATCCTTGTGTTTAATAGTTTAGTTATACGGAGTCACAAAGTTAGACAAGACTGAGTGACAGACACACTTTCACTTAGTTATATATTCAATTTCATTTTTAAAATGAAAATTTAACAAATATTAAGAGTAAAATTTTAATTTTAATTTTTTAAATTAAATTAAATTTTAATTTTAATTAAAAATATTACATTAAAATATTCCATTTACATACATTATTACTATCAATAATTAGAAACCTATAATTTTTTTTTTCTTGTAGGTGAGCTACTTTTAGGGGGGGAATTTTTAGAATTTTCTCTTTGAGATGTTCTAAGATTTCTTTAAAAAAGGGTCTAGGTATTTTTTATTATATATCAAGCTGACATATCTTTAATTTTTGGAAATTATTGGTCATTATTTCTCATTATTCTTCATTTCTGTTTCTTTCTCACCTTCTGAAAGTCCTATTATTTAGATATCAACTCTGTTTTTCCTAGCCTCCATATATGTTCACAACTAACTCTTCACAACTAATTCTTTTATTTTTTCCCTTTAGTTATACTTTATTTTTTAAAATAGTTAAAAAAAATAGTTTTAGACACAGCAAAATTGAGAAGAAATTGTAGAGAGTGTCTATGTACACCTTCCACCAACAAATACAGCTTTTCCCACTATCAGCATACCACACCAGAGCAATGCATTTGTTATAACCCATGAACCTAAGCTGACACATCATTATCAGTAGGGTTCACTCTTTGTGTTGTACATTCTGTGCGTTTTAACAAATGTATAATGACATGTATGTGCCGTTATATATCATACAGGATAGTTTCACTGCCTTAAAATCCTCTGTGCTCAGGCTGTTTATCCTTTCTTCCTAACTTGCTGGCAGCTGGTGATCTTTTTACTGTTCTGTAAAAAGTTTTACTGTCATAGTTTTGTCTTTTCCAGGATGTCATATAGTTGAAATTACACAGCACATAGCCTTTTTAGATTGGCTTTTTTCACTTAGTAATATGAAGATAAGGTTCTTCCATGTCTTTTCATGGTTTGATAGCTCATTTCATTTTAGCACTGAAAAATATTCCATTGTCTGGATGTACTAGTTAATTAATCCATTCACCTGCTGAAAGACATTTTAGTTCCTTTCAACTGTGGCAGTTACGAATAAAGCTGCTGTACACATCACAGACAGGTTTTTGAGTTTACACATTTTCAACTCATTTGGGTAAGTACCAAGTGTGGTTGCTAGATCATATGGGCAGAGTATGCTTAGTTTGGTAAGAAATTGCCAAACTGTTCCCCAGAGTGACTATATGATTTATCTTCGATTTTCACCAGTGGTGAGTGAGTTTCTGCTGCCCCACATTCTTGCCATCATTTGGTATTGTCAGTGTCCTAGATTTTGGCCATTTTAATAGGAGTGTGGTGATTTTTTATTGTTATTTTACTTTGCATTTTCCTAGTGATATATGATGTTGAATATCTTTTCAGATGCTTACTTGCCACGTGTATGTTGTCTTTAGTGAAGTGTCTGTTCAGGTCTTTTGCCCATTTTTTAATTGGTTGATTCATTTTCTTTTTGTTTAGTTTCTCTTATTCTTTAAAACTTCCATATTTTTAAACTTTTATAATATATATTTTTAATTGCTTTATGCCTTCTTAATATCTTATTCTCATCATCTGTTCACTGATTTCACTTTCAAGTATATTGATTTTTTTCTATTGTATCAAATATAATATTCAACTGTATTTATATTTATTTCATTATTAAACCTGATTTAAAATTTATTATTTTTAATACCCAGTGTTTGTAGTTGGTTCTTCATTATTCCTTATTATTTTCCTAATATCCTACTTTAGTTTCCTGAGATGGTCGTCAAGCTTATTTAAGAAATACGTTTGGGACTCCCCTAGTGGTTCAGTGGATAAGAATCCACCTGTCAGTGCAGAGGACGTAGGTTGGATCCCTGGTTGGGGAACTAAGATCCCACATGCTGTGTGGCAGCTAAGCCCACAAGCTGCAACTACAGAACCCTGCACATCACAAGAGAGAAGCCCACATGAAGATCCTGTGTGCCAACAGCTAAGACCTGATGCAGCCAAAAATAAATAAATATTTTTAAAAATTCTTGAACATATAAATAGTATTAAAAATTCCCCAGATACCATCTCTTCATACCTCTTTAACCATTTCTCACTTTTCTCCTTCCCATTTCTGCACTTTTTTTTTTACTCATCTTTTTTGTTACTTTTCTTGCCATATCTCTTTATCTTCTTTCATTTTCTATTTTACACTTTTCCCTGATTCTTGGTCATTCATTCTATTTCTTACCCCACCCATCTAGTTTAACTTCTCTCACTTACCTATTAACTTTTTTGGTTCATCAAAGCTCACATTCATGAATTAATATACAGGGCTCCCCCAGGAATTACTTTCTTCTCTGTCATTCTTTAATTGAAATATGGAATAGAAGAACTCCAAATTTAAAGCCATGGGAGTTGAGTTATAAACTGATGTATATGGTCTTTAGGCAAGCTGTTTAATGTTTATGCCTCCATTTCTTCATTTATAAAAAGGATTGAAAGTACCCTCCTCGCTCTAAAATCCTATGATTCTGTGGTGTCTTATTCTTCACATTTTTCCTCTACTGTGCTTACCTCATTCATTTAATAAATATTTATATACCTACCATGTATTTATAACTCCTATAATTTATGTGAGGAATCAAAAGAAATAAAAGAGTTTCTGCCTTTGAATTGTTTATAGTCTGTCTGGAGAGACAAGAGGTATCTGCATATTAACCCTCAGTTATTTCCAGTCTGTTCTTCTTTCCACACCAGATTTATACTCTCAAGGGAATACCAACTACTTTATTTTTAAACATTAGTTTTACAGTCTTGTGTGTGTGTGTGTGTGTGTGTGTGTGTGTGTGTGGCTATGCCACATGAAATGTGAGATCTTAAGTTTCCCAACCAGGAATCAAACCTGTGCCGCCTGCATTGGGAGCAGAAAGTCTTCACCACTGGATCACTGAGGAAGTCCCTGCTACTTTAGTTCAAATCTAATTTCTGGGCGGGTGTGGGGGGGTGTGGCAGGTTTACCCCTGAACACAGTAAAAACTCTTTTTTAAAACATTTTCTTATACATCTAGGAATCCCCGTTGCAGTCGTTCTGTGCATTCTCATGCTCAGGTGCTCAGTTGATCAATGGTGTCTGACTTTTTGTGACCCTGTGGACTGTAGCCCACCAGCGTCCTCTGTCTATGGGATCCTCCAGGCTAGGATACTGCAGTGGGTTGGCATGTCCTCCTCCAGAGTATCTTCCTGACTCAGGAATCGAGCCCATGTCTCCTGTATTAGCAGGCAGATTCTTTACCACTGAGCCACCTGGGAGGCCCCAGTCATTCTGTAGCATTATTTGTGCACTTGATTCTAGTCTGGATTTTATTCATGATAGGAAAATTTACCTCAGTATCAAGGAGATTGACTGTCACTGTGACTTAGTAGATGATCACTCTCTGTTTCTGTCTTTGCGTGTATGTATATGCCTGTGCATTTATGCTTGCATAATTATATTCAAATGTAATGTTCCAGATGGCTGAGTGAATGTGACCAGTAAGTCTTTGCACATGTATATGCTTTTTTCTCTGGTTTGTTTCTCCACCTATTTTGTAAGGGGTTATTGCTTTAGAGACTTTCTTTTCCTTTCATTGGCCCTGTATGCTCTCTGGTAAAAATATACCACTCCACAGATATATGGACAGTGTGGGGAGGGCAGGAGGGAAGTGGGCATACTTATAAAAGGGCAACACTAAGGATCCTTGGGATGGAACTGTTCTGTATCTTGAGTTGGGTGATAAGTACATGAAGCTGCACATTTAATAAAATTGTATAGAACTAAATACACACATACACACACAAATACAAGTAAAATTGGGAATATCAGAATAAGATAGAATTGCATCATTCAGTATCCCCACTATGATTATACTATGATTTTTCAAGATTTTGCCATTGGGAGAAACTGGGTAAAAATTATACCAGATCTCCATTGTTTTTTTTCAACTGAATGTAAATGTAAAATTATTTCAGAATGAAAAGTTCAATTAAAAATAACAGCAATTTAAAGAAGTATGTGCTGAAAGATAATTGAACATATGTAGCTGCTGGAAGCACTTTGAGGAGCATGACTTTCCATTTACTTCAAAGGATGCTTTACTAAATAAATTTCATGCATTTTTTGTTGCAAGTTTTCTTATGCATGTACAGAAAGTGAAGCAATAGTGGTGATGTGTTGTCTCCATTAACAGAAGAACTTTGTAAACACTTAAATGATGCCAATTTCACATCAGTCTCACTTTCTGTGTAATGGGAAACCAGGTAATTCTAATAATGGGTCCGTTTTTTCATACAGTTCATGGAATCAAAGTAACAGTTTTAGAAATTTCTTCTGTCAAAGAGGAAACATTTCATATTGTGAATGCTGCTGTAAATTAATCTGAAAATTTCAACATTAAAGAAAATGCTTTGTTTTTTTACTAACAAATATTTAGTGGAGCATAGGTACTTGGAAGTCATTGTCATAAAATGTTCTTACTATATAAGGAAACTCAGTGTGCAGAAAATTTGTTTGGAATTGATTATATACTACATTCATAATTTATAATTGCGTCAAACAAGCCTGATATTCTACCAATAAAATAGGTGCAGTTTTCAGATTTTTCCAGTATTTTTCATATACATTGAGTATTTCAGCTAGAACATTTTTGTGATAATCTGATGCTGAATTTAAAAATTGTTTCAGCAGATCTGTATTTACATTGTTTCTTTGCTGCCTGTCCACGATAAGATTTTATTTATTTATTTTTTATCATTACTGGATTTTTCTTTTTTTAATTTATTTCAATTAGAGGCTAATTACTTTACAAAATTGTATTGGTTTTGATTTTAGAATTATTTGAAAAATAGTTGTGTACTTAGCCTCTCAGTCGTGTCTGACTCTTTGCAACCCCTTGGATGTAGCCCGCCAGGCTCCTCTGTCCATGGGGATTCTCCAGGCAGGAATACTGGAGTGGGTTGCCATGCCCTCCTCCAGGGGATCTTTCCAATCCAGGGATCAAACCCAGGTCTCCTGCATTGCAGGCGGATTCTTTACCATCTGAGCCACCACTCTATATTTACTGACTGAAGATACTCAGTGAATCTGAGGTGGAGTGGCGTCCTACTTTTTCAAACATAAATATCTATCTGGATCATTTTTAGCAGTCCAAAATGTAGCAAGATTGTACTTAATGTTATTTTGCATTCATTCTTTTTATCCACTTTTCCATCCTAAGACACTTTAATCACTTTAATTGATTTTAGCCCTTTCCCCACATCTCTCCCATTTCCCAGACAGGCACCAAAGATCCACCAAGTTAGGTCAGTCTGGTGTCTGCTGCTGCTGCTATTTCCCTGTTATTATTAGATATTCAGTATTAGTTAAAACTATGGTTTCTTCCTCTTGTGCTTGTGCCTATATTTTTCTTCTAGGAATGAGATACTATACATAATGTCTCAGAAATTGACATGTTTTTCTTTCTTCTTGTTTCTGTACACATTTACTCTTTTGTGCCCTTATTTTTTTGTTTTGTTTTCTCTTTGTCCCCTTTATCTATTTTTTAAGTGTTGTTCTTGACTGAAATGTGTTTTCTGAAAGAGCTGGTATATGAAAATTGCTTAACCATATGAAAACAATACATGCGATCTTTTTGTTTGCAAATTATTATTATTAACAGAACTTTTAAATATACACAGGCATCTTAGGGGAAAATACTTGATTGGAATTAATTTGAGCTCAATTCTTACTCTTTTTAATACAGTATTTCTCAAACTCTGAGGCTTGCAGAATTCACAAATTGAGATCTGGCATCATTTTCAGAGACTTTCAGTAATGTGTAAGTAGTTTGGTTTTGGTTTTTTTACATTTATATTTATTTTTATTAACTGTTTGCTATATAAACACAGTGAAATGTTAATTTATCAGATCTCTTAACAAGAATTTGGCCTATATTCACCAGGTAATGATTTTAAGTAACAAGTGACATGAAATAACTTGTTAAAAAAAGATGTTTCAGGTGTGCCCTGGGTCAGTATTAATTCAACACTGTTTATTAGAAACATCTTAGAAATAGCATCTCCAAGTGTAAAGAATTCTAGATGAAGGGACCTGAGTGCTTGCCCAGGCTCTACCGCTAACTAGGTATCCTTAAGTAAGCTACCTTTTGTGCTTCAGTTTCTTTGGCTCTAAAGTAAGGATTAAGACTATCACTAATGAAAAGATCTCTTCCCCTTTAAATGTCTATTATCCTTATCCTAACTTTTTTTTTTAATATAAATTAAGTATTGGTAATCTTTCAAAAGGGAGCTGCCAAATTACATATTGTGTTTTTTTTGTTTTTTTTTTTACTATTGGTGTTTTCTTGGGAATAGGTATTGAGAGGGGAAGTGGTTTCAAAGTAGTCTAGAAGACAAATAAGCTCCCCCCTTGCAAGCTCCCCCCTTGCTTAAGAACTTTGCCCCACATACTCCGACACTTTTTGTTACTAAAATTTACTTTTAAAAGTCAGTTGGCTTGCGTGGGTTAAACCTTTTTTTTAAAAAAGTAAACCTGTTAATTATGGTATACAAATAAGATTTTTTTTTCCTTTCAAAATCTCCCTAGAATGCCTAAGCATTCTAAGCAGCTTGTGCCAGTTTTCAGGGAGCTGGGGGAAAGGGAAAACAAAGTAGCAGTCACTTCTCTCCTTGGGGCCTTAGGGAGAAACTGGTAGAAAAACTTCCGGCAGGGTGAAGGCAGGCCACTGAAATCTGGAAATGTGGTAGGAGAAAAGATGACTAGAAGTGGAATAAAAGAATAGAGAGATATGGAAAGATAAAGCTAAGCAAGAAGGCATACGCTAGCTTTCATCAACACTCATCAACATTTAGAATAGTGTTAGATTTTAAAAACTATTTATAAAAAATTCATTGGATGAATGAATCAATTCAATAAATTTTTACTTTTGCCCAAGTCCCTGATAAGTTAGACTCAAATCTAGTTTATCTGTGTTTATCCTACATTCAATAGCTATAGTATTTAAGGTAATCGAGGTTCAGAAAATTAATTGTGGATTATAGAAAAAAGACATTACATTTAGGAAGTTTATATACTTGAGGAAGTTTGTAAGTGAACTATTTATTCACTTAAATTTTTTTAAGCACCTGCCTACCATACTTTGGGCACTAGCAGGGAGAGGAAGTATTGGGTACTGATTATAGTGTCTATTTCTATTTAATGGAGTATTATGTGGTCATTTAATATAATTATGAAGATTATAGCCAACTAATACTTATTAAATAAGTAAAATAAAAATACTTCTGTATTATAACTGTGCATGAGGGCTTCCGGATGGCTCAGCAGGTAAAGAATCCACCTGCAATGCAGGAGACATGGGTTCAGTCTCTGGTTGGGGAAGATTCCATGAAGAAGGACATGGCAACCCACTCCAGTATTCTTGCCTGGGAAATCCCATGGACAGAGAAGCCTGCTGGGCTATAGTCCATAAGGTTGCAAAGAGTCAGATGCGATTTAGTGACCGAGAGGGAGATAAAGATTAGAAAGATGTTTCCATGCTCAAAAGAAAACTAGGAAACTTAGTTAAATATAAACCAGATTTATTATTGTGAATGGAATTATTGAATTTCTTTTTCGTCTGTTTTGTACAATTCATAAAGTTTAAATGAAAATCCACATATGTTTAAATTGTTTTGAAAAATAAGATGAACGTATATTAACTAGAAAAAGGTAATAGAGTATCATCAAAGGAAAAGAGCAAAGGTATACTTGCAGGACAGTAGATAGATTACCTTGGCTGGAAGAACAATGAGAGATGAAGTTTAGAAAAAGATGGGAATGAGAGTCTCCAGTTTTGATAATGTAAGAAAAGATGAACTTGGTTAGGCTTTTAACTGTGAAATTACAGTGTTTTTTCTTAATTTTTAAAAAAAATTTTAAATTTGAAAAATACGAAAAATTTAAAAATTTTTTTAAAAAATTTATCTTTTTTAAAAATAAAATTTCTTCCAGCTTATTTAAGTGAACTGGAGTGAGAGGCCGTTGAGCTGGTCCATTGTGTTATCAGCCATTTTCATGTATAATCTTGAGTTTATGTCTATATGAGGCCCTATCTGAAAGACTTTGCTCCTTTTACCAACTCAGTAAGTCTGTAATTTTGCAAAATTTATGTTCTCATATTTTTGTTTTTCATATATCTTTAAAATGTTGCCTCTGATTTCCACTCTTGCCTTTTCTTGTCCTTAGAGTTAGCCTAGATAGCAAATGCTTTACTACTTGACATAATGGAGTGACAGTAGAAATAAAAAAGAATCTGAATTGATTGGGCAGAGATTGAAAGGGAGAAAAGCAAGTCAGTCTCCATTAGTTGCTGAATGGGCAAGAGCTTTCTTGTAATGATTTCTCAATTTTGTTCTCATGAACCTTTTAGGAATAGAGAGCACATCCTTCTTGTTTTCTAATCTCAAAGAAAATAGATGTAATTTGAAATTAAACACACCAAGTAGGGATGTGAAATTTAAAAAAGATGTCTGTAAACATATTATGAACTAATTCTTTAAGTTATCTGTATCATGTTGAACAAAGAAGAATTAAAACAATAACTTTAATTATGTGATATTGTTACTCGAGTTTTAGTAAAGTTGTTTCATGGGTTTACATTACTGTGATTACGTAGAGAACTATTGGATCGAATACTTATTTTGCGTGGCCCCCAGTTTCCAAAATAAAAAGTTTACCTCCAAAAACAATAAAAAAGAAAAATTTACCTCCTAATTGTTTAGGGGTTTTGCTCTGATGTTCTACACTGAGAGTCCAAGTTTTGAACATGACTACGAATGCTTTCCTTAAATGTTCTTTCCAAGTAACTTTTGTTGGCTCTTACCAACATAAGGCATTTTGTCTTAATGTATGTTTATTATTTTCTATGAGGATTGTAAATTTCACATTCCAATGGAAGTTTCATGATTTATTGAAACTGTTAGGAAATAACTACCCTGAGTTAAAGATTTTCATTATTTTCTTTGCCTTGTAATTTGTAACAGTATCTAAACCCTAGTTTCTAAACCTCAAACTTACTTTATAAACAGTTGATTTGAAATAAAAAGTAGAGGTGGATTTTCAGTATTATAAACTCTTCTTGAGCAAATTAAAACATTGAGATCTAGAAGTCATATGGGATGTTGCCAGCGATGCTCTTGACTTTATTATATACTTTGTCATTAGAGAATGCCTTCAAATATTTTGCCTACTTTCCTTACCACTCTCCACACCTAAATGAATAAATGGAATAAAAGGCAAGATAACTGAAGTGATATATAATTAACTATTCTGTTAATAAAAGAGGATTTTATCACTTTAAAATTGATTGCTCTATTAAAAAAAAAAAAAATTATTGAGCTGCACCAGGTCCTAAATGTGACATCTGGATCTTTGCTCTTCGTTGTGGCGTGCAAATCCTTTAGCTGCAGTGTGTGGGATTCCGCTCTCCAAGCAGGGACTAAATAAACCGAGGCCCTCGCATTGGGAGCTCCAAGTCTTAGCCTCCAGACCACAAGGGAACTTACTGATGACTCTTATATGTGTTGATGAAGAACTTTTGACTTGTTCCCTTTTAGTAGTTATTTACCATATTCAGTTGTGAGTCAAATCAAATTATTAAAATTTGTGAGCCAGGAAGATGTAACAAAAACAAGATTTTCATACAATTTTTCCCAAATATCTGCTTAATAGTATAATAGCTGTTTATTTCCAATGGCTAAGGTAGTAGCTTGCAGAAGAACCTATTAAATATATATATATGTTTTCATCATAGTGCTGTTTCCATTCTCTTTCCCTTCTTTCTGCATAGCAAGACATAAAACTTTGTAGTATGTAATAGTAACTGTATACTTTAGTTTAAACAATGTGAAGTTAGAGTTTAGGAAAAAGAATATTTAATCTCTTCATTATGATGAAAGGAAAGTGCTCTACTAAGGTACTCTTTAAGACTCGTGCCTATCAAGAGCTTTTAATTTAAAATTCATGCCCACATAAAAGCAAATGAACACTTATAGAAGCTGTAAGTGTATATGTCTATTTGACCCCAAATTCTACTTTAATAAATTTATCCTGAAGAAATGATAAGAGTTGTAGCCAGAGGTTTATGTTCAAAGTTATTTATCTTAGCATTTTAAAATATTAGCAAAATAAGTAGATACAGTAAATGATCAACAGTAAGGAAACAGGTCAATAATGTTATGCTTATTAAAATATAGCCATTAAAGAATTATTTTCAAAGACTAATGAAAAAAGTTTAATACAAAAGTGCTTTAAAAAACTGTTTTTGTTTTCCTACCTTAAAAAAAATGGAGAGCTGTGTTTGTTGTTGGCTTTTTTTTTTTTGTCAACACCTGTAATAGGCAGGTGAACACCTGTAGTAGTGTTTAACAGAGTTTTGTCAGGAGAACAGGTTATTACTTTCTCTTTACTGTCAGTCTGGGAGAGACTTCTGAAAGTTTAAGCTCTTTTGTATAGAAATCTTACATGTTAGGAAATTGCTACACAAGAGCCATATATACCTAAATAAAACAAGTAGGGACATTTGATCCTTCTTTAGGCATGTTATCTAAGCAAATGGTGAGAATATTTACAGAGAACATTTGAGCAATGGATATAAATTCTAAAATATGTGACATGAATACTGAAAACCCTGACATTAGCCATATAAAAAATTAAATGAGTTTTGGGATTATGATGAAAGTGGTAATAACTTATACACAAATATGTGAAAATTTGTTGCCCTTAGGTATTTTATAGTATACAAAAAAGATTATTTACTTTCTCCTAGTGTTTAAGTTGGAAAATAGGGTTCATTGTTCAAATAGACTTGGGAAATTGTGGATAAAAGCAAAATAAATCAGGTACGTATATCAGAGAATTTCTGAGGATTTAATATTTTTCAGTTCAGTTCAGTCACTCAGTCATGTCTGACTCTTTGCGACCCCATGGACTGCAGCATGCCATGCCTCCCTGTCTATCACCAATTCCTGGTACATGCTCAAACTCATGTCCATCAGGTTGGTGATGCCATCCAACCGTCTGATCCTCTGTCATCCCCTTCTCCTCCTGCCTTCAATCTTTTCCAGCATCAGGATCTTTTCAAATGAGTCAGTTCTTTGCATCAGGTGGCCAAAGTATTGGAGTTTCAGCTTCAGCAATCAGTCCTTCCAATGAATATTCAGGACTGATTTCCTTTACAATGGACTGGTTGAATCTCATAGGAATCCAAGGGACTCTCAAGAGTCTTCTCCAACACCACAGTTCAAAAGCATCAATTCTTCTGTGCTCAGCATTCTTTATAGTCCAGCTCTCACATCCATACATGACTCCTGGAAAAATCATAGCTTTGATTAGATGGACTTTTGGTGGCAAAGTAATATCTGCTTTTTAATACGCTGTCTAGGTTGGTCATAGCTTTTCTTCCAAGGAGCAAGTGTCTTTTAATTTCATGGCTGCAGTCACCATCTGCAGTGATTGTGGAGCCCCCAGAATTAAAGTCTGTCACTGTTTATTTGCCATGAAGTGATGGGACCAGATGCCATGATCTTAGTTTTCTGAATGTTGAGTTTTAAGCCAACTTTTTCACTCTCCTCTTTCACTTTCATCAAGAGGCTCTTTAGTTCTTTGCTTTCTCCCATAAGGGTGGTGTCATCTGCATATCTGAGGTTATTGATAATTCTCCCGGCAATCTTGACTCCAGGTTATGCTTCATCCAGCCTGGCATTTTGCATGATATACTCTGCATATAAGTTAAATAAGCAGAGTGACAAAGCAGCCTTGACGTACTCCTATCTCGATTTGGAACCAGTCTGTTGTCCCATGTCCCGTTCTAACTGTTGCTTCCTGACCTGCATACAGATTTCTTAGGAGGCAGGTCAGGTGGTCTGGTATTCCCCTCTCTTTCAGAATTTTCCACAGTGTGTTGTGATCCACACAGTCAAAGGCTTTGGCATAGTCAGTAAAGCAGAGATAGATGTTTTTCTGGAACTCTCTTGCTTTTTCAATAATCCAGTGTATGCTGGCAATTCGATCTCTCGTTCCTCTGCCTTTTCTAAATCCAACTTGAACATCTGGACGTTCATAGTTCATGTACTTTTGAAGGCCTGGAGAATTTTGAGCATTACTTTGCTAGTGTGTGAGATCAGTGCAATTGTGTGGTAGTTTGAGCATTCTTTGGCATTGCCTTTCTTTGGGATTAGGATGAAAACTCACCTTTTTCAGTCCCGTGGCCACTGCTAAGTTTTCCAAATTTGCTGGCATATTGAGTGCAGCACTTTAACAGCATCATCTTTTAGGATTTGAAATAGCTCAACTGGAATGCCAGCACCTCTACTAGCTTTGTTCATAGTGGTTCTTCCTAAGGCTCACTTGACTTCGCATTCCAGGATGTCTGGCTCTAGGAGAGTGATCACACCATCATGGTTATCTGGGTCATTAAGATTTTTTTTGTACAGTTCTTCTGTGTATTCTTGCCACCTTTTCTTAATATCTTCTGCTTCTGTTAGGTCCATATCATTTCTATCCTTTATTGTGTCCATCTTTGCATGAAATGTCCCCTTGGTATCTCTGATTTTCTTGAAGAGATCTCTAGTTTCCCATTCTGTTGTTTTCCTCTATTTTTTTGCATTGATCGCTGAGGGAGGCTTTCTTATCTCTCCTTGCTATTCTTTGGAACTCTGCATTCAAATGGGTATATCTTTCCTTTTCTCCTCTGCATTTAGCTTCTCTTCTTTTCTCAGCTATTTGTAAGGCCTCCTCAGACAACCATTTTGCCTTTTTGCATTTCTTTTTAGTGGGGATGGTCTTGATCACAGCCTCCTGTACAGTGTCACTAACCTCCATCCATAGTTCTTCAGGCACTCTGTCTATCAGATCTAATCCCTTGAATCTCTTTGTTCCTTCCAATGTATAATTCTAAGGGATTTGATTTAGATCATACCTGAATGGTCTAGTGGTTTTCCCTACTTTCTTCAATTTAAGTCTGAATTTTGCAAATAAGGAGTTCATGATCTGAGCCACAGTCAGCTTCTGGTCTTGTTTTTGCTGACTGTATAGAGCTTCTCCATCTTTGGCTGCAAAGAATATAATCAACCTGATTTTGGTATTGACATCTTTTAATATTTTTACATATATATTATAAATACATAAAAGAGGCATATAGTGTATATATCTAATTTATTTGCCCATAAAGTCCTTTCTTTGCATTTATTGAAACTAAGTCTAACATGAGACACATGTTGGGAAATTTCTGTTTTAGTTTAAACTGTTTTTCCTATAATTGTTATATTAGCAATGACAGTACTGACAGAGGGGGTATCTTCTCATTCAAGAAACAAATAAGATTTAAGGGATACTAAACAACTGATGGACAGGGAGGCCTGGCGTACTGCAATTCATGAGGTCGCAGAGTCGGACACAACTGAGCAACTGAACTGAAACAACTGAAGGAGATTTTGCTGTTAAATGTTTGTGAATATTGATACATGATGAATTTCACTTTGTGTAATTTTTTCTTTGAATTTGTTATAAACATGTAATAGTGTTATAATCACTGCCCTACTTTTATTATTTGAAGTTCTTTTATTTATTGTATCTGCTAAAACTCATTTAGGGTGGATTTTTCTTTTTTGTTTTGTAATTTTAGAATAGGAGGTCATCTTCAGTGGGGCTTTCTCTTTGGAAAGCCTGTGTTGAGGGTACCCTCTAGAACTTTTTTGCATTTGCTACCCCAGGATTATCACTAGCCTGGGAACACAGTTATTATTAATAACTTAGTTTGGACCTTCCTGGGGCCATGCAGATGGCTTAAGGTCAAACCTCAAATCCAAGTGTGAGTAGGCCTTTTTTTTAATACATTCTCAGATTTTTTACTCCCCTCAAAGTAGGGCCCAGATTGAAGCTAACTTTATTATCTCCCTGTAGCAGTGAATGGATTTTTAAAATCCACTCTTTAACAGAGGATATAGTCCTTTGAGGCTCTTGGCTTTATACAAATGTCTCAGTTCCAATTCCCTATTTTATGTGGTCCCAATGCATTGTCTCCTGTCCCTGCAATACCTTTTAAAAACACAGGCCCCTTGATTACTGAGGAGATCAGCAGAATTCTCCCATCCAATATCAGCTTGTACATTGCATTCTGGCCTTCAGTTTCCTTACTGTTTTGGGACCCTGGGAATTGCCCTGACATTTTTTTTTTTTCCTTTTTTTGTTCGTTTGTTTTCCCCTTACATTTTAAAAAATATTTTATTTTATTTTTTAAAATTTTTATTTATTTTCGGTTGCCCTGAGTCTTCGTTGCTGCTCAGAGGCTTTCTCTAATTGCAGTGAACAGGGGCTACTCTTGGTTGAGGTGCACCGGCTTCTCATTGTGGTGGCTTCTCTTGCAGAGCACAGGCTCTAGGGTGCATGGGCTTCAGTAGTTGCAGCACACAGGCTCAGTAGTTGTGGTGCACAGGCTTAGTTTTTCTGTGACATGTGGAATTTTCCCAGACCAGGGTTGAACCCATGTCTCCTGCATTGGCAGGCAGATTCTTATCCACTGCATCACCAGGGAAGTCCTTCCTTACATTTTTACAAACTAGTCTATGCATTTAGGGCTTCCCTGGTGGCTCCGATGGTAAAGAATCTGCCTACAATGCAGGGGACCTGGTTTGATCCCTGGGTTGGGAAGATCCCTTGGAGAAGGGAATGGCAACCCAGTTCAGTATTATTGCCTGAAGAATTCCATGGACGGAGGAGCCTGGCAGGCTACAATTCATGGGGTTGCAGAGTCGGACACAACTGAGTGACTAGCACTATGCATTTAGAAGGGTGTGTGTCTTTTTGTTGTTGGCTACTTAGGTAATCTAAGCTTTCATATTGCCAAAATGGAAATTCATGCATTCCTTTTATAATAAAATTGTTGTTGTTGTTCATTTGCTAAGTCGTGTCCAATTCTTTGTGACTCCAGGGACTGCAGCATGCCAGGCTCCTCCACTATCTCCGAGTTTGCTGAAATTCATGTCCATTGAGCCACTGATGCTGTCTAACCATCTCATCCTCTGCTGCCCTCTTCTTTGCCTTCAGTCTTTCCCAGCATCAGGGTCTTTTCCAAATGCTATATGTAGTCCAGTTTCTTTAAAAATACTTTTAACATATGACAATGAAATGTATAATACAATGGCACCCCACTCCAGTACTCTTGCGTGGAAAATCGCATGGACGGAGGAGCCTGGTAGGCTGCAGTCCATGGGGCCGCTAAGAGTCGGACACAACTGAGTAACTTCACTTTCATTTTTCACTTTCATGCACTGGAGGAGGAAATGGCAACCCACTCCAGTGTTCTTGCCTGGAGAATCCCAGGGACGGGGCAGCCTGGTGGGCTGCCATCTATGGGGTCACACAGAGTCGGACACAACTGAGGTGTCTTAGCAGCAGCAGCAGTGTGTTTTATCAGAGGTGTAGTACACTTTTTTTTTAGTTTTTATTCTTATTTGTACACAAACCACTTATATTTACTTGACTTATTATAGGAGAATACTGGTCTTTTACTTTCTTTTTAGATGTACCTTCTGTAATGGAAGATGATTGAAGATAAGGGGCCTCGTGTTGCTGACTACTTTGTTGTAGCAGGATTAACTGATGTTTCAAAGCCTCTTGAAGAAGAAATTCACTTCAATGATGCCTGTCATAAAGTAGCCAGACCAAAAGAGCCTATCACAGATGTTTCAGTTATTATTAAATCTCTCGGGGAGGAAGTGCCACGGGATTACACATGTATTGATATTACCCCAACGGGACTGTCAGCTGATCTCAATAATGGAAGTCTTGTGGGGCCGCAGATTTTCCTTTGCTATAGAAGAGGAAGAGATAAGCCTCCACTTACGGATCTGGGGTAAGTATTTTTTTAAAGAATTATTGTTATTGACTCAAATAATATGCCTTGTAGATTTTGAAGTTAACTGTTGAACTCGTTTGTTAATAAATACTTTAAAAAAATAGACACATTTATATCCAGAATCATGTTTTCTTTTCCTGTGCTCCTTTATCTTTTCAGTGTCTCTTTTTTTGTTGTTGTCTTAAAAAGTACTGGCTTTATGTTTACGCAAAGCAGTACAAAATGAGACAGTTCCTCAAAGGGTGACTTGGAGCTAAAAAATCCATCCTGGGCATTAAAGTGTTAATGTTAGCTGGTAAGTCGTGTCTGACTTATTGTGACTCCATGTACTGCAGCCTGCCAGGCTCCTCTATCCATGGGATTTCCCAGGCAAGAATACTGGAGTGGCATGCCATTTCCTTCTCCATTGTTCAGTGTCTCTTTGTTCTAGCACTTTTGTCTGAGTTCTTTCTATTGAGGGTTCGGGATGGAAAACACATGTATACCTGTGGCGGATTCATTTTGATATTTGGCAAAACTAATACAATTATGTAAAGTTTAAAAATAAAAAAAAATAAAAATAAAAAAAAAATAAAAATAGGGGAGATAATTTGAAAAACATTTACAGAAAAATATCAGAAATCAATGTATTATTCTGATCATATACTTTATTATTTTTAAAATATGAGAAAAAGATGGCTTTTAAGGATCAGTTGTAATGATCCTTAGAGTTGGCAGTTTCAGTATGCATGAAACAAGGGTCTGGATAAATTAGTGCTTTATTTAGGCTGTTGTATTGAACTTGTAGTTTCATTTTTATATAATAGCTTTACTGATTCACAGTTTACACCATCCAATTCACTCATTTAAATGGTACAATTCAGTAAATTTTAGTCTTATTTATAGAGTTGAATCACCACAATAAATTTTAGAACATTTTTATCATGTCCCCACAAATAAATACCACCTATATCCAGCTGTGCATGTAATTGGCGAGTTGACTTCTAGGAAGTAGATTTCATCTGTAAAAGATCTCAACTGACATCCTTTTGAAACTTACTACTACTCTTCTGTGTTTTTGATGGACTTCCCTGATAGTTCAGACGGTAAAGCGTCTGCCTACAATGCTGGAGACCCAGGTTCGATCCCTGGGTCAGGAAGATCCCCTGGAGAAGGAAACGGCAATCCACTCCAGTATTCATGCCTGGAAAATCCCATGGACCAAGGAGCCTGGTGGGCTACAATCCATGGGGTCGCAAAGAGTCGGACACGACTGAGCGACTTCTGCGTGTGTGTATTCATTATAGTTTGTCTAATTCTCCCTATAGACAATCCACTAGTCAACTTTCTGTGTCTGTGGATTTGCCTATTGTGGACATTTTTATGTCAGTAGAATCATACTATATATGATTATCTTGTGGCTGATTCTTTCTCTTAGCATAAAGTTTTCAAGGTTTATCCATGTTGTAATATGTGTCTGTGCTTTATTCATTTATATGGCTGAATAATATTCCATCTTATGGGTCTACCACAATTTATTTATGCATTCAGCAGACAATGGATATGTGAGTGGTTTCCACTTTTTGGCTATTATGAATGATGCTTTTGGGAGTATTAATGTACAAGTTTCTGTATGGCTGTATGTTTTCATATCTCTTGTATGTATACTTAGAAGTGGAATTGCTAGGTCATACAATAATTCTGTGTTTAACCTTTTGAGTCACTGACAGTTTTAAGCCTTCTTTTTTCCATGGCTCTGTTGCCAAAGAGGATGCGGTTAACTTATAATATTTTGGTTAAAAATAAGGAAGATAGCAATGTCCCTACTAATATCAGCAAAGGGCTATAAAAGTTCCATCTCCTAATATATTAAGTCTGAAAGTGAATAGTCAAGTTTACTCATGCCTGAGTAGAGATTGGATGAACTGGAAGAGCTCCTGAAACTTTCTTCTGCTTTTAAAATTCCATTATCTAATGTTTGATATCAGTAAGTTATATTAAACTCATTCTTTATTGTGCTAATTCATGAATCGACTGCTGTAATTTTAAGTAGGCTTCAGAACAGCTACCATATTGCTTCATATGAAGCTTACATAATTAGTAAATGGCTTGGGAAAATAAGCCAACTGTTAGATTGTATTTTCAAAAGATTAGGTTAAGTAGCTCCTATGATCACTAATCACTGTCTGAATTCTGGCTTGCAGATAAAATGAAGGGAATTTTGCAGATTCTTGTTCGGGTGTTGGAGTTGCTTAAATTAAAGATGAGAAAATTTCCAAGCATAGAAAAGATTTTCCAACAAGGAAGGACGTGAACTGGAAAGAATAAATTAACCACTGTTACAGCTACCCGCATATGTTTGTCATTGTGGAGGATATGACATCACTGTTGCCTTTAAAAAGCTTACAGTTTAAATAGGAAAAGTTACCCAGCAATATAAAACAGCAAAACAAGCAATATATACAATAGCACAATACCTGATTAAAGAAAATAGGTAGCTTATATATCAAATATACTTATATTCCTGTATCTTTTAAGAGTTTGAGGTGATAGGTGGTGGTTTTTTAAAAATTGCTCTCTGTGTTGTATTTTTCTTCTCTTGATTTCAGTTGAGCATTTGTGTGCCTGGCATTATTTTGGAGACCCTACTTGTAATCTCATCTAATTCTGCCAAGATCCTATGAGTTAAATTTTTAAATTTTATAGCTGAGTATTGTAAGGCTCAGAGAAGTTAAGTAACAACCTGAGATATACAGCTGGTACCAGGATGTAGGAATTCAAATCCAGATGTCTAACTTCTCTGTTACAAATAACCTTTTAAATTTTTTTTTTTTTGTGAGTATAGTTGATTTATAATGTTAATTTCTGCTGTACAACAAAGTGATTAGTTATTCATATATATACACATTTATATTCTTTTCCATTATGGTCTCAGAACATTGTATATAGTTCCTTGTATTAGAATATCAGAATATTGTATATAGAACTATACAGTAGTTCTTTGTTTTTTTATCCATTCCATATGTAATAGGTTGACAATGCCATTTTTTAGGATTTAAAAAAAACAGCACAGTATTGTAAAGCAATTATCCTCTAATAAAACTTTCGTTTAAAAAAAGAAAAAAGCAAGATCAAACCAAGGAGTTAGCAGTTAGGCTAACGTTGGGATATACATAGCTGCTATAATTAAGCATCAAATTTTGTTCTAAATTTTCAAAATAGAATGTCAAAAAAAAGAAAAATATTAAGTTTGCTGACAGCTGAGACAAAAAGGAAATTAAAAATTACATTAGAAAGAATTTGACCAATTTTTGGCACTACATTTCAAAAATAGGTCAAAATTTTTTTTCCCTCATAGCTCAGTTGGTAAAGAAGCTGCCTGCAATGCAGTAGACCCTGGTTCGATTCCTGGGTCAGAAAGATCCCCTGGAGAAGGGAAAGGCTACCCACTCCAGTATTCTGGCCTGGAGAATTCCATGGACCATACAGTCCATGGGGTTGCAAAGAGTCGGACACGACTGAGTGACTTTCACTTCACTTTATTTGTATAATGGGATTTTATAAAAGGTAATACTGATTAATGTTGGAGACATTGCCTTCTATAATAATTTTTTACAGCAAATGCATAAAATTTTTACCCTGATAGCTCAGTTAGTAAAGAATTTGCCTGCAATGCAGGAGACGCTGGTTCAATTCCTGGGTCGGGAAGATCCCCTGGAGAAGGGAAAGGCCACCCACTCCAGTATTCTGGCCTGGAGAATTCCATGAACTGTCCATGGGGTCACAAAGAGTTGGACACAACTGAGTGACTTTCACTTTCACTTCACTTTTCATTTAATTTAAATTTTTTAATTTTTTGGCTAAGGTCAAAAACAGTGTTAAAGTCCAAATTAGTGAATTGTGTGAGGGAATAAACTAATATTATTCAAGCGTGATGTTTTCTTTGTGTTCCCAAGTACTTTATGTAATAATATTTAGAAAATTTAAGGAATTGGATGCCTGGCCTATTATTAAAAACTTATGACTTTACCATAAAGGAGAATGGGGAAACTTTCACTTATACTTTGATGACAGATAGATTTGAGGTCATTTTCTGTTTTGAAAGCCTTAAAAAACTTTTTTAACTTTGGTCAAAATACAAGTTTGCTTTTTCTAAAGATGCTTGGTTTTAGAGACATACATACATACACCTATCTATGTTATCTGTCCATCTATCTATTAAAATACCTTGGCACATTCTGCAAAATGCCATTCTGTGGTTTATGTCAATAAACACGGAGGTTAATCTGTGTTTTCTTTACATTATTAATTTTTAGTGGGGAGAACAGTTGTTCTTTAACTTTATATGAGGCTGTACAATTCAAACTTGCAGTACAGTTGTAATATTTGCTACATTTAAGGATCAGTTTGATTCCTGACAATATTACCTTTAATATTTGAGGGTGTTTTGTAATTGTGTACTAATTTATTTTTTAGGGTTTTATATGACTGGAAAGAAAGATTGAAACAAGGGTGTGAAATTATCCAGAGTACTCCCTATGGACGCCCTGCAAATATTAGCGGCAGTACCTCATCACAAAGAATTTATATCACTTACCGAAGAGCCTCTGAAAACATGACTCAGAATACGTTGGCTGTTACAGACATATGTATTATTATACCCAGTAAAGGAGAAAGTCCACCACACACATTCTGCAAAGTTGACAAGAATCTCAATAACAGTATGGTAAGTGACTCTTCTGCATGGATAAAATTAGCCACCCATGAAAAGAGCATAATTTAAAATAAATCTTTGGAAAACAGCATGGCACAATTACTGAATTAAAAAAATAGATTTCTTAAAGATGTCATATATTTTATTTTTAGGAAAGTAATTTAGCTGTACTTTCAAAAAGAACTGTGCAAAAAGCTTTCTTTCTTTTTTTTTAATTAAAAAAATAATTTTTTCCCCTTACTGCAAAAGTAGCGCGCTAGCTGAGGGTAACCACTCCACTTGTGCACTAGATCCCATAAACTCACCTATTTGAAATGAGGCCATGGCTTCAGCAGTCCTCCCTACTTTTTTGTGACTCATCAGTTTTTCACTCTACTGGATCATTTACTTCAGCCTGCAAAAGCATGTTACAATACCTCCCATCTTTACAGAGCTTCTTGATCTTTGTATCCCACTCCATGTATTCCCCCATTTGATTGTCTTTATAATAAAAGGTCTTAGAAGAGATGACTATATTCCATCTCCTTCCTCACTCTGACTCTTTGCAGTAAGGCTTTTGTCTCTATCATTCCACCAAGATTTCTCTTGTTGAATCCAGTGATTCAATGCTTCATCTTAATGTTTCAGTACATTTAGACATAGATGATCACTTCTTCCTTCTTGAAACAGTGGCAAGAAAAGAAGATGTAATCATGTCCAACTCTTTGTGACCCTGTGAACTGTAGCCCACCTGGCTCCTCTGTCCATGGAATTCTCCAGGCAAGAATACTGGAGTGGGTTGCCATTCCTTTTTCCAGGGGATCTTCCCGACCAAGGGTTCTAACTTGGGTCTCCCGCATTGCAGGAGGATTCTTTACTGTCTGAGCCACCAGGAAAGCCTTTGCTGATTCCTTCCCAATTCCCTAACTTCTATGCAACAGTGTCACTGGGGTCAGTCCTCAGACCATTTATGTTTATAATCTAAACTCACTTCTTTGATGATCTTATCATTTAATTCTAAATTTCTGTGTCCCCACTGGATTTTTTGAATTCATTTTCTTTTCTTGGATATCTTATCAAATAGGTCATCTCAAATATAACATGTCCAAAACTGAACTCCTAGTGTTCCTCTCCAAATCTACTTATCCCCATAGTCTTATTCCTCTAGTAAAAGGGAATTCCACTCTTCTAGTTACTCAGACTAAGAATCCTCTGAGTAATCCTTAACCTTTATCTTCTACCTCTCATTCAATTCTTCTGTAAATTCTGTTGACTTTAATTTCAAAACATATTTTCAATTTGAATACTTTTCAACTTCTCCATTGCTACAACCCTGGTCCAAGCCATGATCATCTCTTAACAGGATTACTGCAATTCAGGAGTTAGATAAACTTTTGCAGAAAGGGCTAAATAATAAGTTAACTTTTGCAGGTTATATACAGTCTTTGTTGCAGATTCACGTTTTGTTTTAAAAACAATCTTTAAAAAACATAAAAATCAGTCTTAGCTCAGTTGTACAAAAACAGGGCTTGGGTGGAATGCAGCCCATAGTTTGCCAGACCCCTGGTTTAACTGATCACTGCTTCCTCTGCTTCTTACAACCTGTTCTTCACATCACAGCAAGAAGGATCCTTTTAAAGCATAATTTAGATCATGTCTCTCCTGGGCTTACAACCCTTATGGTTTCCCATCTCACTCTTAGTAGTAGTAAAAGCCAAAGTTCTTCCAGTAGTCTAAGGCCATTATGTATGATCTGTAATATCTCAGTTGTATCCTAAGAGTTATTTGCAGCTATGTGATCCCTACTTGGATGACCATTTCTTGCCAACAGCCATTCATATACAAAATGCCCTATTCTTTCATGCCATCTTTGCATTTTTTTCTTTTTTATTTCTTAAAAAATAATCAGCCATAGGTATACAGATATCCCCTCCCTTTTGAACCTCCCTCCCATCTCCCTCCCCATCCTATCACCCTCTAGGGTGATACAGAGCTCCTGTTTGAGTTTCTTGAACCATACAGCAAATTCCTGTTGGCTATCTGTTTTACATATGGTTATGTAAGTTGCCAAGTTACTTTTTCCATACATCTCACCCTCTCCTCCCCTCTGCCCATGTCCATAAGTCTGTTCTCTATATCTGTTTCTCCATTGCTGCCCTGTAAACAAATTCTTCAGAACCATTTCTCTATATTCCATATATGTGTATTAGAATATGATATTTATCTTTTTCTTTCTGACTCACTTCACTCTGTATAATAGATAGGTTCATCTACCATCTGGGTTCATCCACCTCATCAGAACTGACTCAAATGTGTTCCTTTTTATGGCTGATTAATATTCCATTGTGTATTTGTACCACAGCTTCTTTATCCATTCATCTGTCAATGGGCATCTAGGTTGATTCCATGTTCTAGCTATGGTAAATGGTGCTGCAATGAACAACGGGATACATGTATCTTTTTCAATGCTGGTTTCCTCAGGGTATATGCCTAGGAGTGGGATTGCTGGGTCATATGGTGGTTTTATTCCTAGTTTTTTAAGGAATCTCCATACCATCTTCCATAGTGGCTGTATCAATTTACACTCTCACCAATAGTGCAAGAACATTCCCTTTTCTCCACACCCTCTCCAGTATTTATTGTTTGTAGACTTTTTAATGGTCAGACCATTCTGACCGTGTGAGGTGATATCTCATTGTAGTTTTGATTTGCATTTCTTTAATAATGAGCGGTGTTGAGCATCTTTTCATGTGTTTGTTAGCCATCTGTATGTCCTCTTTGAAGAAATGTCTGTTTAGGTTTTTTCCCACTTTTTGATTGAGTTGTTTGTCTTCCTGGTATTGAGTTGTATGAGCTGCTTATATATTTTGGAAATTAATCCTTTGTCAGTTGTTTCATTTGCTATTATTTTCTCCCATTCCGAGAGTCGTCTTTTCACCTTGCTCATAGTTTCCTTTGCTGTGCAAAAGCTTTCAGGTCCCACTTGTTTGCTGCTGGTAAGTCACTTCAGTCATGTCTGACTCTGTGCGACCCTATGGACAGCCGCCCACCAGGCTCCTCTGCCCACAGGATTCTCTAGGCAAGAATACTGGAGTGGGTTGCCATTTCCTTCTCCACCTACTTGTTTACTTTTATTTCAATTACTGTAGGAGGTGGGTCATAGAGGATCTTGCTTTGATTTATGTCATTGAGTGTTCTGCCTATGTTTTCCTCTGAGAGTTTTTTAGTTTCCGGTCTTATATTTAGGTCTTTAATCCATTTTGAGTTTATCTTTGAGTGTGGTGTTAGGAAGTGTTCTCATTTCATTATTTTACATGTAGCTGTCCAGTTTTCCCAGCACCATTTATTGAAGAGCTGTCTTTGCCCCATTGTATATTCTTGCCTCCTTTGTAAAAAATATGGTACCCATAGGTACATGGGTTTATTTCTGGGCTTTCTATCTTGTTCCATTGGTCTATATTTCTGTTTTTGTGCAGTACCATACTGTCTTGATGACTGTAGCTTTGTATTACAATCTGAAGTCAGGAAGGTTGATTCCTCCAGCTCCATTCTTATTTCTCAAGACTGCTTTGGCTATTTGGGGTCTTCTGTGTTTCCATATGAATTGTGAAATTTTTTCTGCTAGTTTTGTGAAAAATGCCATTGGTTATTTGATAGGGATCTCACTGAATCTGTAGATTGCGTTTGGTAGTATAGTCATTTTCACAATATTGATTCTTCCTACCCAGGAACATAGAATATCTCTCCATATGTTTATATCATCTTTGATTTCTTTCATCAGTGTCCTATAATTTTCTGTGTACAGTTCTTTTGTCTCCTTAGGTAAGTTTATTCCTAGATATTTAATTCTTTTTGTTGCAATGGTGAATGGGATTGATTCCTTAATTTCTCTTTGTGATTTTTCATTGTTAGTATATAGTAATGCAAGTGATTTCTATGTATTGATTTTGTGTCCTGCAACTTTGCTAAATTCACTGATAAGCTCTAATAATTTTCTGATACTATCCTTAGGGTTTTCTATGTACAGTATCATGTTATCTGCAAACAGTGAGAGTTTTACTTCTTCTTTTCTGATCTGGATTCCTTTTATTTCATTTTCTTCTCTGATTGCTGTAGCTAGGACTTCCAGAACTATGTTGAATAATAGTCATGAAAGTGGACACCCTTGTCTTGTTCCTGATCTTAGGGGGAATGCTTTCAGTTTTTCACCATTGAGAATAATGTTTGCTGTAGGCTTATCATATATGGCCTTTACTATGTTGAGGTAGGTTCCTTCTATGCCCACTTTTTGAAGAGTTTTAATCATAAATGGGTGCTGAATTATGTCAAAGGCTTTTTGTGCATCTATTGAGGTTATCATATGGTTTTTATCTTTCAATTTGTTAATATGGTGTATCACATTGATTCATTTGCAAATATTGAAGAATCCTTGCATTCCTGGAATAAACTCAACTAGATCATGGTATATGAGCTTTTTGATGTGTTGCTGAATTCTGTTTGCTAAAATTTTGTTGAGGATTTTTGCATCTATGTTCATCAGTGATATTGGCCTGTAGTTTTCTTTTTTTGTGTTGTCTTTGTCTGGTTTTGGTGTCAGGGTGATGTTGCCACGTAGAATGAGTTTGAAAGTACTCCTTCCTCTGTAATTTTTGAAAGAGTTTTAGAAGGATAAGCATTAGCTCTTCTCTAAACGTTTGGTAGTATTCTCCTGTGAAGCCATCTGGTCCTGGGCTTTTGTTTTTGGGGAGATTTTTGATCACAGCTTCCATTTCAGTGCTTGTAATTGAGTTGTTCATAATTTCGATTTCTTCCTCGTTGAGTCTTGAAAGATTGAACTTTTCTAAGAATCTGTCCATTTCTTCCAGATTATCCATTTTATTGCCATATAATTGTTCATAATAGTCTCATAATCCTTTGTATTTCTGCATTGTCTGTTGTAACCTCTCCTTTTTCATTTCTAATTTTGTTGATTTGATTCTTCTCTCTTTTTTTCTTGATGAGTCTGGCTAAAGGTTTTTCAGTTTTGTTTATCTTCTCAAAGAACCAGCTTTTAATTTTATTAATTTTTACTATTATTTATTTCATTTCTTTTTCATTTATTTCTGCTCAGATCTTTATGATTTCATTCCTTCTAATTTGGGGGTTTTTTTGTTCTTCTTTTTCCAGTTGTTTTAGGTGTAAAGTTAGGCTGTCTATTCGATGTTTTTCTTGTTTCTTGAGGTAGTATTGTATTGCTATAAATTTCCCTCTTAGGAGTGCTTTTTCTGCATCCCTAAGTTTTGAGTTGTTCTGTTTTCATTGTCATTTGTTTCTAGAAATTTTTTTATTTCCCTTTTGATTTCTTCAGTAACCACTTGGTTATTTAAAAATGTGTTGTTTCATCTCCATGTGTTTGTGTTTCTTACAGTGTTTTTCTTGTAATTGATATGTAGTCTTATAGCGTTGTGGTCAGAAGAAGTTTCTTGATATGATTTCAATTTTCTTAAATTTACTGAGGTTTGATTTGTGACCCAAGATGTGGTCTATCCTGGAGAATGTTCCTTGTGCACTTGAGAAGAAGGTGTATTCTTCTGCCTTTGGATGGAATGTCCTGAAGATATCAGTGAGATCCATCTCATCTAATGTATCATTTAAGACTTGTGTTTCCTTATTAATTTTCAGTTTTGATGATCTGTCCATTGGTGTGAGTTGGGTGTTAGTCTCCTACTATTATTGTGTTACTGTCAACTTTTTCTTTTATGTTTGTTAGTGTTTGTCTTATGTATTGAGGTGCTCCTATGTTGGATGCATAGATATTTATAATTGTTGTATCTTCCTCTTGGATTGATCTCTTGATCATTATGTAGCGTCCTTCCTTATCTCTTCTAATCTTCTTTATTTTAAGGTCTGTTTTGTCTGATACAGGGATTGCTACTCCAGCTTTCTTTTGCTTCCCATTTTCATGAAATATATTTTTCATCCTCTCACTTTCAGTCTATATGTGTCTTGAGGTCTGAAGTGGGTTTCTTGTAGACAGCATATATATGGGTCTTGTTTTTTAATCCATTCAGCCAGTCTATGTCTTTTGCTTGGAACATTTAATCCATTTACATTTAAAGTAATTATCCATATATATGTTCCTGTTGCCATTTTCTTAATTGTTTGGGGTTGATTTTGTAGATCTTTTTTCTTCTCTTGTATTTCTTGACTATGTAAGTCCATTTAACATTTGTTGTAATGTTAAATGTTACCAGCTGGTTTGCTGGTACTGAATTCTCTTAACTTTCACTTGTCTGAAAAGCTTTTGATTTCTCCATCAATTTTGAATGAGATCCTTGCTGGGTACAGTAGTCTTGGTTGTAGATTTTTCCCTTTCAGAACTTTAAATGTATCCTGCCATTCCCTTCTGGCCTGCAGTCTGCTGAAAGATCAGCTGTTAAGTGTATGAGGTTTCCCTTGTATGTTACTTGTTGGTTCTCCCTCGCTGCTTTTAATATTCTTTCTTTGTGTTTAGTCTTTATTAGTTTTATTAGTTTGTGTCTTTGTGTGTTTCTTCTTGGGTTTATCCTGTGTGAGATTCTTTGTGCCTCTTGGACTTGATTAACTATTTCCTTTTCCATTTTGGGGAAAATTTCAATTCCCATAACTTTTCTTTTTCTCTTCTTCTGGGACCCCTATTATTTGAATGTTGGTGTGTTTGATATTGTCCCAGAGGTCTCTGAGAGTATCCTCGGTTCTTTTCATTCTTTTTACTTTATTCTGCTCTTCGGAAGTTATTTCTTCCATTTTATCTTCTTGCTCACTGATTCATTCTTCTGCTTCTGATATTCTGCTATTGATTCCTTCCAGAGTGTTTTTAATCTCAGTAATTGTGTTGTTTGTCTCTGCATGTTTTTTCTTTAATTTTTCTAGGTCTTTGTTAATTGATGCTTTCATTTTCTCCATTTTGCTTTCAAGGCTTTTGATCATCTTTACTATCATTATTCTGAATTCTGTTTCAGGTACTTTGCCTATTTCCTCTTCATTTATTTGGACTTCTGTGTTTCTAGTTTGTTCATTCATTTGTGTAGTATTTATCTGCCTTTTCATTATTATTTTTTTTAACTTATTGTATTTGAGGTCTCCTTTTCCCAGGCTTCAAGGTTGAATTCTTTCTTCCTTTTGATTTTTGCCCGCTAGGGTTGGTCCAGTGGTTTGTGTAAGTTTCATATAGGATAAGCTTTGTGTTGAGTTTTTGTTTGTTTTTCTTTCCTCTGATGGGCAAGGCTGAGTGAGGTGATAATCCTATCTGCTGATGATTGGGTTTGTATTTTTGTTTTATTTGTTGTTTAGATGAGGGGTCCTTCACAGGGTGCTATTGGTGGTTGGGTGATGCTGGGTCTGTATTACAGTGGTTTCCTTTTTGTGAGTTCTCACTTTTTGACACCCCCTTGGGTTTGTTCTCTGATAGTCTAGGGTCTTGGAGTCAGTACTCCCACTCCAAAGGCTCAGGGCTTGGTCTTGGAGCTCATGTAACTGAAGGAATACTTGAACAGGAAGCACACATGATCTCCAGTGATACTGGTGTCACCACACAACTCCACTCAGGAGTTTGAAAATTCCAAGCCATTTTTGCTTCTGGTCTTTGCCTGAGATGTTACTTCTGAAACCTCCTCCTCTATCCACTTTCTGTCCCGTCCTTGCATTTTGATTTGTTGATGAAGTGTGACAATGGAGAGATTATGGTGCAGGAAGAAGGTCACGGTAGCGAGTAAGTTTTAAAAGCCTTATATGGTACTGATAGTGATGGCAGAAAGGGTTTTTGAACTTTTTTGTAATACAATGTCTAGCTTTAACCTCATTTCAAATTTGGTTTAGTGTTTTAGCAAGGCTGTTCAGGCTCAAAGATACTTGCCATTTTCCCATTAGTGATTTTTCCCTTTATTTTATAGATTTGCTCGTTTTAGATTGAAAGTAAATTTTTTGGAACCATTACTAGGTCTTATTAACCAAAGTGTTCAAGGTAGACTTGTTACATTGAAACCAAAACCAGAGACATAAGTTTCTGTTTTTCCTTACCCTGATGTATTGGTCCCAGTGTTGGCAGAGTATTAATTCTCTCCTGGAAGAGTATAAAAGAAAAGAGAGAGAGAGTGTAACCTAGTGTGAACAGAATGGACTCCAGCTAACCTGCTGTATTTGCATTCCAGATACATGTCTTGGACAGGTTCTTTGACTTTCTGTGCTTCAGTTTCCTCATCATGAAACAAATATAAAGTAGTGTTTTATCACAGGCTTTTTGTGAAGATTAAATGTTTACTATTTGTAAAGAACGTAGGATAGTGCCTGGCACATAGTAAGTGCTATACAAAAGTTAGCTATTAATTACTCCTTAGTTAACTCTGCCTTTTCAGTCCCTTCTGTGTGTATTTAATGACTGAGAAGGAGCTTTTCTTTTGTTGCTGTTGTTGTTTAGTTTTGAGATATAATTAACATACAGTAAGGAAGAACTTTTATTTTTGCCCAATGTTTAAGTTCCTCTTAGTTCCCTTAAGAAACATTATAGGAATAAAAACCTCTTAGATGTTTATTTCCTTACTCTTAAATCTAGTTATCAGTCCTAAATGTAGAGAAACTGTCCTGATCTTAGTGGTTGGTGTCTTTTTTAAGCAATGGGTTGTGGTTTATATCTATTAACAATCTCTGTTTCTATTGTCTATAAGGTAGTAAAAGTAAATTTAGATCTTCAGAGTAGACATACAATGACTTCTAACTCTTTCAGAAATACTAAAATAGACATGCAATGCAGGAAACTTCTTTTCATATCTGTTGATTGTGTATATAATCAGGAAATGGTTAGGAATAAATTACTGATGTGTTGATAATGCTCAGGAGTATAGTTATATTATAGATTATTCTTGGTTTGGGGAGATTAGGTAGGTTGAATGAAAGCATCTTCTAGTTTTTGAAACCAGGAGAAAATAAACCTAAAAAACAAAACTGAAGAAAAAAAAAAAAAAGGAATGAAACCAATCTAATGAACATGAGGAAATGGATATTGAGTCTTTCTTCAAATTCCTACATGATTTTTCTACCAGGCTGACAACTTTGGTCTCAAAATATATTTCCCCTACTTCTCCAACCTCCCATTAAAAGTTTATGGGAAAAGTTTTCAAGAATGACTAGTTTTTAAGCTTTGGATCATAAGCCCTAAGTGATTTGGACTTTGATTGTTTAGAATAGAATGATAATATTTTAGAGCTGGAAGAGAATTTAAGAATGTCATGTTGTCCAAAACTGCGAAAATGTGTAGTTAAGGATATTTAGACCTGGTGCTTTGATGCACACAGCAAACGTTTGGACTAATTTGGACGTTTCCCTCAGTTTTTGACTCATTGAGAGTATTTTTTTTAATACTCTGTACAAATGGTTCTTGTTTTACAGCCTTTCAAGAATGTCAGTACTTGATTTAGCAAGTTTACTTAGAAAAGCAGAGTTATTAACCAAGCAAATAGTTAAATCATGTACGTAATTCCAGAAGAAATGTTTTTGCCATGGCAAACCACAGTATGGATATTTTATGGGTTAAACATTTAAAGTATTTTAAGAACAACAGCCCTTCCTACTGTCTTTTTTGCTGAACCTTTTTATAAGAAAAAGTTTAGAAAATGTTCTCATATTTAGTTTTTATATTCATGGCTCTTTTCTTCCAATCTCCAAATTGGTGTTGTTGACTTTATCTCTAAGTCCTTGTGTTTTATTTTAGGATATTCCTTTTGGTTTCCACCACATCCACATGGTCATATATAGTTCTCCTTTTATCATCACAAAGGTTACTGAAGGCTTTTTGTTATCTTTACAAATTTGGCTTATTAGGAACTGGAGTTGGGACTTTGCTATACAGGACCTTTTATAAAATTTTTACCACCAAAAAAACTAAAGGCCCAATCTGCTGACACTCATAATATCCACTTGAATTTATACATCCCTTCTTTTGATGTGAAAATATTAAAATTTTTATTAGAATCAAAATCTAACAGAGTAACAAGCATAACTTAATGTCCAAATAAGTATGATTTAACATACTAATCTGCTTGGGGACATATTAAAAAAGTTTAAAAAAGTGGGAAATTTCTGGGTGAGGAGCTAACTTACTGCAACATTGTTCATAACCACACCCTGGAGAGGAAGCAACCTAAATGTCCCTCAGTAAGGGAATGGATAAAGTAAATTGTTTCATTAATGGAATACTATCTACCAGTTGAAGTGAAGAAAGTAGATCTGTATCAATTTTACTAATTCTCAAAAACATTTTGATGAGTGAGAAAGCAAGCCATAAAGGCATGTATTCAACACTTCACCATTTATGTAAAGTTATAAAGCATATAACATAATGATATATACTTAAAGATGTATATATTTACATAGTAGAAATTTTAAAAATGCATGTGAATGAAATGCACTAGCTTCAGGCCAATAGTTAACTCAGAGGACAGAAAGGAATGGAAGATGAGGCTTTAGTTAAATCTGTAATTTTTTTGTTTATACATTAAAATATTGGAAGCAAATATGGTCATTGTTAACATTTAAAGCTGGGTGATGAGTAAATGGGTGTTTTTATGGTAGTCTCTTAATATTTTTAAAATGTATTTCTTAAAGTAAGTGTATTTTCTTTGTATATATTTGTTCTCAGTGCTAAGTATCTGTCCTCATGTACTGACTGGTCCATGCAAGCACTCTCCATCATGTATGCACAAACACATCACCTCACATTCATTCCTTTAACAAGTATTTATTAAGTATTTTTATATAATAGGTTTTTTATATAATAGGTACTGTTGTGGGTGCTCCAGATACAGCAGTGAGCAAAACAAAGCTTCTACCATCATGGAGCTTATTATATTCTAGTGCTGAGAGGCAGATAATAAATAACAAAATATGCTATATGCCAAATGGTGGTAAGTGCTATGTATGGAGGAAAACAACAGCAACAACAAGAGAGGGGCAATAAGGAGGACCAAGGAAGGGAGAGGGAGACTTGGTATTGCATAAGAAGTGATGAAAGGAGGGCTGTCTAATAAAGTGACGTTTGAGTTGAAACCTAAAGGAAGTATGTTTTGTGAGTGTATCTGTAATCACCTCTTGTCAATGGTGGCGTCTTCTAAGTTACACATCCATTTCTGGCTTCTCACCTTACCTCCATTTGACTCTACACTTGGATGTCTAATAAATGTTTCCAAACTTACTGTGTCTAAATCTCCTTTACTCTCAGATTTGCTTTACCCGCAGTCTCTCCATCTCCTTTGGGGACTAGGAATTTGAGACTCTTTTGGAAATAGCTATTATTTAAAAGTGTGGTACCAAACAGATGAGATCCTTTAGAGAAAGTAAAGAAGAGACCACATTTAATGATCAGGAAAAGAGAGGATTCTACAAGGGAGATTGAGGACTGGCCAGAGATGTGGTGGTGAGGGACCAGGAGAGTGTGATGCTTCAAAAGCCAAGAAAGAAAAATGTTTCAGGAAGGGGGTCATTAGTGATATCAAAATCTGTTGAGAGACTGAAAAAGATGAAGACTAAGAATTGACTATTAGAATTGGTATCATTAAAGTTTTTAAGGTGTTCTTTTAAAAAATGGTGGGATTAAAACCTGGTTTGGAATAGATTCATGACAGAATAGGAAATAGGGAAATGGATATGGCGAATTACAACTCTTGAGTTTGGTATAAAGAACTGTGAAAAATCTGGCAATATCTGAAAGGTGCTGTAGAATCAAAAGGAAGGTCTACATCCACATGAGTGGATATTTCTTGTTTTTCATTTCTGTCCAAAGTTTGAACTTGGAATAAAATCTAAATTGTTGTGGCTCGGTTTTGTTTTAAATAGTTGCTTTCCTCATGTTATTTCTGTTGCAAGGAGAAAATACATTAAATTTTATTTCTGAAAGAAAATTGGGCAATAACTCCAATAAAACGCCAGCAAAATAACCAACTGAAAATAAAAAGAAATCCATCATTACATACTGCAGAAATCAAAGAGATTCTATTAAGTTACTGCCTTTTTAAAGTTTAATGATATTTCTTTTATTTTTTTTCAAATTCAGTGGGGATCAGCAGTATACTTATGTTATAAAAAATCAGTGGCAAAGACTAACACTATATCTTACAAAGCTGGTAAGTATAATTTTTCATGGAATACTTAATATGTAATGTATTATGGGACCAATAAGATTAAAGAAAAAAAAACTGTCTTAAAATGCGTTGTCAGGACTGAGACTATAACACACGTCTTTTGATTGTTTTGTCTTTATCCATACGTTATTGGATGCTTAGTGGAATATTAATTTTAAAAGAAGGTAAGGTTTTTTTTAAAATAATAGGTTTAAGTAAATAATAAGTAGATATCATTCTCTTAAAGTCTTAACTCAGAAAATGTGAGGAAAATATTTATGTTCCTTTTGAATTAGTTTCCTTAATATTTATACAGCTACTGTACTGTGTGAACGTTAGTCATGTCTGACTCTTTTGTGACTCCGTGGACTGTAACCCATCAGGCTTCTCTGTTCGTGGGATTTTTCAGGAGAGAACACTGGAGTGGGTTGCCATTTCCCTCTCTAGGAAATCTTCCTGACCCAGGGATCTAACCTGAATCTCTTGTGTCTCCTACATTGGTAGGCAGATTCTTTACCCCTGGCGCCACCTGGGAAGCCTAATATTTATATTAAATTTAGTCAAGTCTGTAGTTTATATGTAATTATATTTCAAAATAATCAGAAATATTATAAATAATTTATAATTTTATAATGCATAGTTGAAATTTTCAGTTGCCAAAAGCCTCAAAATATCAAGTTATTTACAAGAAAGCTGATTCAGCTTTTCAAAAAATAAAATTTTAAAGTTAGTACTCTAGACTCCTACCTTCTTCTGCCTGTGATTTTCTAGGATCCACAGTTCATTGCTGTTTCTGTAGTTTCTTAAAGGCTATACCATTATTTCATGACTTGAGAAAGTAATGGACAGTTAAGTGTAAATCCTCATGAGATCAACTGGTTGGCTAGCATATAATTTGGAGAAGGCCATGGCAACCCATTCTAGTATTCTTGCTTGGAGAATCCCATGGACAGAGGAGCCTGGCAGACTGTGGTCCATGGGGTTGCAAAGAGTCAGACATGTTTGAGTGATTTAGCAGCAGCAGCACCAGCATATAACTAGAGAATTTTAGAATTGCCTTGGACCTCAGTATATCTAGTTCATCTCACTTTATAGATGAGAAAACTGGAGACCTCTAGGTACACGACTTGTCCGAAGTCAAACAGCTATTAGTGGCAGACCAACCACTCATATTCCCAGTTTGTCATTTTATTTTTAACATTGTCTCATGATGGTTTCCACTTTAAGGATTCAAGCTTAGGAAACCTATTACTGTTTCTAGACCCACAAAATCCAGTAAAAGAGTCTGGTCTTGAGGGTTTGTTAAGTAGAAGATACCTAGACTGCTTTGTCAACTAGTCTGTTTAACATAAAATCATATACCACTTGAAACTCTGTTTTCCTATAATCTGAGATTATTCAGAAGCTGGGCTTAAGTTGATACTGTTTTAAAGACATTGTAAACATGTGACTTCTATTTTTATGTATAATTTTTCTTGTATTTATGCTAGAAGTCATATATATATATATAGTCCTATGGAATATCTGTTTTAATGTGTCAAAAAAAAAAAAACCCTAAGGTAAAACTATCAAAAACTAGTAAAGTGAATATGTGCATATTGAAAATTTCCTCCCAAAATAGTATGTTTATATGCTGTAAGGTTGTGTGAACACAAAATGAATTTTTAGGAAAGTGAAAGTGGAGTCGCTCAGTCGTGTCTGACTCTGCGACCCCATGGACTGTAGCCTACCAGGCTCCTCTGTCCATGGGATGTTCCAGGCAAGAGTACTGAAGTGGGTTGCCATTGCCTTCTCTAGAGAATCTTCCCAACCCAGGGATCGAACCTGGGTCTCCTGCATTGTAGTCAGATGCTTTACCATCTGAGCCACCAGGAAGTCTGGATTTTTTTTTTTTTAGGAGTGTGTGCATATTTGTGTATGTTTCTTTGTGTGTGCTTAGTTGCTGAGTCATGTCTGACTCTTGGCGACCCCATGGACTGTAGCCCACCAGGCTCCTCTGTCCATGAAATTTTCCAAGGCAAGAAGCTGTAGTCAGTTGCCATTCCCTTCTCCAGGGAATCTTCCCCACCCAGGTCTCCTGCATTGCAGGCAGATTCTTCACTGTCTGAGCTACCAGGGAATAGTCTTTTCCTGTTTGCCTTACTAGCCTTTGTGGATGAAGCTTGATAAATATTAAGTAGTTAATATGACTAGTTTAAGAATTAAAATCCACTTGAATCCTATTAAAGCATTCAGAGTTACTTGGTGAACATATATAGTGTTTTAGTCTTCCAGATGTGTTAAATAATAAAGCATTTTAGCATCATTCAAATTATGAGCTGCTAAATTCAAGAGCTGATGAGCTAATATTTATTATTGTTTTTATAGGTCTAATTTGTAGATACCCTCAAGAAGATTACGAGTCATTCTCACTCCCAGAATCTGTTCCCCTGTTTTGTTTACCAATGGGCGCAACTATTGAATGTTGGCCATCAAATAGCAAATACCCCCTCCCTGTATTTTCTACATTCGTGTTAACTGGAGCCTCAGCTGAAAAGGTACTCTGTGTTTAACAAATGATATCTGCAGTTTTCTTGTACATTTTCAAGTCTTAAGTTTTATATGCAGTAACAATAGAAACAATAACTGGTTAAATTGGATCGATTATATGCACCTCTTTCACATTAAAATAACTGCATCTGGAGACATAGGAAAAGAAAATTTTCAGTCTGTCTCACATATCCAAATGCTTTTCTTGTGGATACGGCCAAAGATTTTTTTCATTATCAAATGATGATCCTGCATTGCTTCATTTTCTATGTTACAAAAGTTTTAAAGTAATACTGAAGACTTTATTAAATATGCAGTGCTGTTTAGAACCATAGCCTATTAAGGTCGTTGAAATGGACTTTGATAATCTTGTAGTGCAATATCTTCATTTTATATATTGGGAAATTGAGGTCTAGAGAAATTCAGTGAATTATCTGAAGTTGAAATTTGTATTTCCTTATCTAAAATTCTGTCCTGCTCTCTACTAAATAATTATTAGGTGGGCCAAAAAGTTTGTTTGGATTTTTCAGTAGCATCTTACAGAAAAACCCAAATGAACTTTCTGGCCAACTCATTGTTTTCAGTCATTTTCTTATAGAGAATAGCAACACAATTGCTGTCACTCTTTATGAAAAAACTTAATTAAACATATTGTTTTCCAGTAATAAGGGGACCCAACAGTTGCACTGTGTAGTTTTGTTGTTGTCGTCATCGATGTTTTAATGTACTTCAAGAAAGCAAGAGCAATGTCTCTTCACCACTGTCTCTGGTACCTGGCACCTTGCCTGCCTCATAGGCATATAATGGCTCATAATAGCTCATCCATTAAATATTTAACCAATAATGTGATTTGAATAAATGATATAAGGTGTATTTATCAAATATATTATCTCTTTTCCAGGTCTATGGTGCTGCTATTCAGTTTTATGAACCATACTCCGAGGAGAATCTCACAGAAAAACAGAGATTTCTTTTGGGTTTAGCATCATCAGCAAATGAGAAGTCTGATAGTTCCAAGACAATTCACACTAATAAATGCATCTGTCTTCTCTCTCACTGGCCTTTTTTTGACGCATTCAGGAAGTTTTTGACTTTTCTATATCGTTATTCCATCTCTGGACCTCACGTCCTTCCAATTGAGAAGTAAGTTAGCAGCCTTCTCGGTTCAAAATTTGGCAGCTCTTTCCACTGTGTATGGTATATTTGTACTGGTAATTGAATGGGTTTTATTTGGAAACTAAATTTTTCAAGAGAAAAAAAGATTTGGTTGATTCAGTTATGTAATATTTCTCTTACTATAACTGTGTGTGTGTTTGTATTCAGCTGCTCAGTATGTCTGACTCTTTGCGACCCCATGAAATGTGACCTGCCAGGCTCCTCTGTCATGGGATTCTCCAGGCAAGGATACTGGAGTGGGGCTGCCATTTCCTCCTCCAAGGGATCTTCCCGACCCACATCACTTGCATTGGCAGGCGGGTTCCTTACCACTGAGCCATCTGGAAAGCCCCAATTAGATCTACAGTTTTGTTATTTTAGATAATTTTATTTCTGACAAAATGACAGAAATGTTTCATTTTTTAATATCTTGTGAAGTTTGGAGATCCTAATTGGAATTTTTTTTAAAGGTTTTGTGATTCTTATTTTACATATAATCTGGGCTTATTTTATTCCTTACTGTTTTTAGATATCTTAGATATCATTTAGATATCATTTTAGATATGCAGAGGCCTGGCGTGCTGCAGTCCATGGGGTCTCAAAGAGTGGGACACGACAGAGCAACTGAACTGAACTTAGATATTTTGGGCTTCCCTGGTGGCTCGGGAAACCTGAGTTCGACCCCTGGGCTGGAAAGATCCCCTGGAGAAGGAAATGGCAACCCATTCCAGTATTCTTGCCTGGGAAATAGCATGGACAGGGGAGCCTGGAGGGCTACAGTGCATGGGGTCGCGAAGAGTTGAGCACTTTCACTTTCACTTTAGATATTTTAGATACCATGCTCTTCTGATGTTTTCTATCCAGATGAAATTATCTCAGTTCTGCGGCCAAGATGATTTGGAAATAGTTTACAAGTAATATAGAAATAAAATAACTCTTTCTTTAAAATGATTGTTTACTATTGTTTCCTTTTTCCTTTTCCATGGTGTTCAAAACAAAACCCATCAATCTATCTTTTTATCTGTCTTCATCTGGGGAAAAAGCCCAAAAAATCAGCAATAGAATTTTTAACCTATTGTTAATCGAAAGTATATTATTCTTATTTTAGAAATAGTTAAACTCCTTCATTTTTCTGAAATACTCAATGGTTGCTTCATTTTTAAAATATGAGCAATTGACTAAAAATAAGTGTACTGCAGTACAAGAATTAGCTCCTTTGGTAATGTCCACATAAGGTAGAACTTACAGTGGCTTTTGAGACATTAATGACACAATTATTACTGGATATGAGAGAGTATTAATATGAAAATTTGGGGGCTGGGTTTATTCAGAAGGGACTTAAATGGTACAAATGATTTTGGTTGTTTGTTCACTTGTTTTTGTGGTAGCAGGGATTTCGAAATTATCGGTACACAGAGCTTTTGACTCAACATGAACTTGTGGTGACATGTTGACCTTTATAGCATATGGCATTCTCTTTGGAATCAATTAGGTTTTTGTTTGTTTGTTTTTAGGCATATTTCTCATTTTATGCATAAAGTTCCTTTTCCATCTCCTCAGAGACCACGGATTCTAGTTCAGGTAAGATTTTCTTGATGTAAGTGCTCTATTGAATGATTATGGACTCTGTCAAAATGTAACCTAAGTATAACAGTTTTATAAGAGGAAAGAAACATCAAATGGAATCAAAAGAGAACCAGATGCTGCTTCATGCTGGAGTTTGGACCCTTATGATTTTATTAACTGCCTCTCAGCCAACATCTAATGTTTCCTCTTAGATAAAGGGTTGTAGACTTGAAGAAGTAGACAGCAGTAGACATTTTGAACACATAAAAAGGGACTGCTTTCCTAAGTTTATTCTTGGTATTTAAAACTTTTGCCTTTGGCACTTACTCCCTAAGTTAAATGTATTAGAATAGATGAAAGAAAAAGTTGTGTGTTTTCCTAATTGCAGGAAGAATTGCTCACATCCTTGTGACGGGAAGTTTAAAGTGAACACAAATTATTTTCCCCATCTCTTGTCCCACTTGAATTTATCTTTCCTTTTTTGTTTATGTTTCTTTTTTGTTTATAATCTTGATATGTAAGTTGTTTTTCTAATCTATTTAAGCATTATTTTTGAAGTGATCTTGAGAGAATATTTCATGTATTATCTCTGTATGTGCCTTATGGTATTTATCATAACCCTTAGTGGACTATCATTCAAAATTAGAAATCATTTATAAATAGATATTTAAGATTTCTGTAAATATGCATAAAATTTAAAATGTAGATTAATTGTATTAATATATTGATACAGATAAAATGTCTAGAAAAATATCATTTTGATAAGCATTGTAAATAGTTTGCATATCTACATATCATCCCAAGTTCCTTCTTGATATTTAGTGCCAGAATATATATATATATAGCACATTCAGGTTGCATACACATAAAAGATTTATCTTATAGCTGAAGTTGGCAAGTTTTTTCTATTGAGGACCAAACAGTAGATATTTCAAACTTTACAGGCTGTGTTGTCTCTCTGAAAACTGCTCAGCTCCACTTTCATTGCACAAAAGCAGCTCTATGTAACATGTAAACAAATGTGCATGGCTCTATTTTGGTAAGACTTTATTTGTAAAAGCAGGTGGTCTGTGGATTTGCCCTGAGGCCATAGATTAACTAACCCTGGTTTTATGATATTAAATGAACAGTGTATTCTTTCAATGCAGGTTTGTTAAAATGGCATCAGGGAAATGTTGAGGAACAGAATAAAAGAATATGGTTTAAAGTAAGAAGAATTAGTAGTTAGGGCAGTCATCAGGACAAGTCATCAGGACATACTTTTTAGGATCTTAGTAAGTGGTTTAGACGATTCCTATACCTGGTGCATGGGAATATTGAAACTTTATGGGCATCATCTATATATGTGTGTGTGAAATTTTTTTTACTGGAAGGTGGTGTTTTAAAGTTAATCTTTATATTTGAAATACTTTATTTCATATTTATTTTCAGTTATCACCACATGATAATCTGATCCTCAGTCAGCCTGTTTCTTCACCTCTTCCACTAAGGCAAGTAAAACTTCATTGTGTTTCTCTAAATGTTTAGTGTAAACTAAAATAGCGTTCAAGTATTTTCTCTCTTTCCTAGGGAAAATTGCAAATGTTGATGGAAATACTTCTCATCTAATTGTTTCTTATTAAATTTCTTTTACTTAAAATTTAGGTTAAAGTTCTTGAAGAACACAGAAAAACTTTTACAATAGTGTTTGGTATTTTGCATATCCACTTAACTGTGATCAAGTGTGTACAACTGTTAATGCATAAATGAGTACATATGTCTATAGTTTATGAAAACGATTGTTTTTTAGCTTTAAATATCCTCTGAAAAATACTCATTTTAAAATTAACCCCCAAATAAAAAGTTACTTATAAATACTAGCCCATGGAATAGAATAATGTATTTCATCACCTTAAAAGTTCAGAGATTATGAAATATGTTTTTTCTAAAGTATCATTTCTTGATATTTAATTAGCCATGTACTTTTTCTAGCAGGGAAGTAGTTACAATATAATTAAGTTATTTGGTGGCACATACCTAAGGGAGAACAGCTGCCATCTTTGACGTTAATTTTGTAAGAATTGCAGATTATTTCATCACCAGGTCTTGGCCCTGGGTGACCAGTGTTTTCTTAACCTTTGTTTGAACTGTGAATAAACTAGAAATACTGAGACTACCAAGAGACTTTTTTTTTGGTAATGACTTTATTGATATATAATTCACATCCTATACAGTTCACCTAGTTAAATTGTACAATTCAATGAATATATTCACGGTGTTCTACAACTATGACTGTAATCAACTTCAGAACATTGTTGTAGCTCCAAAAAACACCTGTATCTTTTAGCAGTTACCCTCCCTTACCTCTACCATCCCTGCAAATACAAACACACAGACACCCTCCCCAGCCCTAGGCAACTGCTTATCTACTTCTTTCTCTACAGATGTGCCTGTAATGGACACTTTGTATAAATGGAATCATATAACAACATTTTGTGTACGCATTGAATTCTTTACTTGAACATTATCTACATGGCAGATCATTTTATAGAAAAAAACAGATAAATTTTCATTTTCCATATTTAATACAAGGCAGAAGACGCAGATGACTTCAAAACCTCATAAAACTTCATTGTTTTCATAGTGTGTTTCGGATGCAGCGTTTTCCCTACAAAAGAGCAACAGATCAGATCAGATCAGTTGCTCAGTCGTGTCCAACTCTTTGCGACCCGGTGAATTGCAGCACGCCAGGCCTCCCTGTCCATCACCAACTCCTGGAGTTCACTGAGACTCATGTCCATCGAGTCAGCAATGCCATCCAGCCATCTCATCCTCTGTCGTCCCCTTCTCCTCCTGCCCCCAATCCCTCCCAGCATCAGAGTCTTTTCCAGTGAGTCAACTCTTCGCATGAGGTGGCCAAAGTATTGGAGTTTCAGCTTTAGCATCATTCCTTCCAAAGAAATCCCAGGGCTGATCTCCTTCAGAATGGACTGGTTGGATCTCCTTGCAGTCCAAGGGACTCTCAAGAGTCTTCTCCAACACCACAGTTCAAAAGCATCAATTCTACGGCACTCAGCCTTCTTCACAGCCCAACTCTCACATCCATACATGACCACAGGAAAAACCATAGCCTTGACTAGACGGACCTTTGTTGGCAAAGGAATGTCTCTGCTTTTGAATATGCTATCTAGGTTGGTCATAACTTTCCTTCCAAGAAGTAAGCGTCTTTTAATTTCATGGCTGCAGTCACCATCTGTAGTGATTTT
>NW_011494606.1:6373952-6376242 GCF_000754665.1 Bison bison bison
TCAGCTTTCTGGTATTCCCATCTCTTTCAGAATTTTCCACAGTTTATTGTGATGCACACAGTCAAAGGCTTTGGCATAGTCAATGAAGCAGAAATAGATGTTTTTCTGGAACTCTCTTGCTTTTTCCATGATCCAGCGGATGTTGGCAATTTGACCTCTGGTTCCTCTGCCTTTTCTAAAACCAGCTTGAACATCAGGAAGTTCACGGTTCACATATTGCTGAAGCCTGGCTTGGAGAATTTTGAGCATTACTTTACTAGCGTGTGAGATGAGTGCAATTGTGCAGTAGTTTGAGCATTCTTTGGCATTGCCTTTCTTTGGGATTGGAATGAAAACTGACCTTTTTCAGTCCTGTGGCCACTGCTGAGTTTTCCAAATTTGCTGGCATATTGAGTGCAGCACTTTCACAGCATCATCTTTCAGGATTTGGAATAGCTCAACTGGAATTCCATCACCTCCACTAGCTTTGTGTGTAGTGATGCTTTCTAAGGCCCACTTGACTTCACATTCCAGGATGTCTGGCTCTAGGTCAGTGATCACACCATCGTGATTATCTGGGTTGTGAAGATCTTTTTTGTACAGTTCTTCTGTGTGTTCTTGCCATCTCTTCTTAATATCTTCTGCTTCTGTTAAGTCCATACCATTTCTGTCCTTTATCGAGCTCATCTTTGCATGAAATGTTCCTTTGGCATCTCTGATTTTCTTGAAGAGATCCTAGTCTTTCCCATTCTGTTGTTTTCCTCTATTTCTTTGCATTGATGGCTGAAGAAGGCTTTCTTATCTCTTCTTGCTATTCTTTGGAACTCTGCATTCAGATGCTTATATCTTTCCTTTTCTCCTTTGCTTTTCGCTTCTCTTCTTTTCACAGCTATTTGTAAGGCCTCCCCAGACAGCCATTTTGCTTTTTTGCATTTCTTTTCCATGGGGATGGTCTTGATCCCCGTCTCCTGTACAATGTCACGAACCTCAGTCCATAGTTCATCAGGCACTCTGTCTATCAGATCTAGGCCCTTAAATCTATTTCTCACTTCCACGGTATAATCATAAGGGCTTTGATTTAGGTCATACCTGAATGGTCTAGTGGTTTTCCCGACTTTCTTCAATTTAAGTCTGAATTTGGCAATAAGGAGTTCATGGTCTGAGCCACAGTCAGCTCCTGGTCTTGTTTTTGCTGACTGTATAGAGCTTCTCCATCTTTGGCTGCCAAGAATATAATCAATCTGATTTCAGTGTTGACCATCTGGTGATGTCCATATATAGAGTCTTCTCTTGTGTTGTTGGAAGAGGGTGTTTGTTATGACCAGTGCATTTTCTTAGCAAAACTCTATTAGTCTTTGCCCTGCCTCATTCCGTATTCCAAGGCCAAATTTGCATGTTACTCCAGGTGTTTCTTGACTTCCTACTTTTGCATTCCAGTCCCCTATAATGAAAAGGACATCTTTTTTGGGTGTTAGTTCTATCTTTAAAGTTGAATATATAATGTGAACTGTAACCCTACCCTAATCATAAACTTTTAAAAATTATTTTGTATAATGAGATTTTGGATCTCTATTTTTTAAATTATATCTCTTTGTTTGGATTTACAGTGGTGGCAAGTTTTCAACACTGCTCCAGAATTTAGGCCCTGAAAATGCTGTGACACTCCTGGTGTTTGCAGTAACAGAACATAAAATTCTCATTCATTCCTTACGGCCTTCCGTGCTTACCAGTGTGACAGAAGCATTAGTGTCTGTGAGTATCAGTTTCTTCTTGGCGATCAGTTTCATTTTAAACTTAATTATTCATAAAATTTAAAGCTATTTCAATGCTTAACTAAAATCCAGAGTATAATGAATTTTAATTTTCTGACCATTATCACTAATTGTAATTATTTAACAAGTATTAAACTACTTTAGATATAAATATTTAAAAGACAGTTTTCTATGTTGCCAATGAATTATGCTTCAATGTTAAAACAGCTAAATATTCTTTTATCTTTTATCCAAGATGATTTTCCCTTTCCACTGGCCATGCCCCTATGTTCCTCTCTGCCCACTGGCTTTAGCAGATGTCTTGAGTGCACCATGTCCATTCATAGTAGGAATTGATTCAAGATACTTTGATCTCTATGACCCTCCACCAGATGTCAGTTGTGTTGACCTAGATACCAACACCATTTCTCAGTAAGTTTGTTTCAGTGATTCTACATTCTGTGATTTGCAACTTCGTAGGTTTTTTGGTTGTTTTTTTTTTTTTGGTATATTTTGTGATAATAACTAGAATTCTTTTGAGCTATATTTTTTTTTATATT
>NW_011494606.1:6376342-6401721 GCF_000754665.1 Bison bison bison
TTTTTTTTTTTTTTTTGGTATATTTTGTGATAATAACTAGAATTCTTTTGAGCTATATTTTTTTTTATATTTGGGGTTTTTGCCATCTTTGAATCAGTTCTTACTATACTTTGATGAGATGGATTTAGTGTACTAGAGAAGGTTTTAATCCTCAGATATTTAAATATTTAAGAAATATTATAATCTTATGCCTTAGAAATTTATGTAAGGAATGTAAGGATTTTATAATTTTCTCTCTCTTTATTGAAATAATATTTAAGTTGTACCTACTGTAACTATATAGCTTTTCTTTAATTCAGTATTTTCTCTTGTGTCCTTTCAGTTTAATCATACTTAAGCTCTTCAGGAAAGAGGAAATTGATGCAATACCACATTGCATCCACAGGACGTACTTAAAATAACTGCGAGTTACCCTGTTAATAAAACCCCAAAGCTAGTTAGTACCTTTTACAGTTTAATTCTTCAAATGTTAAAGTAACATCTCTTTTTTGGCCAGTTGTTAAATGTTACATGATATAATGTTTTTAAAAATTGAAATGCAGTGTTGTAAATAAGTGTATACTGTATCTATTATTGTAATAAATTACATTTCCCTTCTTTTTGTACTTAATTTGTTAAAATAATTTTTTCTTATTTTAACTTTCTGTTTTGATCACTAATGAGTTAAAAAAGTCAAAAAAACATTGAGTTGTTTGCACTCATCAGTGGTCTTCCTTCTTGGTTTTATCGCCCTTTCAAACCTATGGGAGGACTAAAACCAGTGAACTAATCACTTTCTACTTTCCTTCATCCTGAATTTCTGAAACCTCAACCTGAAATTTGAAAGAAAACTCCTGAATATGAAATTTGTTGTTTCCTTTCCCCTTCTCTGACTCATAAATACATAAAGAACATGTTATGAATGTCAAGTTTCTGAAGGGAAATTAATATCTGATAATGTACTAGGCATAAAACTGTATGCATAGCCTAAGGTATCTTTTATTATTCTCTGTATTTTGTGAGGTAGTTTTTACTAAGCACTCTGCCAGACAAATAAGAAAACCAAAACTTAAATTTTTAAGTAATTTATCAAAAGGCACATAACTTATACTCACAGGACTGATTTTGAAAACATCATGGTATGACTCCATAACTAGTACTTCGTCCAGTAATTATTGGCTAACTAATTCTGTAATAGTAATCTTATAAATGGAACTCACCATGAGTAAAAATGCAAAAGGTTGTCATAGATTCAAACTTAGGTACTAGATAAAGCGCTTCTCCTCAACTAAGTTTTAGAGTGATGCTATCAAGGGCAAGAGGAGGAAAATTATGTGAGTAAATAGTAGTAGTTCTATGTAATGAAATGATACCAAAATATTGTTCATTGATTTATGCTACAGACATCTCAAGTGTCCTTCCCTCCCACCTTTTTTTTTGGCTAGGCACCGGGAATAAAAAAACAAATACATTCCTTTCTCTTAAATTGCTAATAATCTAGCAAGGGACACACAGTGAATGCTAAGGCACAGTGGGAGTGCTGTGTTTGAAACTTTCAGCAAGAAAATAATGCCAAGTATTTTTACATTGTGTTCTCACTTTAATACAGGGTTCTGTAGTCCTGTTCACATTCTCAATGAAATAAAATCTCACAGCAGGACATCTGCAATTTGACCCTGCCCTGTCTGTATTTTTTTTCTCATTGTGGAAAGATAGGGTAGATTCCAAGACAATTCTTTGTCAGCTTAAGCTTTCCCATCCACTCGTTTTTTCTTTGTTTAGTTTGTGGAGTTTTATTTGCGCTTTTTGTTCTGTGGGAAATTTAGGGAGCATTAAAAAAAACAACAGTTCAGCATGTTCCATTTAACACCTGCACTGTGTTGTTGAGTTTGGTGGTTAGAACATAAGTGATTTACTTTTGTTCTCCTTTTTCTCTACATTTTTTCAAGTTTCCTAAAATGAGTGTTTATTGCTTTTGAAATAGTAAAAAGTTTTAATAAATAGAGAATGGAATCAACAAAGTTATAGTTAAGTCCAGAAGCTTTACCACGTTTTATCACCATGCTCTTTTCTTTTTATGTTCCATCTATAGTTTAGGGAGCAACTGTGTGGTGATCGTTGTGATAAAGCAGATGACTGGAGTTCATCATAGAAACAAAGATATCAGTCAGATATCTTCTTCTATAGTTATAAAAGTATTTGGGGATGTTATACTTCTTTCAAATAATCTAACATTATAGATTATTTCTTTTCTGAAAGAAACTAAATTTTACTTATTTTTTAGGGAACTAAGAAACTAAATATTGAATATATCAAAGTATTTTCATAAGGTTTATGGATCCTTCGGTGAACTCCAGGAGTTGGTGATGGACAGGGAGGCCTGGCGTGCTGCGATTCATGGGGTCGCAAAGAGTTGGACACAACTGAGCAACTGATCTGATGGATCCTAAGTTCACTGAATGTATTCTAGAGTGCTTTGTCTTAGAGTCTATAAGAAAAAAACAAAGCAAAACAAAAGTCCCAATAGTAGGATTTCCCCAATATTTAAGTGTCTAAAGACTCTAAATGAGCTTAAGGGTAATGTGTGCAGGCGCGTATGTTCAGTCATGTCCGACTCTTTGTGGCCGTATGGACTGTAGCCCACCAGTCTCCTCTGTTCATGGGATTTTCCAGGCAAGAATACTGGAGTAGGTTGCCGTTTCCTCCTTTGGGGGATCTGATGACCACCACATTAAATTTTGGAGTGATTTTGCACATGATTCCAGTGCAAGTGGAATTGACTCAGTATCAACATAAGTATACGTTTTTGAGCTATATTTAATACAAAGTTCTACCCTCAAAATAAAAATTAATTTTACAACGTTAAGCAGTCCATTTACACCTGAAGTATTTTTCTCCTGTTAACAAGAATATTCTGTATGCTTTATTTTCATTCAATGTGTTTTCTGTTTTCCCCTTTTTATGAATAACAGGTATATACCTTCCCCACCTCTCCCCATGTTAATCTGACAAATATATTATTGTTATCATTTAATCTCAGAACTGGTGACAAGAAAAATGTAGCCTGGAAGATACTTCCAAAGAAACCATGTAAAAATCTGATGAACACACTGAATAATTTGCATCAGCAACTGGCAAAATGTAAGTGTATAATTTAATTAATGGAAGTAATTTAATCTGAAGAAAAGTCTCCAATTACTTTGCCTTACTTGTTAAAGGATAGTTTTTATCTAAAAGAAAATTTTTTAGAATAAGCATTAAAGCAAGTTTTTAGAAACCGAATGGGAGATTTTATGAAGTTTATATCATAATAAAATTCAAAAAGAGGTTAAGGTGGTTATTTTCAAATACTATGGAAAAATACTAGTTTCTACTTATGTGTTTTCTTTGTACATAAAATAGAAAGTTAGTTTTGAAAGTCTAAGACAGATGGTTTAAATTACATTAGAAAATACTGATGATTTCCATGGGGTGGGAGCATGGTCATATGCTTTTCACCTTTGGTAGATCTTAATGCTGTGGCCTACCTCAAATAATTTGAAAACAAAAGTTTGCCAAAAGCATTCAGAAATTAAAGTGAAAATTGATTGGCATATTTCAGTTCAAAGCTTACATAAGAGTATCTTGATAGTGATCCAGAATTACCGATAAAAGGAATTTAAGCCTTCAATTTATCTAAGCTTCTTACTGTTTTATAACAACAGTCCATTCAGGGTTCATAATTTGATGCTGTTGTATGAAAAGTGGTCAGTAATGATGTAGCAATATTTGAGGTTCTCATTTATGCATTAAGTGAAACATAAACATGGGAGGAGGCCTGCATCCTCAAGAGTTCAGGGCACCTTAGTATTGTTGGAAGGAGACACAGGAAAAGACAGTGTTTACAAAGCAAACCTTACAACAAGTAGATAATTCAAAAGTGGCTCAAAGTACTGGGATATGAAAAAACATGACATCAAGCAGAAAAAAATTTATCCTATGGAACAAATAAATTACATTTGGAATTCTATTTAATCTACTTAACTGCTTTCTAAAAGTTCATGAGCTTCTTTTGAATAGCTAAGAAGTCCAGCAGTTTTTATGGCAATATTCAAACATTATTAAAATAAGTGAAATAGCCCATCCAGCTCTACTGAAGGGCAGAATCCAAAGCTTAAAATTACAGGCTTAAAAAATACTGATATTATTTAGGATTATATATCACTTTACAGCTTCAGAGCACTTTCACATACATTCTTTTGTTTTTACAAATATGGAGATAATAAATTTGAGGGAGGTAGCTTGTCAGATATCATACAGTTAATAAGGATGAAGCTAAGATTAAAACCTAGGTCTTCCATTCCAGTGCCCATTTTCTTTTTTGCTTTCTTAGACAATAAGAATGTCACAAAAACTTCCTAAGATGACTTATTGTTCCTCGTATTTTAAAAAGTTTTTACATTTTGAAGCAATCACAAACATTGTTCCTTTGACTTTTTGAGAATAGATGTCCGCATCATCTCCAAATGGAATGTATATTTCCTACCAGCCAGTACATTCTCCTACGTCACTGCTGTATGCAATAACCGTGACAATCAGGAGATTAACATTGAGCATTGCTACCGTCCTTAGACCAATTCCAAGTTTTAGTGTATGTTAAGGAGTTATGTAAACAATGGTTGAAGTAGCTTGAGCTCTTTTGAGAACTCAACACATTTATTATTTTTCTTTCAAATTTATTGAGATATAATTGAGATACAGGACTGTGTAAGGTGTACAGCATAATGACTTGAATCACATATGCAACAGATTTATAATTGATACCATTATGAACCTTAGTTTTGACAGTTCTGGAGAAAACATTAACACTGTATTTCTTCACAGTACAGCAGAGACCAAGAGATGATGGACTTATGGACTTAGCAATGAATGATTATGACTTTAATTCTGGAAAGAGGTTGCACATGATAGACTTGGAAATCCAAGAGGCATTTTTGTGTTTCATGGCCTCTATTTTAAAAGGTTATAGATCATACTTAAGACCAATAACTCAAGCCCCATCTGAGACAGCCACAGATGCAACTTCTCTTTTTGCTCTACAAGGTAAATGATTATATAGTACTACAGCTTTCATGTTATTGAGCTTAACTTTGTGATGATTGCTTTCTGGGTTAGTAACTCATATTTCGGAGAAGGCAATGGCACCCCACTCCAGTACTCTTGCCTGGAAAATCCCATGGACGGAGGAGCCTGGTAGGCTGCAGTCCATGGGGTCACGAAGAGTCAGACATGACTGAGCAACTTCACTTTCACTTTTTACTTTCATGCATTGGAGAAGGAAATGGCAACCCACTCCACAGTGTTCTTGCCTGGAGAATCCCAGGGACAGGGGAGCCTGGTGGGCTGCCGTCTATGGGGTCGCACAGAGTCGGACACGACTGAAGCGACTTAGCAGCAGTAGCAGCAGCAGCTCATATTTATTAATATGCACTTGTCTATTTCAGCAGTATGTGTCTGTCAACTCAGTTGGTAATCCATTTCCATAGAATTAGTTATTTCTCAGGCACATTAAATACAATCCCAGTAGCAAAATACACAGAAGAGACTGTTTGACAAGTACCACTGTACTCTGTTGTGTCACAGTGTGTTAAGATACTGATGCTTTCAGCTTTCAGGGCAGCCAAGCAGTGTCGGGCAAGCATAGGAGCCCCTGGGTTGGAGGATTTAAAAGATTCCTTTCAAAGCAATAGGTTCAGGTTCCTTTCCTATTGCTATCTTTGTCAGGTCATGTCTCCTTCAGGAGTCTGTTTCTTTTTCTGCAAAACAGTAGAGTGTGGAGGGTATAGATGACATGTTTGATCTAGTTCCTGCTAGCTCAAAAGTTCTCTGAACCTATGAATGTATTATATATACTAACATTGCAAATTTATGTTGAACAGCTTTCTTAAGAAGTCGGGACCGGTCACATCAGAAATTCTATAACATGATGACCAAAACACAAATGTTTATTCGCTTCATTGAGGAATGTTCTTTCGTCAGTGATAAAGATGCAAGTCTGGCGTTTTTTGATGATTGTGTAGATAAAGTAAGTCATATAGTATGTCTACAGTGCCCTCACTTATTTTGTGTGACTATTATAAATGTTTTGAGTTACAGTTTCTATTTATAACTTAACCAGCTTTTAACAAAATTTTAATTAATTCCATTTAATCACTGACCCTTTATTATGAAGGTTTTGGTGGCCTCCTAGATGTTATGGAACTTATAACTTTGCAGGATTTTACTAAATTGTGAGTTTTATTTTAGCAACCATGTCTGTAACCCTTCCTGTCCATGTATAGACTAAGGAGATTTTATCCAAGTCTGTGGACCTCTAACTTGAGCATCCTTAATTTTCACCTCTCCTTTTGGTCTGAAGTGGGTTGTCACACACTGAGAGTAGGAGTAGAACATAACATTTCACCTGAACATTTCTACAATTTGGGAGTGCATTTGTAGCATAAATTAAGTGAATGAATTCTATTACATTCATCTGTGAAGCCTTCCCTTCCCCTGTAGTCCACTGTCATTAGTGAGGCAGAGCAAAGTGAGTATTCGTGCTGGATAGAGAGGAGCTTGGGGAACAGTGCCCCAGAGAGGGGTGCCAGAATCTGAGTGGGTGAAGGAGGAGCAGCTGAGCATGGAGTGTTGGAGCCCAAGACGGTGAGGAGAGCTTTCATCCATGCAAGGGTAGCATGGGGGAGTCAGAGGACGAGCAGGATGAAGAGAGTGTCCATGCTGGAGGACAGACTGTTCCAAGGGGTCAGAACCTAAACAGGTTAGGTTCATGTAGACATGAGGACAGCAGAGAGTGTCAGAGTCTAAGCAAGGCAGAGTCTGAGTGTTCCCATTGGGTGGTGCCAGCAAATGAGGTATCAGAGTTTGATCTGGAAATTAGAACATGTGAGGCATAATTGATGTGGAAAAATACTGTTTCTGGTGCTGATAGAGAGTTGACAAACTTAAGAAGCCCAGAAATAACCACCCTAGTCCTTGAAATGCTTTGCTTTGCTTGCTTAGTTGCTCAGTCATGTGCGACTCTTGAGACACTATGGACTGTAGCCCACCAGGCTCCTCTGTCCGTGGGATTTTTCAGGAAAGAATACTGGAGCAGGATGCCATTTCCTCCTCCAGGGGATCTTCCCAACCCAGGGATCAAACCCGCATCTCCCTGCATTGCAGGTGGATTCTTTACCTGCTGAGCTATCAGCAAAACCCTGAAATCCTTTAGAATAGGGAAAAGGTGGATATATGCCAATATTTTCTTAGAACTCAAAATTCATTTTCTCATAGAAACACTGATATACATGGTGACTGTCTGTAGTTCAGATGGTGCATGGCTAGAGTGTTGTGCCAGAAATATGTATTAAGTTTCTTTTTGGTGGATTGGTATTCTAACCACCATTTAGAACAAATTTTTAGAGTCTAGATTTATTGTAATAAATATATAAATGATAAATGCACTTTTGAAGTGTACAGGTTGATAAGTTTTGGCAAATATAGATTTCCATGTAACCATGACCCCAAAACATAGAACATTTCTATCACCCCAAAAAGGATATTGTTTTTTTTGCAAAATTCATTTTTTGTAGTTTGAATAACCTATATAAATAAGACAGACGTTTAGAACCCTGCTTTTTTGTAAGCTGAGTTCTGCCTTGAAATCCTGTTTATTTGGAGACGTAACATTATAGCTCCTTGATAGTTTTGTCTTCATTGTAGCATTATACTAAGAATGTGCTTTTCAATATTTTAATTAAATTTTTAAGTTTGCCTTTTTTTGGTGCTTTTAAAGTTAAATATTAGTAGAAAGAATAAATAAATAGAAAAGGTGTACAATGAATAAAAGTATGCTTTAAAGAATTTCTCTAAATCCTTTTTTATAGGAATAATTCTGTTGGTTTTTTAAATAAAAATGTTTCTGACTAACATGCTCTTTGAATGTTTTTCCTCTGTAGTGCTTGGCTTCCTCTATGGTGCTGAGCTTCCCTTGGAAACAATGGCATATATTAATAATTGGGTAACAATTGTTCCTTGTGCCAAGTCAACTGAATCATAAGGGACCAAATTAGTGACAGCGTTTGCTAATAGCCTGCTTTAGCCAATAAATTTATGAATCTACATAGGAACACTGAATTAGTTGGAAGGATCCAATTAGCAGTGCAGAAAAGAAAATCTTGTATTGTTCCCTTTGACTTCTTGCTCATTTTGTGTATCTTGCTTTCACAAGTTTGTATTTCGGCTAAAAACTCATATAATGGTATCACATGGTTTTAAAAAATTCTTACAATATTGTAAGACATACAGGATTTATAATTTTGCTAGATACTTAGGGTATCATGTTTGAAGAAGGATATTTTATTACTGAAAGTTTCTGTATTGTCTAGGATTTTCTTTTTTTTTTAACTTAAATGTATTTACTTTAATTAGAGGCTAATTACTTTACATAATTGTATTGGTTTTGCCATAGGATTTTCTGAAAATAGGTTACTTACTATTTAGTTGATAAAAGTTAGTGTGAAGCATGATTGACTTAAAGACTATAAATTCTGAGAAGTCTCAAAAAAGGAACAACCCAATTAAGTGTATAATTATTGTGTCTAGGCAGATTGTTTCCCTAAAATGCTCTTTACCTATTCAAAGTCTGGATCCAACAAAATATCACTTACATATAGTGGATTCATATGGTACTTAAGAATTTTGATGATTACTAAGAAAGTCAAAACTGGGAAATTTACTCACTAAAACATAGTTACTTGTATTTGCTTTATTATAATTCAAGGAACTCTTATTAGAGAAAATAATAAAATGTCAAAAATTCAAAGTGGATCTTTTTCTTAGTTAAAAGTGATTTTATTTGTGATATCATAAAATATATCTTAATAGAGGTTAATTGCATTCCTAGTATTAAGCAGAACTCTCTGAAATAGTAAATAATTGTACAGTGCTGTTACTGTTTTTCATATTTTAATGGCATAGTTTCAGTGCATTAAGCATAGAAAGTCAGTGATTGCTTTTAATGGTTTTTGAATATCAATAATACTTTTAAAATAGACATTCATATGGGATTATTCCTTAGCTAAGTGACTCTGAGCTTAATTTTTTTTAAGTGAACAGATCCCCTCTGGCAGTCTGGCTATGAAAACTAAATAATATCAGATATTCATTAAGTGCTTCAGCCAATCCTTCAGCCAGTCAATGACTAACATTGAACAAAAATTAGACATATTGCTCTTTTGATCTTAGCCTATCCAAACAGAAAACATTTGATCAACTTTAAAAAACCTTGAGTGGGTAAAGCTGACTAGGACTAAGAAAAACAATATATGAGAATTATTTGTGTTTCATTTATGACTAATTTGAAAGCCATGTGTTCTTTTTCTTCATATGATTGTATTTTAAATCCTTACAATCTGTTCCTATAGGATGGAGCTTAACTGAAAGCAGTTTGTGTAACAAATAGTCTGGTAAGGTTTTTCTTGGTCTCCCAAGCATCCCTCTGCAGTGTTTTCTGAGCATATTAATGTCTTGTGAAAAAATACGAAGAGAATATGAAAATTATTTTAATTTTATCCTGCCGTGGGTGTTGGATTTCTTTTTTCTCCCAATAGAGACAGATGTCACTATGTTTTCCAAAAGACAGAAATGCCCAACTGATAAATGAAGCATTTATTACATGGTAGTTTTTGTAATGTTGAAATGGGATTTTATTAGGAGACAAGCTAAGGGAAGTTATCCCAAGGTACTGAATTTACAGAGCACAATTTTAATATTTTAGTAGACTTTACAATACTTAGAGCAGTTGTCCATGTCCATAGGTTTTTTCCTATGCAAACAAAGGGACAGGTCTGACAGGGAGAAGCTGATAAATAAATAAAATAAAAATTTTAAAACACCTAATGCTCACAGACAGACAGTTCTCTTATAATATTCCATTATGAAGACCGGAGTGGTTGGTTTCCAGCTTCCTTTCCAGTGTCCTTTGGTATTGGTTGTAACCTTTTTATTGTGGTTCATCTCTTCTACTTCATTATCACTGTTACTGTTATAATTACATTAACCTCTTTTCATCTACATAAAAATGTTTGCGTATCATATAGAGCTTCCATCTTCATTCTGGGGTTGCCCATGGATGCTCTGGGGTTGCCCGTGGACAGGACTAGAAAAGGTCAGTTTTCACTCCAATCCCAAAGAAAGGCAATGCCAAAGAATGTTCAAACTACCACACAGTTGCACTCATCTCACACACTAGCAGAGTAATGCTCAAAATTCTCCAAGCCAGGCTTCAACAGTATGTGAACCACGAACTTCCAGATGTTCAAGCTGGTTTTAGAAAAGGCAGAGGAACCAGAGATCAAATTGCCAACATCTGTTGGATCATCAAAAAAGCAAGAGAGTTCCAGAAAAACATCTACTTCTGCTTTGTTGACTACGCTGAAACCTTTGACTGTGTGGATCACAACAGACTGTGGAAAATTCTTCAAGAGATGGGAATGCCAGACCACCCGACCTGCCTCCTGAGAAATCTGTATGCAGGTCAAGAAGCCACAGTTAGAACTGGACATGGAACAACAGACTTGCTTCAAGTCTGGAGAAGAGTACGTCAAGGCTGTATATTGTCACCCTGTTTATTTAACTTACATGCAGAGTACATCATGTGAAATGCTGGGCTGGATGAAGCACAAGCTGGAATCAAGATTGCCAGAAGAAATATCAATAACCTCAGATACACAGATGACACCACCCTTATGGCAGAAAGCGAAGAAAACTCAAGAGCCTCTTGATGAAAGTAAAAGAGGAGAGTAAAAAAGTTGGCTTAAAACTCAACATTCAGAAAACTAAGACCATATCATCCAGTCCCATCACTTCATGGCAAATAGATGGAGAAACAATGGAAACAGTGAGAGATTTTATTCTGGGGGGCTCCAAAATCACTGCAGGTGGTGACTGCAGCCATGGAATTAAAAGATGCTTGCTCCTTGGAACAAAAACTAGGACCAACATAGACAGCATGTTGAAAAGCAGAGACATTACTCTGCCAACAAAGGTCCATCTATTAAAGCTATGATTTTTTCCAGTAGTCATGTATAGATATGAGAGTTGGACTATAAAGAAAGCTGAGCACCAAAGAATTGATGCTCTTGAACTGTGGTGTTGGAGAAGACTCTTGAGAGTCCCTTGGACTCCTAGAAGATCCAGCCAGTCCATCCTAAAGAAAATCAGTCCTGAATATTCATTGGAAGTAATGATGCTTAACCTGAAACTCCAATACTTTGGCCATCTGATGCGAAGAACTGATCATTGGAAAAGACCCTGATGCTGGGAAAGATTGAAGGCAGGAGGAGAAGGGGATGACAGAGGACGAGATGGTTGGATGGCATCACCTACTCGATAGACATGAGTTTGAGCACGCATCAGGAGTTGGTGATGGACAGGGAGGCCTGGCATGCTGCAGTCCATGGGGTCGAAAAGAGTCGGACGCAATTGAGCAACTGAACTGATCTAAACTGGTGAACATTATATCCTTCTAGGGACACCAGTGATTTCCAGTTATTATTGACATGTTCCTAATGTTGTTTTATGAAGTAACAGAAGTGTGGAAAATAAAAGGGTGGAAAAATTCTATAAGCTCAGTGCCCTGATATCCATTTTACATTTACTTTCAATGTTTTTTTTAACATAATTGTGATTATTTCCTAATTTTTTACATAACCAGATCTTATAAACCTTTTTATATTGCTGCCAAATCTCTAAAAAGTAATTTTTTATTGTTTGCCACATTAAAACAGCATAGTGTAAAAAGTCAAATGATTTTACAAGGCTTAGGCCCCATTTTTTTCCCACCCCTAGTTTCTATTCTCAGAGGCAACCACTTTCTCTTTTAGCTATTTCATCAGTCATTTACTTTAAGATTTCCAAATAATGTCTTGTTTTTGCTGCTTATTGTTTTATATATTCTCCATTAAGGTTGTATCTACTACCATCACCAAAATTCTCCCATAGTTGGTCAAATGGTTTGCAATGTTGATATTTTAATTGATATTTTATCAATATACCTGTCTGAAAATTTCACTTTGTATGCAGTCACAGATAGGTCATATGTATATACTGTAATTAAATTTTCTTTTACGTATGGACTTTGTTTTCCCTAATGTTAATAATTGCTATATTTCTAATTTTGTGTGTACTATTAATTCATCTCTAAGCTCTTCTATGAAGGTAAAAAATCGAAAATCTCAGTTTTTCTAACATGTCATATAGTCTATCAGTTTGTTTTTTTTTTAATTCTTGCTGGAGCTTTCCATCTTTGTGTTTCAGTCTGAACTGCTTTCTAGACTGTCATCCTAGGATTTTCCTTCACCATCATCTTGGGAATTGTATTGACCTCTCTTCAGAGTTGGATCCCCAGCTTTCTGGCTTCAGTAACTTCCCTCTTGGTTTATTTCCTTGTTATGGTGAATCACAGATTTCAGTGGTTTAGTGAGAAAGACTCGATGGGAGTTACATGTTTTGATGCCCTGCCTGCCTGCAAATTTCATTATTCTCCCTTAATACTTGATTGCTAGTCTGGTCGGATGTAAAATCTGAAGTCATTACTACATTGTCTTCTGGCCTCAGATGTTATTGTTGAGAATAACACCTAGTCTAGTACTGTCTTTATTTCTGATCTTTTGTGCCTGATCTCTTTTTCTTTCTGGAACCATTTAAGATCCCTGATCTGAAATCACAAGGATATGCTTGGTGTCAGCCTTCATTTTCATCTCTGAGTTGGACATATATAGGCCCTTTTAATCTATAACTTGTGGCCTTCAAATTCTGGGGTATTTTCTTTCATATTTTTATTTTTTATAATTTTTTAAAGATTTATTTATTTTCTTGATCGCATCAGGTCTTGGTTGCTGCACGCGGGATCTTCTTCACCTCATGCCACATCTTTTGTCGTGGCACATGGACTCTCTAGTTGCGGTGTACAGGCTTAGTTGCTCTGAGGCGTGTGGGATCTTAGTTCCCCAGCAGGGATCGAACCCATGTCCTGTGCACTGCACAGCAGGTTCTTAACCACTGAACCACCAGGAAATTGCTGTGTTGTTTTTTTTTTCCTTTTTTAGATTTACTTTCCTCCAATTTCTCTGTTCTCTTTTTCTGAAATATGTATTGTTTGTGTATTGGCCCTCCTGGCCTGATCTTCTTAATTTTCTTTTTTCTTTCTTTTTTGGTGGTTGTTTTCATCTTATTTTCTATCTCTTTGTCATATCTCCACTTTCCAGATGTCTTCAATTTTATCTTTCAGCCTTTATAGTATACTTTTAACCTCTGTTATCATATTTATAATTGCCATAAGCTCCTTCTCATTCTCTGAATGCTCCCTTCTTATGTGGGTATGTGTTATAGCATCTTCTTGTTTCGTGGATGTAGGCTTATTCATTTTAGTTATTTTGAAGGGTTTTTTCCCCTTTCATTGTCTCTCCTTCTGAGAACCTTTTAATATTTATTTTATTCTTTTTCAAGTTTTTGGGTTTTTTTGTGTGTGATCTATAGTTGGTATTTGTTACCAAGTATGAGGCACAGAGAACTCAGTGGAGCTCTTTTTAGAAGATGAGACTTGGAGCTTCCTTAGGTATGAGATTGATGATCATAAAGGAACTCAGCTATTTCATTAGAGTCCCTATTTGATCAGTGTCTGTAATTCTTTTAGGCTACGTAGTTTCCCCAAGAGATATCTCCAGTCTTTAGCCTAGAATGCGTAAGCAGGTATTCTCAGAGCTGAGTGGGGAAGGTAGCTAAGATTTTCTACTTGTTGTAACATGTAAGCTTTTACTCATTTCACCTGTTTTATGGTATTAATCTCCTTCATCTTCCCCAGCTCTGCCTGGCATCCTCAAATGTAAGGCTTCTCTGATTCACTCAGAAAGACCCAACCCAGTTTTCTGCTGCTGGGGAGAGGTCATGGCCTAACTGTGCTGGCTTGGGCAAGGGTCTGCTGGTACTGCTACTGCTAAGTCACTATAGTCGTGTCCGACTCTGTGTGACCCCATAGACGGCAGCCCACCAGGCTCCCCTGTCCCTGGGATTCTCCAGGCAAGAACACTGGAGTGGGTTGCCATTTCCTTCTCCAGTGCATGAAAGTGAAAAGTGAAAGTGAAGTCGCTCGGTCGTGTCCGACTGGGCAAGGGTCTAGGAGTTCTCAAATGCAGGCATTTAACTAATTCTCCTGATTCAACCCCACTTGCCGTCCTGTCTTCAGGGGCATCATGCTCTTCATCCCTGACCTTTCTGGTGCTCTGTAGAGCCAAATGGCTGACTTTTTGGTTTTTCTTCTCTACCCCCTCCCCAGTGCCAGACATGTGGTTTTCAGCTTTCATAGGTCTCATCAAGCTACTATGCGGCTTCTAAAATGTTTTGAACTCAGCTCTGCTGTTGACTTCTCTCCAGTTCATTTTGCCTTCATTGTTTTTTAATCTCCTTACTCTTGTTTTGGTGAGATTTCAGGAAGGATTGAAGGTAAATAGTTGTGTTTAATTTGTCTTGTCCAACCAGAGGCCTGCATAACCTTTACTCTTTTCATTTTTTTTTCTTTTAATGATTTTTTTTTTTTAATTTAAGGCTGTGCAGGGTCTTCGTTGCTACATGGGCTTTTCTCTAGTTGCAGCGAGCAGTCTACTCTCCACTTGTGATGCATGGGCTTCTCGTGGTGGTGGCTCCCCTTGTTGCGGAGCACAGACTCTAAGGTGTGCGGGTTCAGGAGTTGCGGCTCCTGGACCCTAGAGCACAGGCTCAGTAGTTGTGGCATACGGGCTTAGCTGCTCCTAGGCATATGGGATCTTCCCAAACCAGGGAGGGAACTCTTTACCACTGAGCCACCAGGGAAGCCCTCAGGCATATTTTCGATTCTAGTGTTCCACACTCGTATCTGGTGAGAGAGGCCAGGATCAAGAAGCCTGGGAACTGGGAGTCCTCAGCCACAGTTCTGGTTTTGCCATCAAAAGCTCTGGGGCCTCTGGCAAGCACCTCAGCTTTCTTGGGACTATTTCCTTCCCTCGGTCGTGTCTGACTCTTTGTGACCCCATGGACAGTAGCCCGCCAGGCTCCTCTGTCCATGGGATTTCCCAGGCAAAACTATTGGAGTGGGTTGCCATTTCCTTCTCCATACTCTTTCATTTTTAGTGACTGTATATATCATCTATGTATCATACTTTATTTATTTACTTATTTTTTGTCATGTAGGTGACTTCCAGTTTATTGTTATTGTATGTGTATGTATGTGCACTCAGTCGTGTCTCTTTGCAACCCCATGGACTATATATAGCCTTCCAGGCTCCTTTGTCCGTGGGATTCTCCAGGCAAGAATACTGGAGTGGGTTGTCATTTCCTCCTCCCAGGGATCTTCCCAACCCAGGGACCAAACCCACGTCTCTTACGTCTCCTGCATTGGCAGGCAGGTTCTTTACCACTAGCATCACCTGGGAAGCCCAAGAACTGAGAGTGTTAGTTGCTCAGTTGTATCCCACTCTTTGCAACCTCATGGTCTGTCCATGGAATTCTCCATGGCAAGAATACTGGAGTGGGTTGCCATTCCCTTTCCAGGGGATCTCTGACCCAGGGATCAAACCCACGTCTCCTGCATTGCAGGTGGATTACTTACCATCTGAGCTACCAGGGAAGCTTATTGCAGTCCTGCAAAAAAAAAAAAAAATTTCATACTGATAATTTTTTCTATTAGGTTTTTTCCTTAGAATAGGGAGGAAAGGAATTCCCTGGCAGTCCAGTGGTTAAGGGTCCATACTCCTACTGCAGAGGATACAGGTTTGATCCATGGCACAATGCAGCACAGCCCAAGGGGAAAAAAGGATATGGTGGATGTGTTTAAACATAGCTTGCTTTCTAAAAAATATTGTATCAATTTTGAGTACTAGCTGAGTTTGTGATTACCCAATTTACTATATTTATTATATCATTGCTTGTTTCACTGTATAAAAGTTTTGAAAGGCTAAAAACAAAGGTACCTTCTTTTATAATATACTGATTAATTTTTAAACCCTTGGACAGAATTGAAATAAGTGCTTATCCTAAAAGTAGTATAGTCTTCCTTGTTTACATTTTTATTCTGAACATTTGTTGCTTTTGTAATTTTTATAAAGCAAGTAAAAATAATACATATTCATTATTTTAATTGGAAGACAAATAACAATATAAAAAAGAAAATTATTGCCAGTAATAACACCACCCAGAGGTACCATTTTGATAACTGTGTGTGTGCATCTGTGTGTGTGTGGGAAAGTGTGCACACACAGAAATATATCTGTATAACAGATATAGGCACAGTCTTAAAAAAGTTAGAATCATACTCCCTGTGTGTGTGGTATGTATATATAGATACACATATATATTATTTAGTAGTTTTTTTAATTTTGTGAACATTTTCTCCTGTCATTAATTCTGAAACATGCCTTAATTATTGTCTAGTTCACTATATGGATATACCATTAAAAACATTCTTTAATACCAGAGATTACAGCAGGTAATGCTGTGAAATTATAATCAACAATTTATATAAGACGACTCTGAATGTATCACCTCTTTTTAAAGGTTAGGAAAATGGTAAAAGCTGTTTCTGTCCTGTTCTGGTCTACTCTTCTGTAAATCCTTACTTTAAGATTTAACTTGTTAATAAGACTTACTCTCCATTTATTCCTGTTATGTGACATTAATTCTGTCTAACCTGATAAAATTCTGTGCATTCTATTTTGTCATACGTATGACATCTGGTTTAAATTAATGTGAATATTGTGCTATTTAGTTTATGAGTTCCTTTTGGGAAGTTTAGACTCTATGAAGTTTTTATTTTTATAAATATTACCATACCATAAAGTATCTTGAGGTAACAGACAACTAAAATGCTTTAAATATTGATGTGACTAGAACTTAACACAAATGTGCTTCTACATATACTGGAAGAACATAGGGAAGTTTATTTTACTTAGTCAAAATCAAAGACAGACCCAGTATTCTCAACATACACACACATGCATGCATGCATGCATGCATGCACATTTAAATATTATTATTTGTTAATATAATAACATTTTAAGGTTCTATTTCTTGAGTAAATTTTCACTATTCAAAATGCAAAACAACATTAAAAGGTAATATATTGGGAAATCTGGGTCCTATTCCATTCTAGTACATTCCCTTCATTTCCTCTTAGCCATATAGATAATTACTTTCTTAAAAAAGTATTTTTGAGTATTTCTTTATGTGAGTACAAGCGAAAACTAAATGTGTTGTTATTGTCACTTAATTATCTCAGAGAACTTTCTATAGTAATACACAGAGAACTTGCTCATTCTTTTTTTAAATAGCTTCTTAGTATCTAGTTGTGTAAATAAATGGTTTATTTAACCATTCTCTATAGATGAACACTTGTCTAGTCAATGTATCTTTTTAATATATATATTTTTAACTCCTTCAGGTGGATATGGACAAGAGTGGTGAAGTGCGACTTATAGAATTGGATGAATCTTTCAAAAGTGAACATACTGTTTTTGTAACACCTCCTGAGATCCCCCATCTACCCAATGGTGAAGAACCCCCTTTACAGTACAGGTATTCAAGAGGCAGAATGTTTGAGATTGAAAGAGAGAAGCAATCCATCATCTGTGACGTAGCTTTCTAAGGACTGTGGTATTTTCAAAAATCCAAACTTTACAGATCCCTAATTTTTAGGTGGTAAGCAAGCTTATCCCACATCCATTACTAAGTTTTGAGGTATAAAAAGAAAAAATATATAATTTTGCATGATATAGACTTAGGAACTCTCTATATCTCCATAAGTATATGTTCTCATAAATTTTAAGTTAGGACCCTCCAAAATGTAGCACATTTATTATAGAATTTTGATTTTTGTCTCTAAGATTGGTTTACTCACTTTCATCCCCTCCCCAACACATACTGATTAATGTAACCTTGGTTTACAAAAGGATTATCAGCTATACTTCAATTAAAAAAAAAATATTGATCTAATTTAGAGTTGATATTTGTGACTTTGAGTTTTATGATTTAATTTTTTTAGGCTTTTAATTTTTCCATGAGTTTTAAAGTCAAGGAAATTCAAAACTGTTGGAATTAGTCGTCGTTAATTTAAGAAGTTTGTTCAGACACTGCTAAGTGCTTGGTATATAGACTTGAATGATCGTCTAGTGGGAAAGAGAAAAGCTCTGAGCACAGTGATAGGGTTATGATAGAGGTGGATTTATCATAGTCTATCTAGATATGTATTTTATATATATACACACACACAGATACATACATAACATTTATATATATATGTTATATATATAACATATCTAATATACCATTAAAATGGCAATTCCATCCAGATTTTAAATGATTTTTAAAATTTTCCATAATAATTTCTTATTTTAAAGATTCTAAAACCATTTTATACCTATAATTAAATCATAGTGTGTTTTCATTGAAAAGAAATCTTTCAGGACATCCTCATTTATCACTGGGATTAAATTCTTCCTTTTACAAGTGGTGTAACTGATGTTTTGAATATTGATGAATTCATAAGCTACCTGATTCCTACCCTTCATTTTTATCTATTGCTGATGTTGCTCATATAATTTTTTAAAAGTCTGCCTTTTCTCAAAGACATTTAAAATATTTCTGATAGTTTCTCTTTCTTTTTCTTTCTAAATGAGATCTCATTTCTTTTTTCTGTTTTGTACGTTATACTTCTAAGAGACATCTTTTGGTATATTTCATTAATACAGTTTTGTTTTTCTTTTTATTTTTGTAGTTTGGCTTTAATTATTTAATTTAAAATTTGCCTTTAGATTTAGTCCTTTAAAAGGAATACTACTTATTTTTAAAAGTTCTCATTTTTTAAAAGAGCCTGTCATTTTTTTTCCTTGAGACTACTAATATGATTTTGGTGTAATCATACCCATCATTGGAAATAAACTTAAATGTCTTTAATGGGCACAGTGGATCTTGTTAGTAAGAGGTAGTAATTCTTATATATCCTTACATAGTCTGTCTAAAATGATAAGACAGTAAGTTTCCATAAGATGTACTGTGTGTCTTATTATCACACTATCTACATACAGTGAACTTTTTTAAGGGACATGATTTTACTGAACTTTGCTATTTTATTCCTACTTAATATTCAGTCATTACTAATAGCTTCTTGTTCTCTTGGGTTTGCCTATAATAACATATAATAGATACAGTTTATCTTTTATTATAGTTAGTTTTTTTCTTAGGTAATTAAAACTCTTTATATGCCTTTAAGAATAATCTAAAGTAGGATAGGTTTGCTCCTCAGAGGCTTCTTCTGTTGTTCTTAGCATTGCTTTTACCCAGCTGCTGCTACCTTTTTTTTCATTTGTTAGTATTTGTTTGTTTGTGCGGGGCCCCAGCTGTAGCACGTAGTATCTGTAGTTTCAGCATGTGGGATCTTGCTCTCCAATCCAGGATCAAACCTGGGCCCACTGTATTGAGAACGTGGAGCCCCAGTCACCGGACCACCAGGGAGGTCCCTGCTGCTCCCTTTTAAATGCCCAGACACACTACGCCAGCACCAAATTAGGTCCACCTCCTCACAGTCACCCAGTCTAATCTTTTCTTCCTATTCTCCAACTTCTTCAATTTTCTTTCTCATAAATGAGGCCCTGAATCTACTTCGCTAACCTGATAAATCCCTTCATAATAATGTGAGAGCTTGTCCTGGTTGACTTATATTATTTGCGTTTTTTAAGAGGAAAGTTCTATAGTAATATGTTAATCCAAGCAATGATATTAATAACTCTCCTGTCTGAAAAAGTATCGATTTAGTGGGCCTTTTACCCATTCTCATATTATCTCATATGTTTGCTGTTTATCTGCATGAATACTCGTAAAATTTGTTTGAGTTACTTTGGAGTTTGATGTCAAGTTTAGCAAAATTTAAATGTGTTTCACTTTTTTATCTCCAAAATATATCCTTGAATATGTATTTGGCTATTACATTTTTAGCTATTATAGTAAGAAAAGCATCACTAGTATGAATATTTGTTGATTATATATCAAACCCTTATGGAGGAAGACTGTTAAAATAAGTTAAAATGAGTTAAGAAGTTATTGGTCATAATTTGTTTAGCTTGTAACCAGTATGATCATCTATATGTGCTTGAGTTTTTCTTTTCTTTTCAAAAACAGCTATAATGGATTTCCAGTTCTTAGGAACAATTTATTTGAGAGACCAGAAGGATTTCTGCAAACACGAAAGAGCAAATTGCCTTCAAAATCAAGTAGTCCTAGTAGCCCTTCTCCCATGTTCAGAAGAACGAAACAGGTGCTTTGATGATCTTGTATTCTTCACGTAATCACGCAGTAGAACAAAAATGAATATGACACTCTTCCTCCCGTATAGTACTACCCCACATTATGCTCCCTGAAGCATTGTGAAGAAAATGTAGAATAATCTGACTTCAAAAAATTAACCAGTTCTCTTGTCCTCGAACTTTATTTTACATATTGTATAATACAGATTAAAGCAGAGGCTTGAATATTTATTAATTATAGACAGATGTTAGGGAAACATTGTAAAAGCATGTGAGTTACACTTGTTCAGCCTTCAGTTAAATAAGGATATTTTAAGTATGTAAGTTTATTAATAAGATCCTTGCATTTTTTTTTCCAGGAAATTAAATCAGCCCATAAAATTGCCAAGAGATATTCTTCCATTCCTCAGATGTGGTCTAGGTGTCTACTGCGTCACTGTTATGGACTCTGGTTTATTTGTCTCCCAGCTTATGTGAAAGTATGCCATTCAAAAGTCAGGGCTCTGAAAACAGCATATGATGTACTCAAAAAAATGCAGTCAAAGAAGATGGATCCACCTGATGAGGTAACAATTATCCTTATTATTTTGTTCAAGATTTATGTACATAGATATTTTGCTGCTGTACACTCAAAACGGCTGTGTTCCAGGTGTGCTACCGCATTCTCATGCAGCTCTGCGGACAGTATGATCAGCCAGTGCTTGCAGTTCGAGTGCTTTTTGAAATGCAGAAAGCTGGTATTGACCCAAATGCTATTACTTATGGCTATTATAATAAGGTAATTACTTTGACTTAAATATAACTTTAGTCATTTTACAACCTTAGTTTAATGGCAGAAATAAATGATGCCGGGGCTTTGTGGTATTTATTTTAGAGTATCTAAAATATACTTTGCAAATTGAAAATAAGATTTTTTGTTCTATTTTGGGTTGTACAGTGTGTTTATTCTTTAGATTAACTCTAGAGCTAATGAATGTTCATTTATAAAAATTATTTCACTAATTATTTTATTTTGTTGACTGAATAGGCTGTTTTGGAAAGTACTTGGCCTTCAAGGAGTCGTAGTGGATATTTTCTTTGGACAAAAGTGAGAAATGTTGTTTTAGGAGTAGCACAGTTCAAAAGAGCTTTAAAGAAGCATGCGAATTTATCTCAAACAGCTCTCTCAGGTAATTACAGGTTTTTAAGGGATGTACATGTTGTACTTTTTCTTTAAAATTAATTGACTAGTTATAATGGACACTATTTGGAAATTTCAGTGTTTCAAAATAATGTTTTCTGGTTTTTATTGTCATTAAGCAAATGCTAATATTAATTCTTACCATTTAAAAAGTACCCAATTTTACTGTTTGTTCTTGTAACTGTTATCAGCCTTTGGTGGTCTTGTTTTAGTGTCCGTTAGTATTCATGATAGGCTGCTTTGCTGTAGTTGTATTTTGCTAATTATGAGACAGTCTTCATGATCAGTATTAGTAGATTGTTAGCTTGAACAACAAACTAATATGTATTTTTGGTTATCTCCCTGAGTAGTAAAGTGCTGTCAAATTGTGTTCTTAAGCAGATGGCAGTGACCTGGACGCTGTTAGCCATGGCAGCATGGATAGTGGCCACGGGACGCACGCTGTGGAGCAGGCGCCGTGTAGTACAGGTTCAATCAAAGCGTATGCTTCCGATGATAGATCTAGTACAGGTTTGTGTGTGCTTATGTATACATTTATTGCAATCCATTTTAAGAACTAAGTTTGCTGTCCTGTCTTTTTTAGATTTTAATTTTCAATGGTATATTTAATTGTCTTTTTAAAGTTTATATGGTAGGCATTTGACAGTATATTTAATAACTATGCAATTTTATGCATTCTCTACTTGAGTCAGAATGAAAGGTTAAGAGAGTTTATTTCAGTTTTTAGCCCATGATAATCCAGTTAACTCTGAATAGCACAGAGGTCTCTTTATCATATCCTATTCTTAGGATAAGTTCTTTGTATTAGGAGCATGTTATGAGAGTTTTTTTTTATGTTATTAGGGTTTGAAAGAAAGAAACTTAGATCCTTAATCTGAGTTAATAGTACTATATCAGCTTCAGTTTCCAGGATTCAACAGTGTTCCGTGTTTCATGCAAGATATTATCATTGGGGGAAGCTGGGTAAAGGGTACAGAAGAACTCTTCCTACTGTATTATTTTTGCAACTTCTTGTGAGTTTTAATCTATATTAAAAATCACAATAAAAAATTTAAACATATTTAAAACTTACAGCATTCTAGCACTGAAGATAGCATTACTTTCATTAAAAGATTTGTATGTAAGCTTCCTGTAAGTGTTATGAAAACTAACACACATAAAAAATATATTATTTGAATAATTCTGCCCTTTTCATTTGTACATTATAAAAAATTAGACATGATTTCTGAATATAGTGTAAGAGCTTCATATTAATGAGCAGAAACTTTAAACTTAAAAATCCAAGCATTAATAATAAAACATGAAGACTTATGGCTCTGCAAATTTTAACATTATTTTGGTTTATCTCTTTTTACGTGTACTTTTGAGAGTAATAAGTATAAGCTGTGTACATTGAAATGTCATTTTCGTAGTTCTTCCTTGGCTGGCTTTGTTTCTTGTTCATGCGATTGTGAATTTAATCAGAGTTGTAGTAGTCATCCTCAGGCATTAGCTCTTAAAAATGAAGAGCTCCGTCTTTTAACTAATGGCCTTTAAAAAGGATATCTGCAGTGAAGAACCTAATGAAACCTTGGATTTTATCAAGATTATATTTACATTTTTTAATTTGTTGTTTCTTTGGAAATAGAGCTGAAACTTTGATTAGAAAAAAATACAAACTCAAAATTATAAAAAAGATATTAAGGTAAACACCTAATGATAATACAGTTTCTTTAAGCAGTTCTTTGCAAGTTTATAAAATCATTTTATGTGTGGCCTCTCATATAACAGCCTTTTACATTATACCTCTGGGAACTTGAGAGTCAAAGAGAAAGGTTAAATGGTTTACTTAAAATCATGTCTCCTAAGATCAAGAACTAGGATTCAAAACCTTGTTTTGATGCCAGTCTAGTGAGAACAATTTGCTGAAAGTTATAGAGTGCCTCTTTAATAGAAGTGTATTAGAAGTTTTCTTATATTGTTGCAACATTTGCTTAATAAATGTAACACTAGATTTTTTCCTCATTCCCATGTATTTGCACTCATGTGCAGTTCAGTAATTATTCAGTTGAATTTTCAGAGAACTAATTATGTATCAACAAGTTTAAACAGGCCAATTTTTTGGTAAGCTCTTTTAGACATTTGGCTTCAGTGATCTGTGTGTGGGTGTTCTATTAAGAGTTCTCTACAGATTTTTCTTCTCCACTGCTTAGTTGGATCTCAGACCTTCACCTAGAAAGGTCATGGACTTGAATAAAGAATGTTTGGTTCGTCTGTGTCTTTTGGAGCCCAGATAGTAGTGTAAACACACATAGTTACTTTTGACTACAATGTGGAGACAAAAATAAATGTGATCATTTTGTGATCATTCCTTTCTTACATTAATAGAGATGAGGAAGAGCTAACAAAATAATGCTTTCAATTGGAAGTTATCCAGAAAACTTTCTATGAGTAAACCTAAATACCAATGTGTATTTTCTAATCCAGTTTCTCTTATTAAAGAATTTTATGATAAACAACATAGGGTTTTTTCCTTTTCCAGGTGGCCAGTCTGACCTTGGATATAATTCGTTATCTAAGGATGAAGTTAGAAGAGGGGATACATCCACTGAGGACATTCAAGAAGAAAAAGATAAGAAAGGGAGTGATTCTAGTTCCTGTAGGTTCTAAGTTGATATGGTATAAAATTGTGAGATTACATTAATAGAAAATTCAGGTCACTTTGTGTCAAAGTACTAATTTTGTTTTTTACTTTCCCATGGAAACTCCTCTTTCCTCACATTATAAGCCCTCTCCACCACCTAATATTCCAGCATGTAAATGCCTTATGTGTGAAGTGTGTGATCTCAGTGGCAAAACACTCTCCAATCAAATACTATTCTTATAGTAGAAATACATATTTCTTCAAACAGTGGCTTTTTCCTGGGGCTTAATATTTTTACTTAATGCTTTTATTAATGGACTGTGATTTATATTTTTCTCACTTACGTCTCCCCATAAAAAGCAGTGTTTCGTAACTAAAGAATAAATAGAAAAGGCATGCATTATATGTGTGGACCTCATGCATGACCAGTATTTAGCTGTTTGATACACACCTTGATGACTCAAATGACATCACTTATTTCTGATTGACAAATAGATACAGAGGTCTTCAATATTTTCTTATCACTTTTTTTTGGGTGGAACTATTTAGAACTAAAAGCCACTTCTCCTTATGGCTCCATTGATGTGTATGCTATGTTATGCTAAGTCACGTCAGTCGTGTCCGACTCTGTGCGACCCCATTGACGGCAGCCCACCAGGCTCCCCTGTTCCTGGGATTCTCCAGGCAAGAACACTGGAGTGGGTTGCCATTTCCTTCTCCAATGCATGAAAGTGAAAAGTGAAAGTGAAGTCGCTCAGTCGTGTCCGACTCCTAGCGACCCCATGGATTGCAGCCTACCAGGCTCCTCCGTCCGTGGGATTTTCCAAGCAAGAGTACTGGAGTGGGATGCCATTGCCTTCTCCGATTGATGTGTATAGATTACATCTAAACAAATTGCATTTTAATCTTTACAGTGTCAGAGTGCGAGAGTGCAAAGGGAAGTGCCGACTGTCTTCCTAAGCTCGGTTATCAAAGTTCTTCCAGTATAGTTCGCCTCAATGGTACAAGTAACAGTGCTGATAAAATATCAGGAGAAAGCACAGGTAAGTTGAATAGTATCCTCCTGTTATGTGCAGAATAACTTGTGTCTGTATTTCTAGTGACTTTTTTTTAAATTTTATTTTATTTTTAAACTTTACAATATTGTATTAGTTTTGCCAAATATCGAAATGAATCCACCACAGGTATACCTGTGTTCCCCATCCTGAACCCTCCTCCCTCCTCCCTCCCCATACCCTCCCTCTGGGGCGCC
>NW_011494606.1:6401821-6403084 GCF_000754665.1 Bison bison bison
ATTATACATGTTTCAATGCCATTCTCCCAAATCTCCCCACCTTCTCCCTCTCCCACAGAGTCCATAAGACTGATCTATACATCAGTGTCTCTTTTGCTGTCTCGTACACAGGGTTATTGTTACCATCTTTCTAAATTCCATATATATGCATTAGTATACTGTATTGGTATTTTTCTTTCTGGCTTACTTCACTCTGTATAATAGGCTCCAGTTTCATCCACCTCATTAGAACTAATTCAAATGTATTCTTTTTAATGGCTGAGTAATACTCCATTGTGTATATGTACCACTGCTTTCTTATCCATTCATCTGCTGATGGGCATCTAGGTTGCTTCCATGTCCTGGCTATTATAAACAGTGCTGCGATGAACATTGGGGTACACGTATCTCTTTCCCTTCTGGTTTCCTCAGTGTGTATGCCCAGCAGTGGGATTGCTGGATCATAAGGCAGTTCTATTTCCAGTTTTTTCAGGAATCTCCACACTGTTCTCTGTAGTGGCTGTACTAGTTTGCATTCCCACCAACAGTGTAAGAGGGTTCCCTTTTCTCCACACCCTCTCCAGCATTTATTGCTTATAGACTTTTAGATCACAGCCATTCTGACTGGTGTGAAATGGTACCTCATAGTGGTTTTGATTTGCATTTCTCTGATAATGAGTGATGTTGAGCATCTTTTCATGTGTTTGTTAGCCATCTGTATGTCTTCTTTGGAGAAATGTCTATTTAGTTCTTTGGCCCATTTTTTGATTGGGTCATTTATTTTTCTGGAGTTGAGCTGTAGGAGTTGCTTGTATATTTTTGAGATTAGTTGTTTGTCAGTTGCTTCATTTGCTATTATTTTCTCCCATTCTGAAGGCTGTCTTTTCACCTTGCTAATAGTTTTCCTTTGTTGTGCAGAAGCTTTTAAGTTTAATTAGGTCCCATTTGTTTATTTTTGCTTTTATTTCCAATATTCTGGGAGGTGGGTCATAGAGGATCCTGCTGTGATGTATGTCGGAGAGTGTTTTGCCTATGTTCTCCTCTAGGAGTTTTATAGTTTCTGGTCTTACGTTGAGATCTTTAATCCATTTTGAATTTATTTTTGTGTATGGTGTTAGAAAGTGTTCTAGTTTCATTCTTTTACAAGTAGTTGACCAGTTTTCCCAGAACCACTTGTTAAAGAGATTGTCTTTAATCCATTGTATATTCTTGCCTCCTTTGTCAAAGATAAGGTGTCCATATGTGCGTGGATTTATCTCTGGGCTTTCTATTTTGTTCCATTGA
>NW_011494606.1:6403682-6430209 GCF_000754665.1 Bison bison bison
TTTTTTTTTTTTTTTTTTTTTTTTTTTTGCAAGGGATTTCTGTGTGTTGATTTTATATCCTGCAACTTTACTATAATCATTGATTAGTTCTAGTAATTTTCTGGTGGGTGACTATTTTTTTAAAGTCTGAATTCTCTAAGGTTTTTTTGTTTTTTTTTTTTTAATATTTGTGCCACCTCTCAATGGTACAGTTTAGTAGTTTAAATTCTGTTTTATACTACAGTTTGTTCAAGCTTTATTATAACAAAGAAAGGGGACATACTTACAAGCCACAAACCATCTTTTGAGTTTAGAATGTGGGAAGTTTTGGAGAGGGGAAATGGGAAGCAAGTAATATGATCAGTTCTGAGGGTACTATACATCTCCCCAGTTTTTAAATGAGTTCCTTAGTCTTTGTATTATTCCTGGTTTTCAGAGGCAAAAGGACAGTTCTTCAGATAGTTTAGATAAGAATACGTAATATTTTTTCTTTCCAAAGCACTTCATATATAGTATTTTGTATTTATTATTATAGCAGTGCTTATATTAGTGAGAGAGGAAATATTAGCACTCTTTCAAAGATGAGAAAACTCAGGCATAGTCAAACTATTGGCATGTCACATAAGTTATCAATTAGTTAATGGAAAAATCATTTTAGGATCCTGGATATATTTGGTCTCACAAACTTAGGGAACAAAACAGACCTAAGATTCAGTGTTTCTAGTGTTTCAGTCTGATTTCATAATTATTTTATTTTTGTATTAGCTCAACTCTGCATCATTTTAACTTAAACTGTTATTGAAGGACCTGTGCTGTGAAGGCTGAGCTATCTCTGTAAGCGGCCCTGCTGCTGTGATGTTTGTTTTTCTGCAGCATAAGTAGATACGCCTCTCCTTCAGGGGTGAGCAGACTGTGGCCCACGGGCCAGAGTGGGCCTGCAGCCTGGTTTTTGTACAGGTCCACAAGCAAAGAATGGTTTTTCACACTTTTAAATGGTAAAAAAAATCAAGAAGATTACTATTGATTTTGTGACACATGAAAGTTAGATGAATCACAGTTCAGTGTTCATAAACAAAGGCTGATTGGCGCACAGCCAGCTCATTTGCTTCTGTCTTGTCTATGGCTGCTTTGGTACTGTGTCAGCAGAGCTGAGGAGTCGCCACAGAGGCTGTATGGCCTGCAGAGGGTAAAATATTTACTGTCTGGCCCTTGACAGAAAAAGTGTGCAGACCCCTGCTGCAGCTATTAAAAAAAAAAAAAAGTGTTAAATGATCTATAACTGTCTTTCTTCACATTTCTTTGTTAGATAATTGTTATAACTTAAAGATTAAAAATTGTTTCATTGGTATCGTATAATTGCTTCACAACCATTTAGTTCTTCCTAATCACTGTCTAATTTTGATTCTTAATAACTGGCCTTTGGTAATCTTTGCTTTCTTGTTCTTTTGTTCCTTTCTGTTCATGCTTGCGGTTTTCTTAGATCTATTTTTATGAACTTTCTGTTTTCACATGATTGTCAACAAACCTGTGTTTCTGACATTTTGTCAGAGTCATCAGCGTCTGACTCAGCATATGGCTTTTGATTTTGCCCTCTGTGCTGAACAAGTCACTTTTTCAAAGCCTGTGATAGGTTTCCTAGGTATGAACTGGAGTTGTTAGTTTATCCTTAAGATTTTTGACTTGAAAACTTTTCTGTTAAGTACTTGGGGCTTATCACTCCTACCAAAGACTCTATGTGGGACTTATAGGAATACTTAACTTTTCTGCATCTTTTTCTTGTATACCAGTACTCCTAGGGTTCAAAACACCTTTCAAGTTTCTTCATGTTTTGCAGTGCAGTATGTGTATATTTTATTTATATCATTACATAAATAAATGACAGCTTCCAAAAGATGTGGGAGTGGAATAACCAAAGACATGGTTTAATGTTTATCTTGGGAACTTTAACATTTTAAAAAATAACTTTCTTTGTCTTTGGCTATGCTAGGTCTTCGTTGCTGGGTGGGTTTTTCTCTAGTTGCGGTGTACAGGCTTCTCATTGCAGTGGCTTCTCTTGTTGCAGAGCACAGGCTTAGTGCACGCGGACTTCAGCAGTTACGCTCCTGGTCTAGAACACAGGCTTCGTAGTTGCGGCACCTAGGCTTAGTTGCTCCGCTGCGTGTGAAATCTTTCAGGACGGAGATCAAACCCAAGTCTCCTCCATTGGTAGGCAGTTTCTGTACCGCTGAGCCACCAGGGAAGCCCAGGAATTTTAACATTTTGATAAATGCATATTGAATTACTGAGAGTTCAAGCACAAAAAAATTTACTCTGAAGTGAAACATACTCTAAACTTGAAAACATACTTTGATATATGTTTTTAGGCCTCATTCTGCCTTAAGTGTGTTTTAGCTTTTTATCTTTAGCCACTACATTTAGCTATAACGTGTCATATTGTAATATATTATGCTGAGTTATATTCTGGGTTGGTCTGTTGGCTGCAGTTGTTTCCCAGAAGACAGTATTCATTCAGCGATATTTTTTTTTTTTTTTGCACACCTATTACCTGCTACCATGTGCCAGGTGCTACCTAGGATATAGTAAAGAATAAAAAATAAACATGGTCCCAGACTTCATAGAGAAACACATGGAAGGGATGAGAAAACATTAATCAAATAATTAAGTAAATGTGAAAACACCCTGATGTTAAAGCCTGTCAAGAAGGGTGAGAGCATGGAATAGGCTAGCCTGGCTTTAGGGGACATGGGTCAAGAAGGCTTCCTTGGTAATATGGTTTTGAGCTTACGTCTGAAGAATGAAGAGAAAATCAATGAGGCTGTGGGCTTCCCAGGTGACTTACTGGTAAAGAGTCTGCTGACTGGTGCAGGAGACACAGTAGGCACTTCTGGGTTCGGAAGATGCCCTGGAGGAGGAAATGGCAACCCATTCCAGCATTCTTGCCTGGACGATCCCATAAACAGAGGAGTCTGGTGGGCTAGACTCCATGGGGTCACAAAGAGTTGGACACGACTGAGCACCTGAGCACACAGGAGTTCTGAAGGAGAAATCGAAATGGAGCATTCCAAGCAATGGGAAGCAATGTGTCAAGACTGTATAGTAGGAAGGGATTACAGCTTGTTCACAGAGCTAAAGAAGGGCAACCCCTGGACTAGAGCAGCATCCAGCCTAGTCTGGTAGAATTTAGCATGTATATCAACTTAGAATCAGATAAACTATTGTGTAAATGGCCAAACGGTAAATATTTTTGCTTTACAGGCCACATACAGTCTCTATTGCCTGTTCTATTTTTTAAATTTATTATTATTTTTGGCTGTGCTGGGTTTTGCTGAAGTGCACTGAGTCTTCCTTGCTGTGCACAAGCTTCCTGGATTGTGACAAGTGGGGTTTCGCTCTCGTTGCAGTGCGTAGGCTTCTTGTGGTGGTGGCTTCTCTCGTTGCAGAGCTCAGGCTGCAGGGCACATGAGCCTCAGTGGTGGCAGCTCCCGGGCTCCAGAGCACAGGCTCGGTAGTTGTAGCACACACGCTTACTTGCTCTGTGGCATATGGGATCTTTGCAGACCAGGAATCAAACCTGTGTCCCATGCATTGGCAGGTGGATTCTTAACCACCACACCACTGGGAAATCCAGTTGCCTGTTCTTTATGTGTGTGATGTGTACAACTCTTAAAATGTTAATACCGTTTGAAACTGTATAAAAACAGTCCACAGACTGGTTGGCTCAGTGGTGCAGTTTGCCAATCCCTGGTATAACTGGATAACCAGCTTTATTTGTCTTTAGGCCATTTGCATAGTTCTTACTTTGTGAAGGAACCCTTGCTCTTCTATTTAAATGCAGTCCTTGAGTTTTATCTTTGGCTTATAAGATTCCTCCAGGTCTTTGATAATATATAAACTGTCCAGTATAAAGTTTCCCAGAATATTAGAAGAAAGTGTATTCTTGGTTTCTTATATTCTTAATCATAAGCTAATATAGGAAAAAAAGAATATACTTTACCTCTCTATTATACTGTTTTCCTTGTTAATGCTATTAATATATGTTTATTAAACAGTATTAGTTTGTAGGCTTTTAAGGTCTCTAGTAGTCCCTTTCATCTCCTATCCTGTTACCTGAATGCATCATATGACAGGAAAAAAGGCCCATTTTTCGTAATTGCCTGGTATAGAGAGCTAATTCTGTTGTATAAAACATGTAAAAAGAGTAGCTGACAATACTATACCTGACTAATGCTTTAGGAGACTCCCACATAATAAGGACAATTAAAGTGATCAAAAGTCTTGATTTCTGCTTCTGGTTAAAAGCAGCGAACAGTGTTTCTGAATAGAAAGTGGCTGTTCACATTCAAGTATTATAAACTTGAATCAATATTTAAAGAAAAAGTAAAATTATTTAGCCACATCTATGGTCATGAGGATTTAGAGTTTTAAAAATAAGTTTTATTTATAAAGCTCACATAGCTGTCTTTGGTTTGGCTTAGTGTTTTTGGTTTTATTTTTCTTTTTATAGGCAGAAGACTCAGAATCTTAAGGTTATCTAGCACAACCACAATTGTATAACCATTGTTATTTAGTCAGTTCAGTGAAATGGACATAAATTCATTATTATTGTTGTTATAATAAATGTACCAAGGGTAAATATTAGTCCCATAAATTTTAAAAAGTAGTGCATCCTTATATCTCAGAGCGTACCCTTCATATTTGATTTGAATCCCAGTTAGGGCTTCCCTTGTAGGTCAGCTGGTAAAGAATCTGCCTGCAGTGTAGGAGACCCAGGTTCGATTCCTGGGTTGGGAAGATCCCTTGGAGAAGGCAGTGGCAACCCACTCCAGTATCCTTGCCTGGAAAATCTCATGGACAGAGGAGTCTGATGGGCTGCAGTCCATGAGGTCGCAAAGAGTCGGGCACGACTGAGTGACTAACACTTACTTACTTACTTACTTCTGTCACTTAAGGGCTAGGTAACTTTGGGCTAGGTAATTAATCTCTGAGTATAAGCTTTTCCTCCACCCATAAGGATGTTGGAATGATTATGGTGGATAATGTAAATAAAGTGCCTAGTATAGCATCTGTGAAATAGCAGGTACTTGATAAATTCTTGCTGTTATCATTTTTATTACTGGTATCTTAAATATTTAAGACAACTTATATTTGCATATTACATTTTTCATGGCTAAAAGCACTTCTCTTGTTTTTTAGAAAGCACATCTGAGCCGCTCTTAATATCGTCTTTTGAGGATGCAAATGAAACAGGAAACATTCAAAGTAGATGCTTCAGGAAAAGACATAAAAGTGACAATGAGCCTGATTTGCAGCAGCAAATGTCCTGGGTAAATCGAAGCCGCAACCTTAGTGGAGGAGTGCTGATGGGACTTATGCTCAGTAGAATTAACCAGGAAGCAAACCCTGGAAACATGGTTGAGAAATTAGGAGCTGATGCAAAAATTCTTTCAAATGTAATCTCAAAAAGCACAAGACCAAATAGTCTTAATATTGGAAAACCGTCTTTAAGATCAAAGAGAGACAGTGTAGAAAAGGAATCGAGTGATGATGATACACCTTTTGATGGTTCTAATTGTCTGACAGATAAAGTGGATTCTCCTGTTATTTTTGACTTAGAAGACTTAGACAATGAAACAGATATTTCAAAAGCGAGGTACATTGTTCCACAAAATCCCAAGAGGAGTCAACGCTTGAACAGCAGCTTTTCAATAAAACCTTTTGAAAAAACTGATGTTGCCACAGGATTTGATCCCCTCTCACTTTTGGTTGCTGAGACTGAACAGCAGCAAAAAGAGGAGGAGGAAGAGGAGGAGGATGACAGCAAAAGTGTTTCAACACCATCTGCTAGGCGGGATTTAGCTGAAGAAATTGAGATGTATATGAATAACATGAGCAGTCCTTTGACAAGTCGAACACCAAGCATTGATTTACAACGGGCCTGTGATGATAAAGTCACCACTAAGAAAAGTCCAACGTTGGTCAAGGCATGCAGAAGATCTAGCCTGCCTCCTAATTCTCCCAGACCAGTGAGACTTACCAAATCCAAAAGTTACTCAAAAAATGAGGACAGGCCAAGGGATAGACTCTGGTCTTCTCCAGCCTTCTCACCTACCTGTCCATTTAGGGAAGAATCTCAAGATGCATTAACCCATTCATCACCTTCATTTAATTTAGACACACTACTAGTACCTAAACTAGATGTTCTGAGAAACAGTATGTTCACTGCTGGAAAAGGAGTTGCCGAGAAAGCAAGCAAATGGTATTCAAGATTCACCATGTACACCACATCATCAAAGGTAGGTTTATTAGTATTTTCTGCGTTTCCTTTTACCCTCCTCTACCACCAGAAGTCCCTTGCTTGCAAAGATGTGTTTTACCATTCTCCTAAAATACAGCTTTACAGAAAGGACTCTTGGATGCATAAGGTTTGTAAGTATCAGAATTTGAACTTGAATAATAACTTCAAAAGGAAAGAATTCACCAACTAAGGTTATATTTGTAGTTCAATTTTGAAAGAAAGTGATTTGTAGCTGGAATAAAAGTGCTTACTGAGCTTCATTATTTATTGCCTTCAAAAATTACCAGCTAGGCGTATGATTTTTCTTCCTGGTTAGAATGGAGTACCTTGTGATACACCCGCATACCTCCCAAAGCAAAAAGCTAGATGAAATATAGAAGTGAAGTCAAAGTCACATCCAACTCTTTGCAACCCCATGGACTATGCAGTTTATGAAATTCTCCAGGCCAGAATACTGGAGTAGGTACCCTTAAGTACTTGCTTAACGTCATCAGAGAACTGCTAAAACAACAAAAAATAGATGGGCGAGATTCTAGAGAGGAGAATTGCAGAGATGAGCTGAAGTCCTATAGCTACTTTTTCCATGAGGGTATTTGCTTATTCTGAGCACAGAGTAAAAGGTTGCAAATTCAGGCTTTGTCTAATCAGAGGACTGTGGAGAGGTGAGGGGGCCAGCAGGACTTTGGGGATCTTGTGGAACTGGAGAGACAAAAATATTTGTCCCTTTGACAAATTTGAGAGTCCTCAGATACACAAGTTTTTTTTCTTTCAAGATATTTTCCAAATAATGCATGAAACAGGAGTATGAAAAGGTAAGCAATAAGTCTCTGATAAAACAAAGTTCTCGGCAATTTTATGGTGCTGGGAATACAATAATTTAACTGCTGTGAGCTGAGGGGAGTGGAGGCAGGGAATCTTTGGTACACACACCAGGCCCTTAGTTCAAACTCCTGCAGAGCTATGCCTTAGGAACACGAGCAAACCAAAGGTAGACTGTACTTGACCAAAACTGCAGCCTGTGCTGGACTCAGCTCAGTCTGTGATTAGATCGAACCAATCAGCCTTTGCTTTAACAGGAAAAAGTGTGTCCTTTCCAGAGGAACAGAACATTAACTGGAGTTACAGTTTTTTCTATGAAGTTTTTATATTCTAAAATTCAATTACAAATAGCTATACTGACAGACTTCCCTGGTGATCCAGTGGTTCTGCCTTCCAATGTAGGGGACATGGGTTCAATTCGTAGTTGAGAAACTAAGATCCCCCATGCCACAGAGCAACTGAGCCTGTGTGCTGTGAGTAGAATCTACATACTCTAGATCTGCGCTGCACAGCAAGAGAAGTCCACGCGCCATAATGAAGACCCAGTGCAGCCAAAAGAAAAAACAGCCATACTGAGAGACAAGGCCCATAACTAAAAACAGGAAAAACAGATGGTGGAGGAAATAGACCTTCAGGTGATCTAAATATTTGAATTAGCAAGATACTTGGAAGTAATTGCAATATGTCCAAGAAAATAGAGGAAAGGGTTAAAAAAAAAAGCTAGAAAGATGGAAAATTTCCCCAGATAATCATCTATTGAAAAGAACCAGTGTAAATTCTAGAAGTGAAAAAGATGCGAAATTAAGAATACAGTTGTTGGATTTAACAGCAGACAAAACACAGGAGAAGAAAGATTAGTGAACTTGATGGGAGTTAGTAGAAAATATCCACATGGAAGTATAGACAGAAAAAAAAAAGGGAAATATTGGAAAGAATGTGCAGTTTAGTGGAACTGCCTAACATTGATGTAATTGAGTTCCAGAAGAAGAAAGAACGGGGTAGAAAGAAAATTTTAAAAGCTAATTGCCGCAAATTTTCCAAAAGTGATTAAAGATGTCAACTCACATATTTAGAAGATACATGAATGTCAGGCAGAATAAGTGCCAAAATAGGCATCTAATGTTAGACGAGAATGAAATACAAAGAAAATCTTAAAAGGAGCCAAAGAAAAGGTATATATTACCTTCAAAAGAGCAACAATACGTTTCCGGGGCGACTTGTACTGAAGGAGGATTCCAAATGGGTCGCAGCCACAGCCGCTCCCCACAGAGGGAGCTTAGGCGGTCCCGGGCCAAAACGCAGGGGCCGAGAAGGGTCGCGGTCCTGGGAGCGAGATCGGAGAAGCTGCTCTCGGACCACACAGAAGGCGTTCCAGGTCCCCAAGGCAACAGAGATCCACATCTCCTTCCCCTTCTCAACTGAAAGAAAGAAGAGCTGAGGAGGAGAAAGAAATAAAGAGCAAAGAACGTCAGATAACTGAGGAAGACAGAGGGCACAACAGAGAGAGGAATAGAAATGATGATGTTAATGGGATTTACCTCCACAAAAGGGAAAAAGGTGGATGGCTCCGTAAATGCCTATGCCATAAATGTGTCTCAGAAGAGAAAGTATAGGCAGTACATGAATCGAAAAGGTGGATTCAACAGACCTTTGGGTTTCATTGCATGAGAGCTGAAGTGTTGAAGAATGATCTTTTTTCCCTCATCTTGATCAGAACAGTGGATTTTGTATTTAATATGCATCAAAAACAGGATCATAGTCCCTCCTCCTTGTAAAGTAAGAAAATTTTATTTATTATGTATGTTGTTCACTTACCCTGCCTCAAGAAAAAAAAGTTAAATATTACATTTTTTTCCTTTAGGAAATATCATTTGGGGCAGTCTTCAAATCCATTTTTTGTCCTTATTCCTATGGAAACTGTATATGTTTTTTTCTTGGATGCTCTTTAGGACTTAAAAACACATAAAAGTAATTTGGAAGTAAGTTTCTCAAAGCATTAATTTCTTTAAAAAAAGCAACAATAAGAAGACTGACAGTTGTCTTCTGAATAGAAAGTGATCTCAAAAGATGCTGGAAAAACATCTTGATCAGAGTACTGAAAGAAAATGCTGCAGACGTGTTTTTCTGTACCCAGCAAAAATATTCTTTAAAATTTTGGGTGAAAATTTTAGTTCCACTGTGGTAACATAAGGCCACTAAAACTCATCCCTCAACTTACAACTAAAAACTCCGGACAAAATACAAAACAGCAACTATCTAAGGATTCTGAAAAATAAAAGCAACAGATTGTGGAGAAAATTTCCCATTTTCTTTTTCATGCATCTTTGCCCCAAGAGCAGGTCCCTGTCACAGCGTGGCCTGGCATCCTGGCAGCTAAAACTTCAGGAGAATCCCCATATTTCCTGGAGAGAGGAACCAGGGAAGGGGGTCTCTGGGCAGGAGAGTATGAGGGGAAGCTGTGAGAGAAGGAGAAGGATTCCTGGTTCTGTGTGTGGCCCACACGAGTACCCGCCTCACTCTCGAGCTTACACGTGCATGGCATGCTTGCGGACCAGCGTGGAGGACGAAGCTTAGAGAATTAAACTGAGCACTAAATCCCCACCTACAAAAACCAAAACACAGATCACAAGCTGAATGTAACTCAGTTGACTGCTAAAACAAAAGCACAACATTCTCCAAGAGGTTATAACAGTACCCAGACTACACAGTAACTTTCATGGGATCCAGGAATAATAACCTGGATTGCTATGGAAAAGAACAAAATGTGAGCAAATAAAAGAGAATAAAATGTAATTTTCTGGTGATACCATCCTGGACCAGGATTTGCAGGGAAGAAAATTAGCAATAAAGGCTTAAAGTTAACAGTTATCTAACAGGTAACTGCTTTGATCTAAGAAATGCTGCCGTAAAAATTGATCTCCAGCTCATGTTTGTCCAAATTAGGATGACCTTGTAAAACTGATTGGTTTTATTTTTCCCCTAGAAGTTACAATGTTGATTAATTGATCATCTGAGTAATTAGGCATTTCCTCTGCCTTAGAAGTGACCTTTTAAATAACTTTAAATATGAAGGAAATTAAGCTTACAATTATGTCCTTAGGATCAAAGTTCTGACCGTACCAGTCTTTCTTCAGTGGGAGCCCAGGATTCTGAATCTACCTCTTTAACAGATGAAGATGTCTGCCATGAGTTGGAAGGAGCCACTTCTCAGGAGAGCAGCGCCACTTCAGGGACTAAGGGAGTTGATTTCAGCAGAACAAGCCTGGAAGGCTCTGCCTCCTTAGAAGGTTTGTGCAAACCCTTCTGTCGTCCTGCATTTGATATGTGGTACCTTTACTTTTCCTCCTTTATATTTTTAATTTTGTAAAAGATTTGCATGGCTCAACGCAACAGAGAACCAAGGCTCTTGGAGAGAGCTCTGGCTTCCATCCTCATCCCTTCGGCTTGTTTTCTCCTTGTCCCTCGAGGCAGCCATTTTTGTTCATTTTTGATTTATCCTTTCGTTGTTGCTTTGTTAAAAAATATATACTTCTTTAAAAGCATGTGCGTTGTGTTTGTGTGTTCTTCATACCTCCTTGTCTTCTTACTCAAAAGGTAAAATAACTGTTAAACAATTAACTGTTACTTGCTTTTTTCACTTAACACCGTGTTCCGAAGAACATTTCATACCATCACATAGCACTGTCCCCCTCTCATGTTTAAGGTCGCAGTGTTCATCACGTGTGACGTATCAGCTTATCTTAACCACTTCCCTGTTGATGGACTTTCAATGCTGCCTTTAACTGTTATGAATAATGCTGTGATGTGCGTATGCCATATTATATTTTTGCCAAGGTAGCTTTAGAAGATGCTTCCAAGTTCTTCCTGGAAGTGATACTGCCAAGTTCCTTCCTCAGGGGTATATAATTTTGTATTCCCACAGGTAGTGTAGACGAATACCTATTTCCCAGCAGCCTTGTGAAGAAAATATGTTTAGCACACTTATGGATTTTTGCCATCTGATAGGTGAAGAGTGTATTTCAGTTAATATTCACTTATATTTATTTTATAAATTGCATATCTGTTTGTACATTCAGGAACTATGTGAACTGTCTTTTGCCTACATTTAACTTTCACTTGTTGGTCCCCCCACCATCTTTTTTTTAAGTTTTAATAGCTCTTTTTTGTTAGGGAATTAATCCTTTGCCTTTTATATCAGTGGCAGATGCTTTTTCCAACTGTGTCAAATTTCGGGGTTTTCTTCCCCCACATAAACGTTTTCAGTTTTGTATCAGTTTTTGCCCTGTTACTTCTGGGTTTTGAGTCTTTGGAAAAGACTCTGCCTTCCCCTAGGTTCAGCACTACTTTCTTCAATACTTCTCTCGTTCCCTCTCTAACATTTTCTGGGATCAGCAGACTTTTTCTATAAAGGGCCATATTGTAAATAGTTTAAGTTTTGTGGGATATATATATATATATTTAACAGTGCTTTTAAAATGTAAAAATCATTCTTGTGATCATACAAAGGTAGATTTGACTCCTGATTTAGATATTTAATCCATTTGAAATTTATCCTGGTATATGATGTGAGGAATGAACGCACTATAACGTTTTTTAAGTTTGCACCTTTACTATTTTAAAAAGCTTTTATTGTGGAAGTATTCAAGCAATCACAAAAGTAGAAGGAATAGCACAACAAACTCCCATGTACCCTTCATGCAACTTCAGCACTTACCAACAAATGGCCAGTCTTGTTTTATCTTGTCCCCTCTGTCTTCTGCTGCCAACATTGCTTCCTGCCCCACTGAATTATGTTAAAGTAAGTCCCAAACAATATACAATTTTATTCATAAATACTCAGCGTGTGTTTCTAAAACATAAGGACTTTAATGTTATATCTTTTTTAACTTTTTATTAAAGTTACTTTGTTTATTTAAGAAATTTATTATTTACTCTGTTATACATGTACTGTGTGCATTTTTATGTATGTAAATATTGTCCATGTCATAAATTGAGAACAACTGAATAACCAGTATCAGGTTAAGGTAACAGTTCAATAACAGCACCCAGAGCCCTGTCTCATGCCCACATCCACTCCCCACTCCCTGCACAGGTGAGCATTATCTTAACACTATAGCCAGCCATTTTTCAACATTTTTATGGAGTCATACAGTATGTAAGTGAAAGTCACTTAGTCCTGTCCAACTCTTTGCAACCCCATGGACTATATGCAGTCCATGGAATTCTCCAGGCCAGAATACTGGGGCGGGTAGCCTTACCCATCTCCAGGGGAACTTTCCAGCCCAGAGATTGAACCCAGGTCTCCCGCACTGCAGGTGGATTCTTTACCAGCTGAGTCACAAGGGAGGGAAGCCCTTTAGACCTTAGAGGATAGCTCAGTTAGTAAAGAATCTGCCTGCAGCGTAGGAGACCTGGGTTCAATCCTGGGTTGGAAAAATCCCCTGGAGAAGGGAAAGGCTACCCACTCCAGTATCCTGGCCTGGAGAATTCCATGGACTGTATAGTCTATGAGGTCACAGAGTTGGACATGACTGAGCAACTTTCACTTTTCACAGTATGTATCTTTTGTGAAACATTTTTTTAAACAAAATTGTAATATCATCATATTTCTTAATGTGTCAAGGTTATTACATAATATATAAAATATATACATAGTTTAAACTTTCACAACTATCTCATAAAACTCTTTATAGATGGTTTGTTCAAGTTGAGACCCAGACAGGGTCTATTTGTTGCATTGTTTGATGTCTGTTAACTCCCTCTCTTCTTCATTCCCTGTATTTTCCCCCACTTATCATATAATCAGGTGATTAGCTCCCCCTTATTTTTTTCTAACATCCAAGAAGAGTTTATTGAACTAAATAAGATAACCTCATATCCTGATTCACTTTGCTAAAAAGAATATTCTGTGCTGTAGATTGATTAGATACAAAAGGTAGACTGCCAGCATAAATGATTGAATTAGTCAAGGCTAATAGAGAGCAATTTTGAACTAGCTTTAGCAGAGGGAGGTGGAATTACAGAAGGTTGTTGGAAGACCATCAGGAAAGAACTGCAGATAACTTTCTAAGCATCTAGGATGATATGAGGCTTCAGCTCTCTCTGCATCTCTGTGAGGCAGGGGCTTCTGCTAACGAAGGTCTAGAGCTTTTTTTCCTCTTGTGATTTATTTGCTGAAGCAGTTGGATCATTAGTCTGGATTATGCTGATTGCATCCCCATGGGGGTATTTCATGTTCTCCTGTCCTCTCTGTTTCTTGGAACCACTAGTTTATACCTTTACTTTGTTTTAATACCTTTATATTTATAAAAATACCAGTGTTCATTCATAAAATGTAGTAACTACAGAGAAAAAAGTATAGATTACCTCCAGTTTTCCTAACTAGATATAGCCACTGTCAGCAATCGACTTGACCACAGAACTGTTCTCACTTTTTGTTGTTATTTTAATACCTCCTCACATCTCTTTGCTGTTGAGAATATACTTGGAAACTCTTGCCTAGTGCTTAAGAGCAAGGTTACTCTTAGAGATTTTAAAGAGCCTTACAAGGCAGAAAGTTGCCAGTAATTCTTTTCATGATCTGAAATAAGATCAGCTGTTTTATACTTGTTAAACCTTAGAACTAAACACTTTCTTATATCTTAAACATGTAAGAATAGAAACAGCAAAATAGTAATTACAAACAACCAGTATGCCTTCTAGCCTGTACATGCAATGTGCTTAATAAGTGAGTAATGAAAATAAGTGAGTAATGAATTAAAACACATTTCCTTAGGTGTATACGCAAAAGACAAATGCACACTTGAAAAACATTTTTCATTATTTATGTGTTTTTTCTTAAATTTTAAATAGGACAGTTTGATAATTTACCAGAGAATTTATGAGAGTGAGAGATTCTCACATCCTTTCTTATTAATTTTAATGGTTTTGCTCTTTGTTTTTTAATAATGAACAGGATCCTTATCCAAGTTTGCCTTACCTGGGAAATCAGAGGTGGCATCTTCCTGCAACACGAGTAATACAAATATCTTCCAGAACTATGCAATGGAGGTACAATTTTAATCAAAAGAATATCGTCATGTGTTACTTAATAAAATTTCTTAAATATTGATAGTCTCTGGTAGAGTGATAAATATATAGCATCTGAAAATTTCAGAATGTGTATTACACCTGAATAAACTTAAAATGTCTGTGACTTTCTGTTTAGAAAAGTTCCATACTTTGATAGCACTTTTATTTTCAGCATTTATATCTGACCTTTGTTTGATGTATGTCCTCTTTCAATAGTTATTTCGCTTCTTAAACACTTTCACGTAGTTTCACTGTAGGCACACTTTTTGGATGAGGATACTGGGAGCGGTTTTGGCATTTGTGTCCACTTTTTCCATCATGTTTTTCATTCTTTGTATCAGTATAATATATATATCTGCTGGATATGCTGCTATATCCCATTTTCTTACAGTGAAAAGGTTTTACTTTTATACTTTAAAATTTTCCCCTAATTTTTGTGCAAAAATTGCTTCCAAATACATTTGTGAGTGTTGCTATTTCACACTAATTTGCATAAACTTGGAAAATAAATTTGCATGTAGTTGGAAATAAATGATGAACACCAATGTTGCAATTTACAGAGTTTCTGATGGCTTCAGGAATTCTATATTTTATTAATGTAATTACAACAGTATTTACATTTCTCTCTAGCAATGCTTCTTAAACTATCTGTAATGAAAGACCAAAGGTTTTTTGGTTGTTGATGTTTTTAATTTCCAATCTGTCATGGCTGATACTCTTGTAAAATCTGTTGATCACCAACTTAGCTGTTTCAGGCATGACCAGTTTCTTTATAGGTCCCCAGATCCTCTTCTCAGTTTCTTAACTTAGCTCATCACAAACCAGTAAGAGTTTGTAGACCACCTCTTCTCTGGTGACCACACTTTGAGTAGCACAGATCTATAACATGGAATTACCAGTACCTATTTTGTGTATTAACAAATGAATGCTTGGGTTTAGTTTTCCAGTAATAAAATTGTGTGTTTGTTTGTGTGTGTGCTATGCTAAGTCTCTAGTCGTGTCCAACTGTTTGCAACCCTGTAGACTGTAGCCCTCCAGACTCCTCTGTCCATGGGGTTCTCTAGGCAAGAATACTGAAGTGGGTTGCCATACCCTCCTCCTCCAGGGGATCTTCCCAACCCAGGGACTGACATCTCTTATGTCTCCTGCATTGGTAGGCGGGTTCTTTACCACTAGTACAGCCTGGGAAGCCAAATAAAATCATGGCGCATTTTATAGTACGTAATTATAATGGTATGGAGAAGGCAATGGCAACCCACTCCAGTACTCTTGCCTGGAAAATCCCATGGATGGAGGAGCCTGGTGGGCTGCCATCTCTGGGGTCTCACAGAGTCAGACACGACTGAAGTGACTTAGCAGCAGCAGCATAATGGTAAAGATGCTCACTTTAAATGCAAGTTTCCCTTTCAGGCAAAAATTTTGGAATAGACTTAGCTGAAATAGTTAGTGTATTATATAATGTACTGATGATAATCCATTTTTTTGTTTGCAACTTCTAAATCATCTGAATTTTAGTTTTCCAATAGACTTGTTAATTGAAATAATTTTATGCACTCACTAGCTTACTTTGTAAAGTGCTAATTTCTCCCATAGGTCCTTATCTCAAGCTGCTCTCGGTGTAAAACCTGCGATTGTCTGGTCCACGATGAGGAAATCATGGCTGGCTGGACAGCAGATGACTCAAATCTCAATACTACCTGCCCGTTTTGTGGCAATCTTTTCTTGCCCTTTCTGAATATAGAGATAAGAGATTTAAGACGACCTGGAAGGTAATGATTTACGTTTTGTTTTTTTTTCCTTCTTGTTTAAGGATCATGTTTCCTAGATTGTCTCTTTTCTCAAAAAGCTCCTTTCTTTCACATTACAGATACTTTTTGAAGTCAAGCCCATGTACAGAAAATATACATTTTCCATCCTCCTTTTCAAGTCAGACAAGGCAGTCTTGCATCTCAACATCAACCTCTGGTCTTGACACATCTCTTCTCTCTGTTCACGGGAGTTTTGATCTGAATAGGTAATTATGTTTATGTGGAACTATATGTTAACAACATATATATTTCCATTTATGACAGAAAAATTAGCTGACCATTTTAAGATTTAAATCTCTCTATATAATAGATTTATTATCTTAAATTCTTATTCCTAATTAAAATAATATTGAAATTCTCTAATAATCTAAATGTTTCAACAGTTAATAGTTGATGCTTTATGGGCTTCCCTGGTGGTCCAGTGGTTAAGAATCTGCCTACCAATGCAGGGGACACGGGTTTGATCCCTGATGCGGAAAGATCCCACATGCCACAGGGCAGCTAAGCCCGCGCACTACCGCTGCTGAGCCCCGCAGTCAGAGCCCGTGCTCCACAACGAGAGAAGCCACCGCAGAGAAGCCTGTGCCCACAACAAAGAGTAGCCCCACTCAGCACAGCCAGAGAGCCCACGCACAGCAACAAGACCCAGTGTAGCCATAAGTAAATAAATGATTTTTAAAAGTTTATACCTCAAGAATCCCCAGAGCTTAAGCTGTATAATTCACATATGATAATGTTTATTATTTTAAAGGTAAAAATTCTGTAGAAACTTGAAGTTTATAATGAACATCTTTCTCTTATCTCTCTCTTGAGGAATTAAGTCAGTACTAACATATTTCTACTTTGTAGTATTTAATTTTCTACTTAGGAATGTTTAATAAGCTAAGAAAACATTTGGAGCTGTTAGATGAACTGTCAAAATCAAACTAAGAATTATACAGTAAGCCTAATACAAGTAAATCTGTGCTTAGAACAAAGGCTAGTATCATCTCCATTTTGGAGAAGTGCCCAATGCAGCAGATAGGGCGGGGCAGAAGAAGTCACACTGGAAACTGCATATGCAGAAGAAAACGCATACGTGGGACTGGCGGGCTGGCGTGGCCTGCCAGCCTGCTCTCATCCTGACTCTTAGACTACAGGACTGCGAGTCTGGGTGTGTGTGTTCTTTCATCACAGGTCTGCTGTGGCCCTTTCTTTGGCTGTCTCCCACTAGTTCTGACTCCTGGAGGAATAGGTGCCTGTTGTTTCTGCCTTGTATCCCTGGGCCTCCTGTGGTTTCTCAGTATAAGTTGTCCACTAAATGTTTTGAACAAATGAATGACTTACATTTAAAATTTACTGGATAAAAAGGAAATTTAACATGACTAAGCTACTTTAAACTGTGTCCTTTTTCCCAAGACAAAGCCAGACTACATCTTTCCTTTGTTTCACTTTGCTACCTGCAGCCCTGATTCTAAAGAGAACGTGGTCAGATGAAATAAAATAGATCTAGAGAATGATATGGTTTTTTTTTCCTTTTTTAATGCCCAAGCAAATCTAAGCCGCTGGAAAATACATGTGCCCGAAGTATTCAGATCCCTGCTGATAGATCAAAAGCAGCTATGTCAAAATGTCCGTTATTTCCAATGGCCAGGAGTGTTAGTACTTATGGCACCTTGGATCAGGAAGACATTGGCGGGCAGAAGCTCGTTCCTACAGGCAGCCTGCCAACCACCTTACAAGGCGCTGCGGTACGTGTTTCGGTGTTTTTTACAGTTTGGATATTGATAATTTGCATTTGATTTTGTTCCCCTTGTACTAAACAGCCTCATAAGCTTCGATTTTATTAAGAAGGGTATCTTGTTATATTATACAATTACATTTCTAATTATGTGGAAGTCACTGACAGGCATGTAAAAGAATGATTTAGTATCATCTTCTTGTATTTGCTGTTTACAGTTTTTATTTACTCAACAGGATTCTTTAGGATTAGAATGGCACCTCCCAAGTCCAGATCCTATCACTGTTCCGTACCTTAGCCCACTAGTGGTGTGGAAGGAACTTGAAAGCTTACTGGAAAACGAAGGTGATCGTGCAATAACAGTGGCAGACTTCGTGGACCATCATCCAATTGTTTTTTGGAACCTGGTGTGGTATTTTAGACGTCTTGACTTACCCAGTAATTTACCTGGACTGATTCTTTCTTCTGAGCATTGTAACAAGTATTCAAAGGTACGAGAGTAAGAATTAGCTAAAATTCAGTGCTGCTATCACTTTTGCATGTTCCTAATGACAAAAAAGTAATTTTATGCTAAATATTTTTAATAACCATCCGATTCAATAAAATTGTTGTAAATAATTTCTCTTCTTGCAGTTCAGCAGTAAGACAGTCATGTTTTTTGGACTTCTTATAAAAGTTTACACAAAATGGGCTTGGCTTTTTGTTATAGCCTCAAGAATAAACTGTAAATGACTCTTATAAGATGACTTTGTGAGTTGGCCCCACTCATGCCTCACATCTCCTCCAAGAACAAGCCTAACGCTTTAGGAGGACGGCTGTAATTCACATTGCAGTCATGTGCCAGCTACCGTCCTCTTCATTCCTCTAAATTTTCATTTAACGTTTAGGTAGTTTGTTGTATGTTCACTTGGATTTTTTTTATGTTTTTTTCTTTTTCATTATGCCATCACTGCCACTAAAGGGCAAGGTGTCTCAGTTTAGGAGCTTTGTGTTCTCTCTTCTTGTACTTCATGTCTATGATTGTGCATGTGTTTGGATGCACAATCCAAACAGTGAAGGAGTGACTGAGAGGTTAACTCAGTCAGAGTATCTGTGCTAGGGTCTTGAAATGTTGGAGAATGGGGCTTCTGGATTTATCTTTCTGTGGAGCCTCAGTCGAAAGCTGGTCAAGACTAACTTTTCATGATCTTAGTACTTTGTTAAATCTGCAACTTTAGGGACCACTGACTTCTCAACTCAGGTCATCTCCCTTCAGTAGGTTATAAAATGCATACAAACCAATGGTTTTTCTGTTCTTTTCTTTTTTGCACCCATACATCCTAAAAAATATTTTTAAGGATCTTTATAAAATATTTACAAAACATTATCATGTAAGGATCATTAATGAGTGTTTTTTTATTCTTCAACCCAGATTCCTCGCCACTGTATGTCTGAAGACAGTAAATATGTTTTAATACAGATGTTGTGGGACAATATGAAATTACATCAGGATCCAGGACAGCCCTTGTACATCCTCTGGAATGCGCACAGTAAGTGCTGTCATAGAATGCCCGTTTCCTTCATGTAAGAGTACTCTCTACTTGCTTTAAATAGCCTAAACTAATGTGTAACTGACTTTTATTATACTACTTTTTGTCTTACAGGTCAAAATCGTACTCTTTTGTTTGAGAGTGAGTGTTAAGCTTGATGTTTTTAGTGTTATCTACTATGGAAGTCAAGGGGTTTTCGTTTTTTGAGTGATGCTCTGTATGTGGTGGAGGGGTTATATTTTGTAGAGTTCCATTTTTAGCACATCGCTTGTCCCTGTTCTTTTTACCTGTTTTTTTGTTTCCATCCCAGGCTGCTGATGTAAAATTCCTTCCAGGGGCTGTATTATGGAAAATAGTATTTTTAGTTACTGTGTATTTGAGACCACAAAAAGCTTATTTTTATCATCGTTTGTCTTATTTCTTCCTTTTTTTCTTTGCTTTCTTCATTCTTAGATTTCAGTTCTTTTATCTATTGCCCTTATTTTTACCGCTTCGTAGCTTTTTAAATAGCTATCAGTTGCTGCTTAATTACATTCTGCTTTATACACAGAACACTTTTGTTCATCTGCTCTTTTGTTCTTTTACAGCCCAAAAGTATCCAATGGTCCATTTATTGCAAAAAGGTGATAATTCATTTAACCAGGAACTGTTGAAAAATATGGTAAAAAGCATTAAAATGAATGATGTCTATGGACCAATGAGTCAGATTTTAGACACACTGAATAAATGTCCTCATTTTAAAAGACAGAGGTAAGTCATTCTCTTAAGTGAATATATTGTTCCTCTAAGCAGATTCATATTGTTTGGTGACTTGTTAGAATATCTCATGCTTATATTAACATAAAAATTTTTATAGATATATACAGATGTATGAATAGTAATATCTATCTTCTCCATTCCTTTTCTCCCCTAGGAGTTTATATAGAGAAATACTATTTCTCTCACTGGTGGCACTGGGAAGAGAAAACATTGATATAGGTAATTCAGCATAATATAAAACATATAATACTTATATACCATGATATAGTTTTCAAAATGTTTTTATACTGGTAGTATTAATTAGTTTAATATAAGATTATATTTAATATATTAGAATGCTTTCTCTTTTAATATAATGTAAAAGATAATTTGATATTTTGGTCATGTTGGTAGTAACAATGATAAATAATGAAAGCTAACATTTTTTGAGGGCTTATTATGTGCCTTACATTGTAGCAAGTACCTTCCACACTATATCTCATATAATTCTCAAAAATCTTATGGGATAGGTACTATTATCATTTCCATATTATTATTGAGGCAGCTGAGGATTCAGGAGGTTAAGTAACTTGAACTTGGGTTTCACAACAATAACAGAGCCATATTTGAACCAAGCAGTCTTAATTTCCAGTCCTATGCTTTTAACTATTGTGTCATATCACTAATGGCATTAAGCTTGTTTCAGAAAAGATATAAGATAGCTAAGTATGTATTTTAGGAGGTCTCAAACATTTTTGGTTGATCATCATCTCTCAATTGTGCTTGGCTTCTTTAGAGTCAGAGACACAAATAGAAAGTTTTTAAAAGGATCGAAAAAGATACTCCATGCAAGTAATATTAACAAGGAGGCTAGACAAAGTAGAATCAGACAAAGTAGAATTTAGAGTCAAAGAAGGACATTTTGTAATGATGAAACAATCCACCAAGAATTATTAATTATTTATAAGAATTATATATGCTGCTAACAACAGAGCCCTCAAATACATGAAGTAAAAACCCGCAGAACTGGAAGGAGAAATAGACATTCAGCCAAAATATTAATAGTTGGATATTTCAGTAATGGGTAGAACAACCAGGCAGTAGATCAGAAGGAAACAGAAGACTCGAACTGCACTGTGAACCAGCTAGGCCTAGGAATACCTACAGAATGCGCCAGCCAACGCAAAACACACACTCTCCACTGCGCATGGAACATTGTCCAGTACTCTCTCCACTGCGCATGGAACATTGTCCAGTACTCTCTCCACTGCGCATGGAACACGGTCCAGTACTCTCCACTGCACATGGAACATTGTCCAGTACTCTCTCCACTGCACATGGAACATTGTCCAGTACTCTCTCCACTGCGCATGGAACACGGTCCAGTACTCTCTCCACTGCACATGGAACATTGTCCAGTACTCTCTCCACTGCACATGGAACATTGTCCAGTACTCTCTCCACTGCGCATGGAACACGGTCCAGTACTCTCTCCACTGCACATGGAACATTGTCCAGTACTCTCTCCACTGCACATGGAACATTGTCCAGTACTCTCTCCACTGCGCATGGAACACGGTCCAGTACTCTCTCCACTGCACATGGAACATTGTCCAGTACTCTCTCCACTGCACATGGAACATTGTCCAGTACTCTCTCCACTGCGCATGGAACACGGTCCAGTACTCTCTCCACTGCACATGGAACATTGTCCAGTACTCTCTCCACTGCACATGGAACATTGTCCAGTACTCTCTCCACTGCGCGTGGAACATTGTCCAGTACTCTCTCCACTGTGCATGGAACACGGTCCAGTACTCTCTCCACTGCGCATGGAACACGGTCCAGTACTCTCTCCACTGCGCGTGGAACATTGTCCAAGAGAAACCAAACGCTAAGCCAGAAAGTAAGTCTCCAATACATTTTAAAAACTTGGAAATCATACAAGGTATATTCTCTAACCACACTACAAGGAAAAGAGAAATCAATAATAGAAGGAAAACAGGAAATTCACAAGTATATGGAAATTAAACAACACACTCCTAAATAACAAATTGGTCCAAAAAGTCATGAGACAATACTTTCGAGATAAATGAAAATAAAATACAATATACCAAAACTTTGAGATTCATTAAAAGCAGTTTCTACCTTAAGAAACTAGAAAAAGAAGAGCAACCTAAACCCAAAGCAAGCAGAGAGAAGGAAATAAATATTTGTGGAAATAAATAAATTAGAGAAAAAAGGGGGGGGGATTTTTTTAATAGAAAAACTGATTGAAATCAAAAGTTTGTTCTGTAAAAAGACCAATAGGGACTTCCCAGACAGTCCAGTGGTTAAGACCCCACGCTGCCGAGGCGGTGGGCACAGTTCGAATCGCTGGTTGGGGAACTAGGATCCCACATGCCGCACCTCCCAGTGCAGCCCCCCAAAAAACAAAAGATCAACAAAACTGAAAAATCTTTAAGCTAGACTAAGAAAAAGAAGATTCAAATTACTGAAATCAGGAATAAAGGGGGGATAATTCCTACTGACCTTACAGAAATAAAAAGAATTATAATAAATAATGATATACCAACAAATTAGATAACCTAAAAGAGACAAGCAAGTTCCTAGAAAGACATAAACTATAAAACTGACTGAAGATTAGAAAATCTTAATAGACCTGTTACAAGTAAATAGATTGGGTTAGTATACAAAAATCTTCTCCCACAGGACCAGATGGTGAATTCTACCAAATGTTTAAAGAAGAATTAACACTGTTTGTTATAGATGGCATATTTGTGTCCCCCTCCCCAAAATTCATATATATTGAAGCCCTGTGATGCTTTTTGGAAAGTAATTACATCAGGAGATTGGAGCCTCCAGGATGGGATAGTATCCTTATAAGAAAAAGAAGAGAGAACTTCCTGGCAGTCCAGTGGTTAGGACTCAGCACTTTCACTGCTGCAGCCTGGATTCAACCCTTGGTCAGGGAACTAAGATCCCACAAGCCAGCCAGAGAAAAGAAGAGAACTATCCCTCTCTCTCTCTCAGCAACGGGAGGATATTAGAAGACACCCATCTGCAAACCAGGAAGAGTACTCTCACCAGACACCGCATCTGCTGGCACCTTGAATAACTGTTCATCATTTAAGCCACCCAGTCTATGGTATTCTGTTATAGCAGCCCAAACTAAGACACTAATCCTTCATAAACTCTGACAAAAAAAGTAGAAGAAAAAGAAGTGCTCCCTAACTCATTCTATGCATTAGGCCAAAATCACTGCAGATGGTGACAGCAGCCATGAAATTAAAAGACACTTGCTCCTTGGAAGAAAAGCTATGACCAACATAAGACAGCATATTAAAAAGCAGAGACATTACTTAGCCAACGCAGGTCCATCTAGTCAAAGCTATGGTTTTTCCACTAGTCATGGATGGATGTAAGAGTTGGACCATAAAGAAAGCTCAGCACCAAAGAATGATGCTTTTGAACCGTGGTGTTGGAGAAGACTCTTGAGAGTCCCTTGGACTGCAAGGAAGTCCAACCAGTCAATCCTTAAGGAAATCAGTCCTGAGTATTCACTGGAAGGGCTTATGCTGAAGCTCCAATACTTTACCCACCTGATGCAAAGAACTGACTCATTGGAAAAGACCCTGATGCTGAGAAAGATTGCAGGCAGGCAGGAGAAGGGGACGACAGAAGATGAGATAGTTGGATAGCATCACTGACTTGATGGACACGAGTTTGAGCAAGCTCTGGGAGTTGGTGATGGACAGGGAAGCCTGGCATTGCTGCAGTCCATGGGGGTTGCAAAGAGTCGGACACGACTGAGCGACTGAACTGAACTGAACTGAACCAAGCCCAGACAAAGATGTCACAAGGGAAAAAAAAAAAAAACTGAAGAACAATATCCCTTATTAATATAGATACAGAAATTCTCAACAAAATACTAGTAAACCAAATCCAGCAATGTATAGAAAGGATCGTATGCCATGACAAAGAGGGATATATCCCAAGGATGCAGTGTTGGTTCAGAATAAAAAAAAAAAAACTACATTAATGTAATACCATATTAATAGAATACAGACAGAACCACATGGTATCTCAGTAGACACAGAAAAAAACATTTGACAGAATTCAACAAACTAGAAAAGCTAGAAACAGAAGGGAATATCTTCAACCTGATAAAGGGCATTTATGAAAAACCCAGAGTTAACACCATATTCAATGATAAAAAACAGTCTTCCCTTTAAGATCTGGAACAAGAAAAGGATGCCCGCTTCCACACTTCAACACTGTAGCTGGAACAGCCAGGCAAGAAAAAGAAATAAGAGGCATCCAGATTGGAAACAAAGAAGTTAAACTATGTTTATAGGTGACATGATCTTGTATATAGAAAACCCTAGAGATTCCAAACCAGATTGAAACAGAACAAAACAAAACCCCCAAAGTATTAGAGTTAATAAAAAATAAATTCAGCAAGTTTATAGGATATAAGATCAAAATACAAAAATTAGCTTAATTTCTATAGCAATGAATAATACAAAAATAAAATTAAGAGAGCAGTCCATTTACAGTAGCATCAAAAAGAATAAAATGCTTAGGAAGTTGTGAAAGACTTGTACCATGAAAATTACAAACATTTCTCAAATTAAAAATCACATATATGAATGGAAACCCACCCCATGTTCATAAATTAGAAGACTAATATTCTTAATATATCAGTACTACTAAAGCAGTCTACAGATTTAATACAGTCACCAGTAGTATTTTTTACAGAAATAGCAAAACCCATCCTAAAATTTATGGAATCTCAAGGCATCCCAAATAGCCAAAACAGTCTTGAAAAAGAACAGATCTGGAGGATTCACACTGATTCCAAAACTTACAGCAAAGCTGCAGTAATCAAAACAGTGGTACCAGGATAAAGACAGATACATAGGCAAATGGGATAGGATAGAAAGCTCAGAAATAAACCCTCACGTTTATGGTAAAGATGATTTTTGACAAGAATGCCAAGACACTTCTGTGGGAAAATGACTCTTTTCAATAAATTGTTCTGGAAAAACAGGATATCCAAAAGAATATCCAAAGAATCTAAAAGAATTCTTGCAAAAGAATCAGTTTGGACCCTTATACAAAAATTAACTCAAAAAGGGTTGAATATCTAAATGTGAGTCCTAAAACAATCAGAAGAAAGCATACGACAAAAGCTTCATGACATAGATTTGTCAGATTTCTTGGATATGACACCCAAGGCACAGGCAACAAAAGGTCAGACAAATAGGGCATTGTGAAAACTAAAGATTTCTGTGCATCAAAAGTGGTATCAACTGTGTAAAAAGACATCCCATAGGATGGGGGGAAAATACTTACAAATCATATATCTGAGAAGAGATTAATATCAAGAATATGTAAAGAATTCCTAAAACTCAACCACAAAAAAACAAGCCATTGCAAAATGGGCAAAGAGCTTGAATAGACATTTATCCAAAGAAGATACATGGATGGCAAAGATGCTTAACATCACTGATAAGGAAATGCAAATCAAAACTACAATGAGATACCATCTCACACCATTAGATAGAATAGCTACTGTCAAAAACCCCAGAAAAACAAGTGTTTGTAAGAATATGGAAAAATTGGAACACTTGTGCATTGTTAGTTGTGATATAAAATGGTACAGCTGCTGTCGAAAACAGTATGGCATTTTCCTTAAAAAATTAAATACAGAATTTCCACATTATCCAACAGTTTCATTTCTGGGTATATACCCTGAAGAATTGAAGGCAGGGTCTCAAAGATATATTAGTACTCACGTGTTTATAGCAGTTTTATTCAAAGTAGCTGAAATGTGGAAGCAACAACCCAAGTATCCATTGAAGGATGAGTAGATAAGCAGAATGGGATATATACATAGTGAATTATTATTCAGCCTTAAGAATAATAAGGAAATTCTGACATGCTACAACATAAGTGAAACTTGAAGACATTAAGTGGAATATGCCAGTCATAAAAATACAAATGCTGTATGATTCAACTTAAGAACTTAAAGAAGTCAAAATCATAGAGACAGAAGTAGAATGGTAGTTGACAGGAGCTGGGGGGAGAGGAAAAGGGTATTATTATTTAATGCAGGGGTCCCCAACCTCCAAGATTGAATGTCTGATGATCTGAGGTGAGGCCGATGTAATAATAATAAAGTGCACAATACCTGTAATATGCTTGAGTCACCCCGAAACCATCCCTCACTCCAGTTCGTGGAGAAATTGTCCACGAAACCGGTCCCTGGTGCCAAAAAGGTTGGGGACGGCTGGTTTAAAGGGCATAGATTTCAGTTTCACAAGATGAAGAGAGGTATGGAAATGGATGGCGATGATTGCACGTTATGAATGTATGTAATACCACAGACTGGGCACCCAGAAATGGTTAGGATGCTAAACTTTGTATGTATTTCACCACATTTTTTTAAGTTGGGAAAGAAGAATTTTAAACAGTTGATGTCTTAGTACTTTACATTTCACTGGTCTGTGCAACCTAACTCCAAAACTGTCAACTTAAAAAAAAAAAAAAAGTGACTGTGGAC
>NW_011494606.1:6430309-6434543 GCF_000754665.1 Bison bison bison
GTGGACTCTTAAGTTCCCCGTTCCAGCTCTGAAATTCTGTGGTCCCTTAGTTGGCAGAAATGACCTAGACATTCCTTCTTGGCTCCTAATTTTGTGGTTCTGTAGTATTACCAAAACTTGATTGCTGATAATATCAAATATAAATTTCTGTGTGCCTTTCTTGGTGACTTTTTACAGATGCATTTGATAAAGAATATAAGATGGCATATGATCGTCTCACACCCAGTCAAGTCAAGAGCACCCACAACTGCGACAGGCCGCCAAGCACAGGGGTGATGGAATGCCGGAAGACCTTTGGAGAACCTTATCTTTAAGATATGTGTGTATACTTTCAATATGTATTGTATAGTCAGTGTATAAAACAACACTTTTAGACTCTAAACTTTTTTCTTCGATTTTTGAAAACACATTTGTAAGATGTTTCAGGAGGTTCAGATAGCTTATGTACAGAGTGTCTTAAGAAGAAAATAGTGACAAGTGGGAGAGAGCCACTTTATGTCTCATTTCTTTTCTTCTTCTTCTCCAGTAACAATTAAGTACTTTTGTGATAAAAAAAAAAAAATCCCTAAACAAAATTAGTCCCCATAAAATAAGACAGCTGTTTAATGGATTCTCTTGGAAGAGGCAGATTGAAAAATCATGTATGGAACATAAACAAATGTAAGATCAGAGTATCTCCTGTTTTCATAGACTGCTCAAATGTTTTGACCATGAAGTTGTATTATACGTATTTTAAATTGTTTATAGTAAGTTGATATTTTTTTAATTTTTAAACTTAATATAGCAAACAAAATGAACTTAAACTTATGAAGCAAGGCAGTTAAGTGCTTATTTTCCTTGTCTGCTGCTATGTGAAGTAATTAGTGCAGCTGCAGATCTCTATATGTATATCTATATTTTTTTTATTACTTGGAAGAATGATTCCAAAATGTCAGTGCTAACGTCAGTGTTGTCCCAGGATCGCACGTTAGAACTCCTGAGCCTGACTGCAGTGGGTGAGGCATGGCAGGGCGCACATCGCCCAGACGGACTCACTGAGCCTTGTGGGAGGAAAGCCAGAGAGGTTCTAAGTCTGCTTCTGCAAAATCAGGTTCAGTATACCATGGTTCCAGAATTTTCTCTACTGCTACTAGATGCATACCATACACAGGGGAAATAGCTTACACAGCCAAATATCAATTTAAATTTTAATATTCTACATGAACATTTATGTTGGGGAATATGTCAGTTTATCCCAAATTTTACCTTTATTTTAATATCTAAAATATTGGGTATGGTGCAAATTATAGTATATTTATCTGGAATATGACCTACTGGAGTATTGTTTATATATATTATATATAAATATTCAAAATATTTTTTCAAAGGTAGAAAAATAATAACTCACTAAAAGGACAGCCAGATAGAATTTCCCATATTGAGGAACTTGGCTTTTTTAATAAGCCTTCTGAATCTGGTTTATGAAATCTAAATCTAAAATATCCAGAAATAAGACAGTAAATTGAATGTTTAAGTACCATGGGTATTAAATAGAATCGTAAAAAATTCTTGTAGTCCCATCATTTCTAAGATCACTTTCTTTCAATAATTTCTGATTAAAAAAAGGTATCCTTTAGCTGTTAGAATTATATATTTTAATGTTCATGTAGTATGTGTTTGTACATTGTCATAATGAAGGAATTCTCTAGCCAATGTCAAAGAAGGAAAAAATGAATGGTCCTAAATTAGATGTGTCAAAGCCGGTAGGGTTCAGGACATTCGGACTTGGAGATATCTTACAATCCTGAGACTCAGAACCATTCAGCTGTAGAAAAAACACTTTTGTGTAAACCCCATTGGTGAATAACACCAAGCTGAAACATTTCACAGCTTTCTACTCTGGGAAATAATGGGGAAAACTTAAAAATGTAAAATTTACTTCAGTTAGTTTGGGGCTGAACTTGCTTACTTGAAAAATCTGGTGCTATGCACATGTATCTGCTTCTCCTTTGTAAATATCACTCTTGTCTTATCCTTCTTTACTATTTAGGTCCACACTCACAATCTAATTCAGTCTTACGGTCTCAGAATCATAATCATTTGAAAATTATTCAGTGAGAGAAACATTTGATAGGTGAGGCTTTTGGCATTGGTGACAAGCATCCATCCAAACAGAATTCTAGGGTTCTAGTCTGTTTTGCTGTTACTGTTTTGTTTTGTATAAGAACAGCTTTCACTATTGATTACCTTGTCTTTAACACAAGCAATATATATATGAATAGCAGTTTATTGATTTCAAATATCTAACCAAAAAAAGTAAGGTAAAGCCCATTCTTGATGATTCAGACTCATCTGGAAAAGTGAATGTAATTCCCCCCCACCCCCACCCCCGACACCAAGTTTTGTTTCTGCTTTTGGTTGGGTTCTATTCCCCCCGTTTTTAATCCCCAGGGAATATTATTTGTACAGATTTACTCTCTCAAAACCTAAAACATGAATAGAAAGTGGTAAATCCTGATCAAAAGAAAATATGTAGATTATCCTTTAAAATAACTCCATACAAACATTTCTTCAGTTTTCTGTTGACCATACATTGTAGAGAATTATGGTCAATCACGTTGGAAAGAAATACCCTTTTACTACATTATCTTTTATTTTCTCCTAGTTTTGTTTATATGTTTACTAGTTGAAAATAAATCATGCCGTGTCCTGGTATAACTTGTTTACTACTTACTACTTCCTTCCATTGTGTTTTGAATGTCACACATTTGTATATCATATTTGAATATTCAGTTTTTTCCTCTTGAAAGGGAGTTATACAGTAGTCTGATTTTTTTTCTAATTGCGGGGCGGGGGGGGGAGATTTTTTGCTTTAAAATCCTAAAGCCACTAGCTTATTTATTATAAGGTTTTCTAATAAAATCTTTCCATTTTTGTACGTGGAGAAACAGCCCCTGAAAATGCTGGTTCAGAATTTTAAGTGATAAGCTTTTTTTCTTTTATGCTGGTGATTAATGATACTTTAGTGCAACTAGCCAGTGCTACATATATAAGTTATATTGTACTTCTACATATTTTGTAAGTACATGGTAAGAAAGTAACCAGTTGTGTGATAATGTGCAGTAGCCCAGCTTTATTTTTCTCTCACTGGAACTTGGAAGCTGCTGTTAGGCACTGTATCACTGAGCAGGAAGGGAAAGGCTGCCTCGTTGAGGTCCTTGGTCTGCCTTTGTGCTAGTCTTAGCATGCTCTGCCCTTCCTGTTAAGATATGTCTAAGTTTTATTTCAGAATTGAATTCTTTGGTGCCTGCAGGTCAGTTTACCTTAATATCCTCAGTGCTTGGTATCTTCTTACCCCTTCATACTACCTTCTTTCTCTGAAGAGTAAGTACATTTGCCGGCTTAATTATTATTTACAAAGTTAGTATTGCACAAATTAATATGGCAATTTCTGTCTGACTCAAAAAGTCCATGTGCATGTGTGAGATGGTAACAGACTTTTCAGATAAAGTTACTGTAGCCTTTCCACAGTTGCTATTCATTTGGATGGCTCTTTCCTTTTGCATTTAAAGATTTTCTCTTCAAACACAGTACTGTGATAAAACCACTGGAGCAACTGATGGAATTTTCTGTAAATGAAATTCTCCATATTGACCGGCTCATCCCAGAAGGCCCTGAGGACAGCCTTAGGCCAGGGTGTCCTGCTTGGCTCTAGTGACTCCACAGGGATGGGCAACCCTGATCATGGGCCCTCTCTTTGTACTTTTCATGGTCAGTTCAGTTCAGTCGCTCAGTCGTGTCTGACTCTTTGTGACCCCATAGACTGCAGCACGCCAGGCTCCCCTGTCCATCACCAACTCCCAGAGCTTGCTCAAACTTGTGTCCGTGGAGTCTGTGATGCCATCCAACCGTCTCATCCTCTCTCATCTCATCCTTATCTCATACTTTTCATGGTAACCAGGCCAAAAGTACACTGCAAGCTGCATCTGCAGCGGGACTTTCCTACAAAAAGGGGGTCAGAGCTAAGGATATTCTGTGAGCCATAAGGCCAACTTGTTTTACAAATGCATCTACCAAGCTATGTCTTAAATACTAAATTCCAATTCTTGCCTCTTTTGGTACTCAATCTTTAAACAGTAATTGGGATATAGAATTTTTATGATACTTTATAGTATCATAAAAGGCCATGCTTCTAATTTGATAGAAACATTTTCAGATCTATATGAGAATATAATGTTCAAAATGTATAGTAACT
>NW_011494606.1:6434643-6448965 GCF_000754665.1 Bison bison bison
ATAGTAACTGTTTAAAAATATACTAATTTTAAAACATTTGGAATATATCCTTTTTTTGGTCACTATACAGAATCTTACCCATTAAATTAGGAGGAGTTTTACATTTTTATAAATATGGCCCAAACCTGTTACCAGGGCCATCAAGGAAATGCAACCTCAACAGGGATGAAGGAGAAATCATCTATTCAGCCACTTTCTCCCAATTTAGATACTCATGTATGACAGGTCTGACTTTCCAGGCTGAATATAACTAGCTACATAGGTCATTTTACCCATCAAATGAAAGGACCATCTAACCATTATCTTGACATTTTAAGATGGTACTTAACCTCTAAATGAGTACAATTTTAATAAATTATCGATTTGTAATGTATGACAATAATCTTAATTTCAAGTGTAACAAATTGATCTTTTAAAAGTTATACAAGTTTTCCATCTCCTTGCAATCTCCTCCTCCTCCCCACCAGGTGCTCATCCATCAAGACACAACTTTCACTTTATGTCTTAACCCTTTTCTTCAGAGTGTGAAGTCAGAACTTCCTTTCTCAGCAAAGATAAATGCCAGAAACTTAGCAAACTGATCAGGAAAAGGATATTCGATTATTAGTTGATTTTAATCATTAACTGGTGGTCCAGCACTTTCTCATTACAGAACATTTCACTGTCCATCACTCCTCACTCAGTTGTACTGGGGAAGATCATCGGCTCCCAGGCTGTTTGTGAGGAGGAGCCATCCCTGAGGCTGGCTGAGACTGGGGGCAGAGACCAGGCTGCGGCCCAGGGTGCTGGCACCGGGAGCTCCCTTCCGTGGCCACTGCCCTGTCTCGCTCCTAGGCCACAGCGTATGGAGACCAGGCAGTGCGGCAGCGTTAAGAGTGAGATGACCAATTTAAGAATGTGGAATTTGAATACGATCCTGTATTCATCAGTCTTTTCTGGAGCCATGAACACATCCATTTTTGTAAAATAAAAGATCATTGGGACTCACAATTTATTGAAATTTAGTAAAAGTCATTTCCATTTCCAAACAACGTGGATCTTGGGAGTAGTGAGGCCATGAATTAAATTAACCAGCCCATCTTAGAAGATGGATTAGGGACTAAAGTACTTTGAAAACAGCCCTTCAACACCAAAATGTTCAGTTTTTTCCCATTTCGCATCTGTCCAGCTATCTTCTAGTCTTCGGTGAATCCTCTCATGTTTGTAATTAAAGCCGTATTTACTGTCATAAACTGCGTTCACCTGAGCTCCTCCTGCTTCATAACCGGTGGCATAGCACTGTTTCATTTTTAATGTGCCCCTTGACTTGATGCCAGTAAAAGGCAGCAAGCAGCAATATTTAATATACAAGCATTTCAGCTTCCACGTGAAATGTTTAACCGCACAATTTTTTAAAAACACAGGTGTCGTTTGCACTAGCTACCTTGAAGATAGTAACACTTTTTTTCCTCTCCATCTTGGCACTGTGTTAAGCGTTTCTCCTTTGTAATCGCCTTAATATCCACTTGTAATCCACACAAGAAATCAATCTTCCTGCTTTATAATCCTGTCTCAGATGACATACAAAAATAGCATTGCCCCACTGGATCTCTTGCTTTGTAAACCAGATTTGGGTATACTGACTTTAGACTCTTTTTAAAAATTACTTTGTTCCTCCCTCACTGGTACAGCTCCCGTGTTAGGTGAGAATATGAGAGGGTGGAGCCCAGCCAGGACAGCTTTGTTAGAATGTCTGATTGCTCAAGGTGCCCACCTGATGGAGACCACACAAACTTGGGTAAGTACGTATTTTTAAATGGCCCTCAGAATAGTTTTCCTCCCCTAATAGCCACACCTTCCAACTGAACGGCAAATTATAATTTCTTGGGCTGCTTACTTTAGAAAGTAAGCAGAAATCCAACAATGAGAGCAAATGTCCTCCTTTGAAAAAGCTGTAAAACATTGATACACATTTTACTGGACTACGATGTGTAATGATAACTGATTCTTGTTATACTTTTTTTAATCTATAGATTTCGTCCCCTTAAACTCACCAGTAACTAAACTGTAAGGAGTACAACCCTGATAGAAGCACACACTTTGAACAGTACAAGAGGAGACAGCAAATTGCCGCCTGTGCTGGGGGCAAGGGCCAGGAGGGCGAGACCACACCTGCCTGTCTTGGATCAGCAGCCCTTCAGGAATAATCAGGGAACTGTCACGCGGGTGCTTGTCTTACTGCTGTGATGCCTGTCCCAACCCTCACTCCCAGTTATCTCATTTTAGAAAAGCCTCTGAGTCAGGCCCTTCTTGGCCTCCGTGAAGGGGTGGTAGGAACACCACCCCTCCAGAGTCCTAATCCGCAATGAACTGCAGGTGCTTCCAAGGATAAACTTCAGCCCCCATCACACCCACATCAGAGGTTCTTGGCCACTCACTTCCCTCTCCCAGATCAGGTTCATTCTTTCTTTAATGTGACGAGAGGTGCAGTAACTTCTGGCATGGGTTTCTGATCCATGTCCATTTTGAGCAGTAGTGACTCTGACTCAGACAGATACAGGGCAGGATATGATTCGATCTTCCAGCATCACACTGATTATCAGGAATACAAAGTACAGGAGGAACATGGTGAAGCCCAGGATCTTGTTCATTCTCCACTTGCATAATGCAATTGACGAGATCACAAACAGGAGCATGAGAAAAAGCAAAACAATTGCACAGAACAAGCCATTGCTACTGACAGCAACAGGCTGCAATCCATTGATGAGAGAGAAAAGCATCCAAGGAAGGGGCAGGCTGCAAGACAGAAGAGACAGTGTGAGTGTTCTTTATGTTGATAACAGCCCCATGTACACAACAGTACTGCACAATTTACAAAGCACGCATTTTTACACAAACGTAAGAAACAAAATATTCATGTCAAAGGTTAGAAAACGAAAGTGAAGTCGCTCAGTCGTCTGACTCTGTGACCCCATGGACTGTAGCCTATCAGGCTCCTCCGTCCATGGGGTTTTCCAGGCAGGGGTACTGGAGTGGGGTGCCATAGAAAACTCAGGTCCAGGGAAATGAAAATTATGTACCCATTACTCACAGATAGTAACTGGAAAGCCTAGATTAAAACAGGTTTTCTGGGTCTGAGTTGTTTTCTTCATACTTTGTGGCTTCTGTATGACTAATCTAAACCTCTAAATCCTTACGATAAGGCCTAGCTCGGGACATTTCCTGACACTTGTTAGTGGTTCGGGCTCTCCTCAGCCCTTTAACCTGCTCCACCCTGCAAACACACACACAAACAAATTCAAATGAAAAAAATCACAGCCACACCCAAATCCTGAAGGTGACTGGGGAAGTGAAAACAGGCGTGGTGCTGCTACGGAGCTGAGAGGAGCCGGTAGGCAAATCCCTACAGGAAGACGCAACATTTACTTGTTTATACAAAATGCTTTTTAGAACCTCTGAGCAGGCAGGAGTCCAAATGCAAAGGAGCAGGGGTACCAGGAAGTAAGACAGGGAGTCATTGCTCCTTCCAACCCCACCCCCACCACCTTGGGGGTCAGTGAGCCAAGCATTTGACTGTATGTGGCAATGGAATTTAATGGACTTCAGTTTTCAATTTATCCATAAATTCCAGTCAGATTTCAGGCAGCATTTTAGTTCTATTATCCTTCTGGCTGTGATGAATGAAAGGAGGATACTTTGTTACCTTGTGGAAACTAATAACATAAACACCATTTTATTCCATGTATAATGAATGGATAGAGCCAACACAGTGTTTTCCAGCCATGATATGCCTTAGAAAAGCCAGTCTGCCACTCACCCCACGGTGATATCAAATATGTTACTGCCCACGGAGCTTGACACAGCCATGTCACCCAGGCCTTTCCGAGCAACAATCACACTGGTGATGAGGTCAGGAATTGATGTGCCTGCTGCTAGGATCGTCAAACCCATGATCTCTTCAGAAATCCCTATTGTTTCGCCAACCTGGTAAATAGAGAAACCATGGCAACAGCAGGTGAAAAATCTGAGGCTCTTTGAAGTGCCAACCATATACTACTTTGTGCAAAACCATCACCTTCCTCAGAGTTAATGTTCCCTTGGCCTGAGTGAGGTAGGGTCATGCAAAACTAACAGCTGGGGAGATGGGCCATGGAGAGAAAGAACAGGGCCTCTGCTCAAGGCTTCAGAGGATGATGATGCTCTTTTCTAACCTGACTGAAGTCCATCTATGATTACCACTTACTGTTATTCCAACCATAACAACTCTACCTTCCCAGAAGAACTGCTCCTCCAAAGGCCTGTTCATGTATGTTTCTATTTCCAGACCCACAGACACCTGCCATGTGCCAGGAACTTTTTAGAGGCTGGAGGCAGAAGTATGGACAGTGCAACACTGACCCTACTCTTTGAAGCACCAACCATACACTATTTTGTGCAAAACCATCACCTTGCTCAGAGTTAATGTTCCCTTGGCCTGAGTGAGGTAGGGGTCATGCAAAACTAACAGCTGGGAAGAAAAGAGAAAAGCATGTAAACAGTGATAAAACTGCGCTGAGTGCAGTATTCCAGGTAGAGGAGAAAAGCCATGCACACTCAAGAACACTAATTAATGCCAGGATGGAGGCAAAACTGAGCTTGCTCTTAAGTGTGTACGGTCTTACCAGGTGGAGAGAAGTGGCCAAGGCAGGACAGAAAGCAGGGAATAAGGCTAATAAGGAATGGTCAGCTGGATCAGGTTGAGAAGGGCCTTCTGTCAGATGGCAGTGTGAACAGAGGACAGAAGAGCCCTGCTTGAAAAGTACTGCATCCCTTGGACTATAAAGTCTACTTTTAAGCCTTTACAAACAATAACATGAACTACAAATTCACTTGGTGCTCGCCATTCCCTGGGCGCCAGAAATTCACCCAGAAGGAAAAAAGTCCTTTTGGCCCATGGATGCAGGGTTTAGTTCCTGCCCCACACTCACCTGGTGAGCCCACCAAACCATGAGGTATGAGAACATGGCTATCCACAGGATGGATCCCAGGAAGGTGATAACAAAAAACTTCTTAGCCTCCTGTTTGAAAGTTTGAAAAGGAAGAGAAATAAGTTGCAGAGGCTAAAGGGCTCTGGCGCTTCTGAGAGAGCCCCAGGAGATCTGCGGGAGGAATGATGGAGATGATGTGGAGATGTCTGACCTCTGTCTCCAGTGAGGACCTAGAAAAGGATGGGCTTAGTGGCCCACTCTAGATGAGATGAGACGGGGGGTCCAGCACTGACAAAATGAAGAGAGCTATTTGCTTGCACTAGGACCAGCCAATCTAGTTATTTGGTTTGACTTCAACTTTTCCCCACTCTGCCCCTCTCTGGACCCAGAGACAGAATATGGTTCCCCTTTGGGTGGAGTACGTTAGTCAGACCTTTCCCTATAAACAGGAATACAGGGTAGAAATAGCATTTATAACCCTAGGTCTTCACAGTGTTGCTATGAAGTACAGAGGGTGTGCAATGGCATCATTCCCATATTCAAATCAAGAAACAGAATTTAAGGAGAGATTATTTCACGCTGCTTATGGTGGTGGAAACACATTCCAGGGCCTCCCAAGTCCATCAGAATGTCCCTTAGGTGCATGGTCCCCTCTAGAGCTGCAGGTTCCATCCCAGACCCTCTGTGGTTGAGCCCCGACAAGCTGGTTTGCCCTATCACCTCCCTCCTCTGAGTGGGCATGCAGAGAGGCCCCAGAGCTTCCCTAAGGATAGGCGACTTGGGGACAGCTGGGCAAACCCACCAGCCTCCGGACGTCGGGAACCGTCAGCCACAGCGGGAACACAATGGGCAGGAGAAAGAGGTAAATGGCTTGCTTCCGCCTGGTCTCAGGCCACTCCAGGGACAAAGGCTGCTCATTTTCCTCCTCTTCCTCCTCCTCTTCCTCCTCTTCCTCTTCTTCGTCTTCCTCTTCATCTTCCTCTTCTTCATCTTCACTGTCACCTCCATCACCTCCCCCTTCACCATCCACACCTTCCTCGTCATCTTTGGCTTCACCTTGAATTTCAGCATTCAATTCCTGCTCTCCAGTTTCACCTTCACCACCTTCTCCTGCCTGGATTTCACCTTCATCTTCACCACCTTCCACTTCACCATCTTCTCCTTCCACTTCCCCAGCTTCTCCTGCCTGTATTTCACCTTCATCATCTTTCACTTCCCCACCTTCTCCTGCCTGGATTTCACCTTCGTCTTCATCACCTTCCACTTCTCCACCTTCTCCTGCCTGGATTTCACCTTCGTCTTCATCACCTTCCACTTCCCCACCTTCTCCTGCCTGGATTTCACCTTCGTCTTCATCACCTTTCACTTCCCCACCTTCTGCCTGGATTTCACCTTCGTCTTCATCATCTCCTCTCCTTTCTGCCGGGATGTCACCTTCACTTTCATTCTCTGCTTTTCCTTCACTTTCACCTCCTAATGCAGCGTCGCCTCCACTTCGCTCTCCGTTTTCACCTTCAGCAGGAGCTTCCGCCTCGCCACCTGTCCTTTCACCTGTGTTCTCAGCTTCGGCCCCGACTCCCTGCAATCCAAAACCAACAGATTAATGGGAGATGATGGTCTGTTTGTTCCCTTTCCCGTTTCTCCCCACCATTTTTTTGTTGTTGTTCTCAGAATGTATCTAAAAGCTTTAGTATGAGGAAGAAACAAGTGCAGTCATTCAGCAAAATTCCCTTTACAGCACTCCTGCCCAGTCCTGTCTTTGATCATTTGTAGGGATGGAGAACGCACCACGTGAAGCAGTTCCTGACAACTCTGACTGGTTTGAAGTCCAAAATTTATACCAAAGTTCCACCCTCTGTGTATAGGTTTGCTTTTTGGAGCCACAAAGAACACTCTCCGCACAGAGACAGCCTCTCTTCCCTGGGCTGAAGATTCCCAGGTCCTTCTGTGGTTCCCCATGCTACAGCCTCCTCCCCTTCTTGATGAACTCATTCTAGTTAGCTTATATCCCATGAGGAGGTTTCTAAAATAACACCTCACAGAATCCAACAGGATTATCATGCCCCTTATTTTAGATACGATGCTTCCATTAATGTTGCCTAAAATGGCATGATATGTTTTGGTGGTTACATCACATTCTGAATCCATCTAAAACTCAACTGCTATATTATATGTGTAAAATGATGATGATACCAATTCATGGATGGTTTTTATGTGCCAGGCATCATGCTAAGTAGTATAATAATAACAACAACTCACACTTAGTAGGTTTCCTGAGTCAATTAATTTATCATACAGATAGAACTAAACCCATCTGACAGATGAAGAAGGGTACAGAGTAGTTAAAAGCTTGCTTGTGGTCCACACAGTTTGTCAGTAATGAAGCTGGGATTTGAATGTGAACCATCCAACGCTTAGCCTCTTCACCATCAAGCTACCCTGCTCCCCAAATGCCAGGACTGAATGAGATATTTGGTTCCCAAACCCGGTAGCTTATTAGAAACACAGATTTCCTTGCCCCACTGAACCAACTGAAGTAGAATCTCTAGGACTGAAAACCAGGAATCTATTTTTATATGCTGCCAGGTACATCTAATAAGTGCATCTGTAGATGTGTTTGGGTACCATGGACTGACTCCACATGCTCTAAAAGCCATTGATTCTTAGGGTCTTCAGATTAGGCTCCCAATAACCTATAACAATGTGCTGATCCAATCCCTTGAGTAAATGACCCGGGCTGTGTGCTCATGAAGTACATCATCCATAACAAATTTCATGACGCTGCCAATCCCCAGGGGGTGCTCAGTGATTCTAAACTCTGCTGCATATTAAAATCACCTCGAGGATTTAAAGACTCAAGGACCCACCCCAGATATCCTGACTTCACTGGTTGAGAGTGGGCCCTAGTTTCCCCCAATTATTGTAACATGCAGCCAGGGTTCAGACCACCCAAAGAAGAAGCCAAATATTAATATCCATGAGGCCTGTGCTTTCAGATGAGAATGAATAATTCCTGCCCTCCCATCCCCAAGCTAATCTGGAGAAAATGACAAGTCATTTAAATTAACAGCACCCTCTTTTCTGAGAACTGTCAACCCCAAAAGCCCCTGACAGGTGGCTCCTTCACCCACGTTGCAGTCAAAGCACCCCCCTCTCCCTGCCACAGTTGACTAGACATAGGTTTGACCCCTGACCTGTGCCCCGGTTTGAATGGATTCGCTGTCTTCTGAAACAGGGAGCCAGTCACTGGTTGATCACATTGTGGACTGGAGGACTGGGGTAGTAACTTAGGTCTCCGTGTGCTAATAAGGAAGCAATGGAGTCAGCTGCCAGGAGTGCTAAAGCCTGCACACGGAGGACAGAGGGAGAGCGGGACATGCAGGGAGGCCAGCAGGGCCACGGGCGCCTTCCCAGGCCTAGGTCCAACTCACTGTGGGACCAAGTTTCACTTCCTGACCTGGGGTCCTGGGAGACACGTCTGTATCCTCTCAATCCCTTTTACTTAAGCCAGCTGTAACTGGCCTACTCAGGACACTCATGCTGCCACTGAAGATGTCTTAGACACTGAACCCAAAGTTGCTGACTTAGGATGAGATATAATTGAGTGCTTCTGGGTATCCAGTAGAAGAGAATGTCAGGGCTGGAATCTGTAAACTAAACGCACACTTCCTGTCAGTCACTGAGCCCCCACTGAGCACATGCAGCACTGTGTTTCTGGGGCGGGAGGGGAGGGGAGCAGTGGGGGACAGAGACCACTCAGACTCGGATCCTGCCTTCCGGAAGCTCACCACCTCGCAGGGGCACTCAGAGAGACTCACAAACAGAGTACAGGGAAGGCAGTGCTAAGGGCCCTAAGAGAGGAAGAGAGTACCATGGGCATTCACACTGCGGGGTCAAGGAAGCTTTGTGGCAAAAGAGGCATTTACACTAGCTTGGAGGAATGGGTGAGATTAGGATATATGAAGATGTAGGGGAAAGGGGAATTCTGGAGGGAGAAGGCCATGTGAACCAAGGCCTGGAGGTAAAAAGCATGGAGACAAGAAGTTCAGTTTGGTTGCAGCAAGGTGGAAGAGAGGCTGTGAGACTGTAAAGGCAGCAGTGTCAGAACTCAGGAAGCCTGCGAGCCAGGCTGAGGCACCTTGAAAGGTCCCAAGGCCTTTGCCCAGCAATCCTTCCACTGTGCTTCACGCTGCCTGGTTTCACTGTACCCTAGCGGCCAACAGAAACCCCCCCACACCCCAACAGTTATTCTCACGTTTGTACAGCATGCAACAGCTGGCAACATATTCTCATACATATTATCTCACTCATACTAAGGTATTACAGTGAATTAACTGGCCGCATAAGGTATTCGATCTTCAAAGAAAGGGCAATGCTTACCCCAAAGGAAGGAACCTCCAACAGCCATTTCTGACCTTCAAGGAAGGACTGACTTTTGGGTGGCAAGTGCTTCCCTGGGCCTCTCAAATTCCGCCACCTGGGAAGAGGCTTGTGCCTACCTGACTGCCAGGATCCTCCTCCTGATCTCCCTTGACGTCTGGAGCAGGGGCTGGTGTGACCGTGACCTCAGGGAGCTTGGCCGGCTCCTCCTCTTTAAAGGATAAACATGGGATAGGTCAGAAGAGTGTGCTGGGTGCTGAGGGCAGTTGGCAGAGATGGTTGGCTATAGGGCTATTGGAGTTGTCCACTTCAGGGTCTCAGAAGGTCTGTTTGGGGCACTCCCCATCAACCGGAGAAGGAAAATGATGTGACGTGAGTCGTTCCCGTCCTGTCCACAGAGATATCTGCACGTGAGGACAGCTGGCAGCAGCTCTCCTCACTCTCCCGGATTTCCAGGCATTCACATCCTGGCACTGTGGCCCAGGATACTATGAACAGCTTGGGAGAGAGGGCAAAGCCCCAGCCCTCAGTGCCTGGCCCTTCCCCCTAACCAGCTGCGTGGAGAGGAGCCCGATGCTTTCCAAGGCAGCAGCCAGGGAGCCTTAGAATAGGATGGCGGGAAAGAGAATCGCAAAGTCTGGAGATCTGGGTTTGGAACACTCCCTCTCACTTCTTGGCTACCTGGCTCTGGGCAAGCCACTTGATCTCTCTGAGCTTCAGTTTCCTTGTCTACAGAGTGGGAACAATGCTGCTGTACCTGCCTGCTGGGTGGATGAGGCAGGCCTGGGGTGCTGTGCAGAGCTGTCTCAGTCCCTTGTCCCGGCTGCCACACGGATGCTGGACTTCTGTGTCAGCAGACCCCTGATGGCCCTCCATTACTAGGGTTGCTGGTCTCAGACCAATTCCCTAGAAGCAGAGTCCTTGTGTAGAAGCAACAGGAAGAAGAAACAGAGTCCAGCAGACTCTCATCTGGGACAAGATTTAGCAAAGAAGTTCAACCCCCTCTCCAGGCCTTGCCTACCCTATGTGAGGAGAGTACAGAGGGAGCTGTACAGGCCCTTGGGCCTGCAGCCACGTCAGGAAGGGAGCGCAGTGGAAGGAGTAGGCCGGACGACAGTGGGCACAGGGCAGCGCTAGCTCATCACTCCAGCTGACTGGCCCAGAGGGGGCGGAAGGCACGCCCAGACCCTGGGTGACAGGAGGCAGGAAGGTGGCAGGAGAAAACCAGCTGGTCTCACCTGGTTTGCTCTCTGCTTTGGCCTGAGGCGTGGCTTTTGCCTCCTGAATCAAGGTCTCCTCCTCCTTGTCCTTGGAGGGCCGGGCTGTGAATGAGAAAGGAAACACGTCTCATCCAGGACTGCAGGGTCCCTGCTACACCCTTCAGCTAGCCTGGTCAGCTGACAGCCAGAGCAGCTGAAGTGGGTGGAAAGAGTCTGGCCTGGAAGTTGCAACATGCAGACTCTGGTCCTCCTCGGCCTATTCACAGTGCTCAATTCCCAAACTTCTGCCTTAAATTCCCTACACTGTCACTAACTAGCTATGACCTTCAGCTAGTCACTTTCCACTCTAGGCCTATTTCCTTTCTGATAAAATGACATGGTTAGACTTGGGGGCAACAAATAGTATTTATGTCCTTTATGAACTCAAGTGATGGCTGCCTGAGTGCTGAATTGAGAATTCTGCTCCAAGCTTGGCTGCAGAGCACCATGATTCACTGGTGATGTCTGAAATGGGCAGGGAATGGGGAAATAATGACAGGGAGGTGTTAGGGAGGTGTTCCTGCAACCCTTGGACTAGACTGTAAGGTCTGCAGTTTACCGTCTATGAATTTACTAGAAGCTTTGCTCTGGCTCCAGAGGCACTACTGGTGGCCGTGTTCATAAGCCTCCCCTCTCCAGTGGGAAAGGGAAATGACGGATCATCAAGCTCCTGTCACACTCCTTTCGACCTCAGACACCTGGAACCCAAGCAGAGCCTCCTTCCAGACCCCTGTGCACGCCTCATGCTCTGCTGGTGGTCCTCAGAGCATCATGCACAGAATAGCACTGTCCTGATTGCCAGAAAAGAAAAATGGGGATGGCAGCTCTCTTTCGATATGACTATGTTCCAGGCAACATGCAAAGTGCTATAGTTTCAGCTGAGAGGCACAAGACTGAGCTGCAGGGGCTCAGGAGGGCCCTCCTCACAGCTGTGCAGGCCGTGGGGTGAGGACAAGGGCACGGGCGGCAGAAGAAAGCCGTGGGTCTATCTGGGGTCCAGGCTGGCTCCGCCCATGAGTGCCGGGTGGCCTGGGGAAGCCTGTGCACCCTCGCTACACCTCAGCATCCCCCCTCTAAAAAAGCAACAATATGATACACTTGGAACACTGATATGGGGGTCTAAGGGACAAAATAAACAAAAGTACTTTAACTGCTGCATTAAATATTGCTATGTTAGCTTCGATTTTGGAGCCAGATGCCTGGGTTTGAATCCTAGTTCTGCCAAGTGCTAGCTGTGGATCCAGCAGGGTGATCCTCTGTACCTCAGATTCCTCACCTATAAAATCTTAACAGAGTTGTGGAAGGAATACATGAATTTATATACGAACATGCTTAAATCAGCGCCTGGCAGCTACAAGATACTACGTAAGTGTTAGCTATGACAACCATGATGAGCTGACAACACTCGCTGAGAGCAGCTGTTCCACCCAGGAAGCAATTCTGCACCTTTGAGGCCCAGCATTCCAGAGGGTCTGAGTTAGAATGGACCCCAAAGATCCTCTAGTCCAGAACACCGGCACACTGTGAAGATTTGGGAATCAAACTCTGCCTGGGTCCAGAACGGGTCCAGAAGCAGAAACAGGTCCAGAGTTTCCTTCTCTCAACCTGTCTCCTGAACAATCAGGGTGGTTCAGCTGCAGCTGCCTCTGGCAACTGGCTCCACCCCACACAGCCATCACTCTGGCACGTATGATCCCTTGAAGCATCCTGTCCCGGTGGGCCTGCTCAGCAGGTCCCATCAGAACTGAGATGTCAGAAAGTGAGTACTCCACTGCCTCCCTCATGCAGACAGCTCTAGTGCCCCATGGACACTGATCAAGCACTGCAGTCTTCTGCTGAACAACACATAACTTTTCCAAGGGCTCCCCTGGCCCCAGTCCTGGTGCCAAGAATACCTGTAGACTGTTGCCTGGAGGGGCTGGCAAGAAAATCAAGTTTCCCTCTTTCTTCTTCTTCTTCATTACACGCCCTAACCTCTCATTTCCCATGCCCTAAGGAACGCAGGTCAGCTTCAGGGCCTTTCTCTGTTTCTTCATCTCTTTCATATACACACACACACATCCATGTGAAATCACCAGAAGAGGCATGAGGTACTAGAGAGGTAGAGCCCCTGCCCAGGGTAAGAGTTCAGACCACGGATCAGCTCTGTGGAAAGAGCTGGAATACCTGGAAAGGGTAGAAACATCTGGACAGTCATCTGAATATAGCATACGGAAACACAAACGTGTCTGGAAAGTGCTGGGAACAAAGGTCTTCATCCCAGCCCCTCCTGGGTGGAATCTCAGGGTGCAGGATCAGGGCTGGCTTCTCTGAGCAGGACTGCATGCCAGCAACATCAGCAAGCCTCCCCCGGGAGGGCCACTGCACGCCTGCCACACGCCCACACAAGACGTGCTTGTCTTCCTGGGGATGACGGTCACTGGCTCCCCCAGCGCTTGTTTCCTCACGTGGCTCCTCAGCTCTCAGCATGGCCGGATCATCTCCTTAGTATCAATCTCCTCTGACCTCGGCCTGGCCTGGACACGGCCTGGACTTCACATAATCCTGTTAGGACAAGTAGGCCAGCGGGCAGCTACTGGTCATGGAAGAGGATCAGGCAGGGGGCCCTGGAGGCCCATTCAGGAAAAGGTCTTTATCTTTAGGACTTTACTAGAGACGGCAGTTCCACAAGGAGAGCCAGGCCTAACCCAGGGATACAGCTTCCTTCACGGTGCCCTGGCCAGATACACGCCCAGCACTGACCACCCACAGGCTGCCGATGCTGCAGACTGCACCCTGAAACCCCAGGGGTGCTGTTTTTTTGGAGCTGACATGGGGGTGGCCTCTCCCAATGTCTGTGGAGACTCACCTTCAAGATTTTGTACATAAAGTTTGATCACCTTATCTTTGACTCTACTTTTCACAGTATAATATGCTTGTCTTAAACACCCAGTATATTATGTGAAGAAGACGCTTCAGGGTCTGAGAAATTCTGAAGCCCCTAAAATCTGTCCCTGGGCCTCACGGGTCAGTCTCTGGTGTCACATTCAGCTCAGGCCTCAGCCTCCTGCCCAACTGCACTCCAACTCCTTGGCTTCTGCCCCAAAGTCAGCTTTCTCTGATGGGCCTCCTGCCTGGCTCCAGTTCTGCACCAGCATCCCAGAGACAGAGGCGCCCCAAGAGAATAGGAGTGTACCTGAGAGCGCCCCTCGGGGCCTGCAAAGTGTGTCCGAGACGGCTCTCTGAGGAAGCGGGGCAATAGGCAAGATGTGGAAGGAGGATGGTGAGACTCTCAGCTGTTTCTATCATTTGTCAAGTTGGACTTTAGCCTCCACTGCACTTTGGACCCTCAGACTCCCAGAAGTGGTCCTGCTGGCTCTCGAGGTGTCCTTTGGGATTCCTGGCTGGGGGAGGGGTCAGCCAGCTTCCTGGGACTCCAGAGCTGAATACAGAGCAAAGGAAGGTACCAGCCAGAACTTCCAGCCATGGGGCCCCACAGGAGGTGCCCCCAGAAGCAACCTTGGCCACACTATCCGGCTGGAGACTCTGTGGGACATCGGGGCTGACTCATGGGAGTGGGCTTTGCAGAAAGTGACTGAGGGCAGCCCCCACAAAAACCAGCGCAGGGCACGCGACCCTCAGGGCCCCACTCACTGCAGATAACCCCTTTCGTTTCACAGGAGGGACAAAGAGACAGGGAGGGAGGGGTGTGCATAAGTAAGGGCAGCTCCACAGGGTCCTCTGGGTGAGGCTTCCCC
>NW_011494606.1:6449065-6462634 GCF_000754665.1 Bison bison bison
AGGCTTCCCCGACTGGCTGCCCTTGCCATCCTCCGACTCCCGCCCTCGCTCCACTGCCTCTGCGCTTCACAAGCCCCGGTTCTGCCCAGCTCAGAAGGGAAGGAGTGGACAGGGAGACCACGCAGGTCTGGGCAGGCCTTGCTTACCTTCCCCCAGAGGGTCCAGGCTGTGGAGCATGAGCTGGTAGATGGTGCTGCGGATGGTGCTGTTGTGCAGGGAGGCCGAGCTGCTCCCTCGGGTCAGCATGGATGAAAGCTGAGCAGGAAAGAGCCGCACAGGCCTCAGTGGGCCCCCGTCCAAGCCAGGGGAGGCGCCGCACGGGGGGGCCTCATGAAAAGTAAAGATCAGAGCCTTATCTTGGCGTCCCCTCTCCCTTCACCTCAACAGGAGAGTTACGGTGCTTCCCTTCTCAGCCTCCCCTCAACTCTTCTACGACTGGTTAATTCTACATTCCCAGTTATTCCCCAAGCTCTTGACAGGGAGCAGACGATGTATATTAAGGACACCACATTCCTGAGGGTGTCCATCCCCGCAAGTCCACCCTCTAAGAAACAGTTTCACCCACACACCTCACAGACAGCCCCACGGTGCATGCGCACAGCCCCTGACAGTCCACAGAGAACATCCTGGTGCTCTGTCACTGCCCCACCCCCGGAGACGAGCAAGGCTATGATATCCACCTACAGGAAAAAACTGAAAAGTCAACAGGCCGCGTGCTTATCCGTCTTTGGGGTGTCAGTGAAAGAGTTAAGACAACGACCCAGGTCTTCGGAATCCAGCCCTTTCTTTTCTATCCATGTGCTCAAGAGACCCTCACAGGTACACACATACACACATCTGTATATGCAGACACACAGATGTGACACATACTCATTCGTAGCGTTAAGAGAGACCAAAGGCCCAAAATGGAGTCACTTGTGCTCTGCTCACATCACCAAACTGAAACATAAGATACCTAACCTAACTGCAGTTTCAGCCCCTCCCAGGAACGTACTCTTAACCAGTTAGTCTGGAATGAGCTGGTTAGCACACTAGTGAGGTGATCTACTGTTAGACCCTTCCTATCCCCCAAAGGAAGGTGACCTTGCTGAAGCAACCAGGAACTCCTTTCTATTTGCTAAATGGGATGCTGCCCAAGTCAGGAATGATTGAATAAAGCCAATCCGATCTTTACATTGACTCAGTTGGATTTTTTGTTCATTTTTTACACTAGTGACACACGTAGAAACACCGTCTGATTTACAAGGAAACACCCAAAGACAGACTTGCTCAGTCGTCTTCCTTTCCCAGCCAACCCTCTGGATCTGAACTCTTCTGCCATCTAGTGGCTATGGTCACACAATACTTCACAACAGTCCTAGGAATTTTCGTAGGATGGGGGAAGTTTCATTCAGGACCCAGCCTCTTCTAAGGTCCTCATTCTTCTTCCCAAATGCCCCACACACCAAAGGCAGCTAAGACATAGATTTTCAGAAACCTCAGATCCCCTTGGCCCGCCCTTTGTATGTTTCTCTTAGTTCTACGGCATTCCAAAGCCACAAGTAAGTCTGCTTTTAGACCAATCAGAGTGTTGGGGCTACAAAGTGGGACTTGAGTTTGTCTAGTCCAGACATTTTACTGATGCAGAATCTGAGGCCCATGCTCACACAGGCAGTGAGCAGTGACATTCTGGGCTTAGCTCCCAAGCTAATGCCCCCTCCAAGGCCACCTGGAGGTGACAGTCCCTCTGGCTCCCTCCCTGCTCACCCTGACAGAGTTCCCAGGAGCTTCCCAGGCTTGAGCCCAGCCCAGGATCCCCAGCTTCTGGGCCACAGTGCCCCGGGTCTGTGGTCATCCTCTGAAACCCTGCAGTGGCCCCCTGGGCAGACTCCACATGACACCCACCTTCAGCTTCTTGTTATCCTGCTGCTCATCCACCACAACTGTCCCATCGCCCGGCTGCAAACAGGGACAGGAATCACAAGATGTTTAGAGAGACCCTCCCCTCTCCTCCCTACTTCCCTCTCTCTCCAGGGAGCCCTCATGTGGGAACACAGAAACACACCCAGACATAACGCGGCCCCAGAAAATGTTTCTAACACGTCCCAGCCTGCCTTCCACAGTCTGGCTTCAGTCTGCATGCAGCAGTCCCAGTCAAATGTGTCCACTCACTGAGGCGCAGTAACCCAGCGACACTGTCTTTCAGTCCCTCAGCGCCACCCTCTTCACCCACCTCAAAACCCGCATCACACGGTCCCTCCTCCTCTGTTTGGAACCCTCTTCCCCGACCCGCCATGGTTCAGGTCTGCATTTATATGTCACCTTCCTCTGGGAAGCTAAGGTGTGCATCTAATTCTCTTTTATGGACACCTGTTCTTTTCCTTCATAGCACTTTCCCCAATTTATTTATATGCTATTTGTATGGGATACCCTGGTGGCTCAGACAGTAAACAATCTGTCTGCAATGCAGGAGACCTGGGTTCAATCCCTGGATCAGGAAGATCCCCTGGAGAAGGAAATGGCAACCCACTCCAGTATTCTTGCCTAGAGAATTCTATGGACAGAGGAGCCTGGCAGGCTACAGTCCATGGGGTCCCAAAGAGTCAGGCATGACTGAGCAACTAACACTTCACTTTCATTTGTATGCTGGCAAACACAAATAAATTGACTGTCCCACTAGAACCTTAAAGATAGACTATCTATTTCATTTATGATACCTGCTTATATGCCAAGCATAAGAACGCTGCCTGGCATTTAGCAAGGGTTCAGCGGAGAAGGCAATGGCACCCTACTCCAGTACTCTTGCCTGGAAAATCCCATGGACGGAGGAGCCTGGTAGGCTGCAGTCCATGGGGTCGCGAAGAGTTGGACACGACTGAGCAACTTCACTTTACTTTTCACTTTCATGCATTTGAAAAGGAAATGGCAGCCCACTCCAGTGTTCTTGCCTGGAGAATCCCAGGGACAGGGGAGCACAGAGTCAGACACCACTGAAGCGACTTAGCAGCAGTGAATACTGGCTGAATGAGTGAACAGTCAGCAATGGCCTCCTCTGGTAATCGTCTTTACCTTAGCATTGCCTCCACCATCCCATCAACCTCCATGGCAAGAAGCAGAACTGGACTTACTACACTCCCATCTCTGCCTGATCAGAAAATGTAGAAAATGCTGCCCAATTAGGGGCTACCCAACATTTATCCACCCAATTTGCTCATTCATTCAGTTCTTATTTTCTGAGCACCTGCTGTCTACCTGGAACTGTGCTAGTGTTGTGGGGATACAAAGGTGTCCAGGGCATGGATTCTTTTCTACAGAAAAGAATCAAGACCAACGATAACATCACCACATGACAAGGCAGAATGTGCCTGAAGAAATGAGAGACACAGATAAAGGTACTGTGCTAGGATGGACATGGAGGCCTCTGAAAAGTAGGTGAAATCTAGGTCATCTTTGAAGGGGGTAGAGGTTTGACTGCTTGGACACACACTGTTGAATGGATGAACGAACATACAAGGAATGAAACAAAACAGAAACAACCAGTATGACTATGAAGGGGGCACTGTGCATTTTTTGGACAAATCTGCTCTTTCACTGGGATACAGGAGGTTACAGCACCAAACCCCACAACCCAGCCACCTCACTATTTATTATGTCCGATTCTCACCAGTGAGTTTGGAGAAATATGAGCGGCCAAGCTACCCTTTGGGATGAGTGGTTCTGTTCACAAAAGCAAAGGAGAGACTGACTTTCGCCCCATGAAGCACATGCTTCGTGATTTCTCTTCCATTCAGACTTATTTAAATCAAAGTACTTCTCTATGGTTTCCTCTTCATTGTACATATCAACGTCTTCTACCCTCAGTAGGCACTTCTAACTTTCTGAAGCCCTTCACATGCATTTTCTCACTTGATACTAACTCTATGAAACAGACAACAAGACGGAGATGCAGAAGGGGTCTGTGACTTGTCCGCACTCACAACAACAGTGCCAGAATCCCCACCTCCTAATCTCTTTTCAGAGGTTTGTTTTTGTTGTTACTTTTACTAACTCACATGAAGTCAAATTTATATTTCCTAGTGGCTCTGTTTCAAACTATTGACATTTCAGGTAAATGGATGTAAACGTCTGCCTACATTTCAGTGTGACAGATGGGTCCGTATGTGGGTACTGGTACCAGCAATGAGGTGCTTTCAGAGTATCCCCTTATTACACACACATTCCCCCATGAAACTCTCACAACACACCAATCATCCCCCTCTTTCTTCAGCGCCACCCCCCACCCCACCATCTCCTCATGAAAATTAACCAAGAGGCTGAGGAAACTAAAGACTTCTCTCATACCAGCCAAGCCCCCAACACCTGTGAGGCATCTTGATGAGGATGAGCGACAGGGTCCCTTGCAGCCGCTCACTGACCAGTGGTGAACAGGGCAACCCCTCAGGGGGCCTGTCCCCCTGACCTCCAGTTCCTATCTCCCACCGACACAGCGGGTGATCACACCTCTCCCTTTCTAGATCATCAGAGACACAGTTCCTAAACTGTGCATGTGATATTCTTTTAGACATTCATCCAATAAAGATTTTCTAAATCCCTGGTCTGAGCCATAACGTCACTGAATACAGTCTAGCACCCTGATCCACTCATTTTTCTAGGCTGGAAACCTGAAAGTCTACCCAAATTCCTCCCCTCACAACTCGTGTACAACTGTCAGGCGTAGCTCCTCAGAGTCCTCCAATGTGGCCTCATTCCTGCCTACAATCCCATAACAGCCTCCTGACTCCTGGTCTGTTCTTCTGGTTCATTGTTCACCCCTCAGCCAGAGTGATTTTCTGAGAGAAGGACATCATGTCCCTTCCCTGCACCTTGGGGGCTCAGTGTCCTCAGGGGGGACTCTCCTTAGCTAAGCATATTCTAGCCTCCTGCTTACCTACAGTCCAGTCCTTGCTGATAGCAACAGAATGCAAGCCACATTTGTAATTTTAATTTTTTTAGTGGTCACATTTTTAAACAGTAAAATAAACAGGTGAAATTAATTTTAATAATGTACTTTAACTCAATATATCAAAATTATAGTTCAACTTGTAATTAATTTTTAAATGTTAACAAAAAATTTTACCTTTTTTCTCATACATGCATGCTCAGTTGCTCAATCATGTCCAACTCTTTGAGACTACATGGACTACAGCCTGCCAGGCTCCTCTGCCCAGGGGATTTCTCAGGCAAGAATTACTGGAGTGGGTTGCCATTTCCTCCTCCAGGGGATCATCCCAACCCAGAGACTGAACCCACATCTCCTGCACTGGCAGGCAGATTCTTTACCACTGTACCACCTGGGAAGCCCCTTTTTTTCAAAGTAACCCTCTGAAACCCTTTCATACTTATAGCAAATCTCAATTCAGACTAGCCTCACTTTAAGAACTCAGTAGCTAGAAGTGCATTATTAAAATTAGTTTCACCCGCTTTTTTTTTTAAACTGTTTAAAAACATGCCTTGACATGCATAAAGGCCAGGGGAAGGAGAGAGGGTGAAGCTGCACTGGCCTTTACACACGCCTAGGAGATGCCTATCGGAGAAGGCACCCCACTCCAGTACTCTTGCCTGGCAAATCCCATGGACGGAGGAGCCTGGTGGGCTGCCATCTATGGGGTCGCACAGAGTCGGCCATGACTGAAGCGACTTAATAGCAGCAGCAGCAAGAGACTCCTATCCCTTCTTCCGTCAGCCAACCCCTGCTTGTCCTTCAAGATTCAGCTAAGCATCACCTCACCTACGAAGCCTTCCTTGACTTTCTGTTGAGATGTCCACTCTCAGCAGTGCTAAATCTCTCAGCACTTAACTATATCATTACACAAGATACAGTAAAGTTTAGTCTTACTTTTCTGTCTTCCCCACTAAGGGGAATTTACCACAGAACTGATAAACCTTAAACCTCAGGGTCCCTCTGCCCCCTACACAAACCATTCCAAGGCCTCATGTTTAATTTTGTAGCAATGGCTTTATATTCCTTTTCTTAAAGTGTCAGACCCCACAAAACCTGGATCAACTCCTGTTCCTCTGACAGGCTGAGCCGCTTGTGGGCTGGAACTGTGCCTTATTTCTGACTGTATCCCCAGTTCCTACACAGGTCTCTGACAAAGAGAGTTCATAAATGTTTGCCAAATAAACAAACATTGGAGTTCTTTAGGGCTTAATCCTAAACTCTCTCTCCCCCTCTCCCTCTCTTTCAGAGTAGCATCAGCTGGTCCTTGATTTTAATAACCATACCTTTGTTGGTAATTGACAAATTTCTACTTCCAGCCCTGACCTTGTTCATAAGCTTTAAGTCCATTTGTGCAACTGCCTCTCAGAGGCATCCACTCGGAGGTGACATAAACCCTCAAACTCATTCCAGGGTGGGAACTTGTCTCCCCGGAACCCGCTCTTCCCATACTCGTCCTTTTCTCACCAGATGGCGCCACCATCCACCCGGCTGCTCAAGCCAAACTCCTTGCCTCCCTCTCACTGGCCCTCCACATCCACAGTACCACCAAGTCCAGGTGATTCTGTCTTCAAAATACCTCTCAAAGATACACACACAAATATATGCTGGGTACCTACAATAACCTCCTAACTGGACTCCCTGCTTCCACCCTCACACACCCACCATTCACTTTGTACACAGCAGTTAGGTAGTGACCTTTTAACTACGATTCCTCATTACATCATTTCCCACTGAACTTCAGATAAAACCCAAACTCCATATGTGAACCACAGGGCCCTGATGAAGCAACTCTCCCCTTACTCACTAAGTATCTGTTGTTGCTATTTAGTTGCTAAACTGTATCCCAGCTCTTTGCAACTCAATGGACTGTGGCCTGCAGGCTCCTCCTTCCATGGGAATCCCCAGGCAAGAATCCTGACCTCTAATTCTTTCCTCTAATGCATCAACGTCTGTCCCTGCTCTGAGTCTTTGCAAATGTTCCCTCGTCTTCCCCTATAGAGCATGGGGAAGAAATCCAGAAGAATCCTCATTCTGCTCATGTCTACTTGGACTTCTCCTCCAGGAGGCCTCCCTTGCTCTCCCTGGCTGACGGGGGCCCACTACCTTCACTCTCCATCACATGCACTGCTTATTGTCTTCACAGCACTTTTCATACTCGGAAATATGTTAACTTATTTTACTTGTCTATCATCCATATGCCCACTCCCCCACATTAAAGTATTTTCTGTCAGTTTTATATTTCCAGTTTATTCAGGTGGCAGAGCATCTAGAAGTCATGCTGTTTTTTGTAGAACACCATGATTACCTAAATTCATATTTAATCCCATCACATACACTAGGGAAAAAAAGATTACCCTGTTGTATGAGTAGACACACATCTATAGAAAAAAATAAGTCATTCTAAATGTGTGATCAGATGTTTGAGTTTTTCTGTTAATATCTGCTTGTTTCTTATGATTCATTTTGTCCTCTGCTAGCACCCAGCAGCAGATGGATGCTGAAAGCTTAAGAGAATTTTATGAGGAAAAGAAGCCTTAACACTGAGGATTTGATTCTTGCCATATTTTCCTGATAACTAGGGGGAAGTCGACTATTATTTAAGAGTTTAGGGAGCTCTTGGTGGTCCAGTGGTTAGGACTCCATGCTCTCACTGCCAAGGGCCTGGGTTTGATCCCTGGTTGGGGAACTAAGATCCCACAAGCCGCATGCTGCAGCCAAAAAATGAGAGAGAGAGAGAGAAACAGAGGAGGGAACCCCTCAGACTAACTAGGGTGAGCGCTTCGGGGGCACAGTGAACTACCTGCAAGCTAGCAAAGGCAGGCCCACAGGGGCAGGAAGGGCGCTGGTGGCTGCTGCTTGTTCACAGCAGACAGCTGGCTGGCTGGCAGCGCAGGCACCAGAATAAATGCCAAACCTGACAAGAAAGGGAAGACTGGTTCCTAAAGAGACACCAGGTTTGTCTGCTTGGGGCTCCTGTTGGTTTCTTCCTGCCAGGAAGAAAATAGCCTGTAGCACACTGAAGAAAGACTGACAGACTTCTTCCTGGGGGTTATGCTCGGGGCAGAATGTGGCTACGGGTTCCAAAGGAGCTGTCTCATTCCCCACATTGCAGATCTTTTCACCACTGGTGCTCTGTGGCAAAGGGCTGTCTCGCCAACCAGCATCTCATGCAGACAGCCCGTTCTTTCTACCTAAGCCTGCAGCTCTCTCTACAAAGAAGAGCCCAACATCCTTCAGGTACAATAAGGCATTTTAGCCAGGTTAGAGCCTCAACTCCAGCTTTCTGCAACTATGCATGGTCAAGGAAGGTCAGATATTTATCATTTGGGACCAGAACAAATAACACTGATAGCTTCAAACCCAGGTACAAAAGTTTCAGAGCAAGCTAAGTTAGACTGTGTTGATAACTATACAAACATTTACCATTTCTTTACCGGATTCATAAAAGGCACTCTCAAACCAAGACAATGTTGTCTGAAATATTCTTAGCTTTGATTTTTTTTTTTTTTTGCAGCCAGTGTTAAAAGAAAGACTCTAGTTACTATGTGTCTGTGTTTGATACTACATCATTTTTTTTTTTCCTGGAAATATTTTCAAGTGTGAACTCTGACTAGAATCATTCACACACACATACAAAAAAACCCACTTTATTCTAATTCTAGATTATCAGAGCAGAATAAAAAGTGAAAGCTCCTGTAGCTGAGAAACTCCACAGATAGCAGCTCGGTGAATATTTTATTAAAAAATGAATTGTTCTATGCTGATATTACATCTTCAAATTGTTCAGGTAGGAGAACTCTCAGGAAAACACCACAGGGCATTCCTATTTGTTTACTTATCATCTGTGGCTGCTGTCAGGCTACCAGGACAGAGTTGAGTAGTTGTGATAGAGACTATAAGGCCTGCAAAAGCCTAAAATATTTACTGTCTGGCCCTTCTCAGTAAGAGTCTGCCAAACCCTGCCCTAGTTCATCCTATTCACTTTACAGATGAACAGCGTGAGATCTGGAAGAAAAGCAAAATGCCTTTGTAGCACTTTGTACAATGTCCCCTTTATAGTCACTTTGGTCTATGCCTGTCCCTTTTACGGCTTTTCATCTAAGTGCTCAGTAATATAGGTTTATGAAGTTGCACTGACTTGCCCAGGGTAACAGGGAAAGTTATCAGAGGAGACTGGGTTAAAACCCAAATAATGGGCTCATGAACTGGTGACAAGGACCACCAGCTAGTTATGCAACTCTGGCTGAGTTACTTATCTTCTCCAAGCCTCTGAGCTGCAAAATGGCAATCACAATCTATTCTCGCAGAGGTTTTTTTCCTTTTCTTTTTTGGCCATGCCAAGCAACATGCAGGATCTCAGTTCCCCAACCAGAGTCTGAACCTGGGCCATGGCAGTGAAAGCCCAGAATCCTAACCACTAGGCCACCAGAGAACTCCCGTGTTGCAGGGTTCTACTGAAAAGTCGTTGAGGTGATGTACGTATGTCACAGGCCCTCCACAAGTGTGGATGCCTTTCCCTACTCCCTTTTCTCTGTAAACCGGAGACCCTGACCTGTTAGAGGAACAGGCTGTTTCTGTGAGGAAACAACCAAATACTTGCAGAGCTTCTGCTAGGGATGAGGCATTGAGCTTAGCCCTTAGGGAGATACAAAGATTATTTCCCCTATTTAATAGCAATGATGAGCCTAATCCCGTGGCCACACCTCACCCCTGGCTGCCAAGAGAGGAAGGGAGAGGCCCAAGTGTCTTTCCTGTTCCTGGGAGCTGGCTCCCACTGCCCTCTACTTCTCTTTCCCCTGCTTAAACTTCCTGAGCAGTTGTGGCTCTGACTTCTCCCCAACCCTCCTCCTCCTTGACTCCTGACCACTCTGTCTGCCCTTTCCCTACTTCTGACTTCCTTACCTTTGGGGCGTGGCTGACTTGTTAAGCCTACTTTCCCTGCCTTCTCCAAGTGATGCTCAAAGGGACCCATTAGTCAGGGAAGAGGCGTGAACTGATAGGTCTGTGTGAGTGACGTACAAGGCATGCTCCTTTTATGAGTTAAAGTTTCGTAGGTAAAGTAAGGCAATTTGCAGGGGTGAGTACACACTCTTGCATAAATCACAAAAATGAGTACCAACACAGAAAAGGGAGTAGGGAAAGGAATCCACACTGGTGGAGGGCCTGTGACATACGTACATCATCTCAACAACTTTTCAGTAAAACCCTGCAAGACAGGAGTTCTCTGGTAGCCTAGTGGTTAGGATTCTGGGCTTTCACTGCCATGACCCAGGTTCAGACCCTGGTTGGGGAACTGAGATCCTAATGTTGCTCGGCATGGCCAAAAAAGAACAGAAAAGAAAAACACAGATCAAAGATTGGATTTTCAGAGAATCCTTGAAGAATTCAAACAGAATGGCTTGCCTCAGTCTGTTAGTGAAGGGCAGGTTAATTTATCTCCCTCTAACATGATTACAGGTCTTGGGCAGCCAAACACATACATAATGATATAAGCAAAGGCAGTTACCCCTCTCTCTGGCTATAAGAAACCTGGGGTGAAACTGAAAATTCACATGTTTTCAAAAACCATTTCTAAATAGTTATAGCTTTTTAGTTATTTGAACTAATTTTTAGAAGGCAGCTGTTCGTGCCAGAAAGTCCTGAGTATAGGTTTTCAATTTTAAATAAATACAAATTTACTGTCAAGGACAGCCAGTATTTCAACCTGTTTTTTTAAAATAGTGCTGTTAATTAAAATTCATACTGGATCCGTTTTAATAAATAGATAAGAACAGTTGTAATTAGCACTGCTCTCACTGCTTGGCAAAGAGCTGCTACTAAAGACCTTGAACAGTCTTTTAAGTAAGTTACAAATTCTCTTTTGAAATCACAAGTATACTTTACTTGCTTGGCAAGCTTTCTCTAGTTCTGATAAAATTGAAAATTGAGAATTTGCAGAGTTTAAATGAAAACAGAATACTGTGAAGGACTGGGAGGAAAGTCAGAGGCATTTTGAAAACTGCTGGTCTAACATACACCAAACCACAGATGCTTTCCCAGAAAAGAGTATCAGGTTTCACAGCCACCTTCAGCAAAGCCTGCCCTGACAGCTTTGTTAGGAGAGAGGCCCCTGTTTGTTTAAAAGAGGTAATGCTCTGAGTCTCCCTTTCTTTTTGAAGCCTCTGGCTTCTTAGAGCAGTCATCTGGGAAGATAGCACTGAATGGGAAGTTAGGATACCACGTTCCCATTCCAGTTTGGAAACTTTCCAGCTATCCAACCTTGGGCAGGATATTTCTCCTTTTGGGGCCACCACACAAATACGCTAATTGAAGGTCAGTTGATCAGACAGATAACCGCTGTGTTGGGCCTGCCAGAACTGAACTCACTTAGACACAGGACATTAACAATGAATGTTAGAGCTAAACAGAACATTTTCATGATTAGTTGGACTCTGTCATTTCCCCCAGAGACGGGAAGGGGTCTGTCCAAGGTCACATAGTTAGAGGGGGCCTTGGATTAGAACCCACATTTCCCAACTCAGTTCCATGCTCTGAACACTGCATATTATCTCAGAAGTCCTAAAGGAATTACATTTCATTTCTTTTGTACCACGTAGCTCTGAGACGCATTGCTGAGTTTGGTCTCCATCCTGCCCACTCATCAAAATTGTGCTGGATTAAGCAGCTAAGTCCTTCTACTCTTTGCACGCAAAATTCTGCTCACACTACTGGCTTCTCTGAGATCTGAAACAGGCAGGCTATGAGCCAACCTTTGCCCAAACTCACCTTTAGGAGCATGAGAGAAATGAGGTCTGTGTTCCCTAGGGTCCTCTCACTTTTGAGTCTCAAGGAACAAAAAACTTTGGGATGGATGTTTAGAGATCACTTCCCCAGTTAAATCTCACTGTCCAGATTATTGACTCAAGCAATGAATTTAGCAAGAAGGTCCCTCACGGAGGCAGAGAAATTCTTGGAACAGAACTGTGGAGTCAGAAGAAAGCCCCAGAGTTGGAGCTCTCAATATCTGATCTCCAGTCAGCACTGAAACAGAGCTCTACACTCAAGGCTGGCCTGTCAGTGGATGAGAGGAGCTCCCACCTCCAATATTTTAAAAACCAAACAAAGCTCAAATAACCTCCTCCTTCTCAGATCCTAACCAAGCTACCAGCCCCGCCCCACCCAGGTCTGGAATGTGAACAAACAAGATTAATTGAAAGTAAGGGTGCTAGATAAACCCTAAACACCACGCACATGGAAAAGATTATCATTTTTCCCTGCCTGATATCTCCCTGGACATTCCCCAAAGCCCAGCTCAAATGTCATTTCTGAAGACCCAATCCAACCAACCTGGGTTCATCCTGGCTCCGCCACCTATTTTCTCTGTGACATTGAACAAGTGCTTTAACTTCATTAAGCCTCAGTTTCTTCCCCTGCCAATGGGGGATCATAATAATAACCATTTTATGGGATGACTAGGTGTTGACCCAAGGTCATTCTTGCAAAAGGCCCAGCATGGCAACTGGCAGAGAATAGGACTCTATAAATATTGAATGAATTGCAAGGGAACCAGAACACTCACTCATCTCTTGAGGTCTGATCCAGCTTTGTTCATTCTTCAGTCCCTGTCTTCCCCCCGACCCTGTTCTTTTGCCCAAAAGGAGCTAAACAAGCCTGAACCAACCTGCTCTTACCTTGCTGAGGTCCCCTAGGGCCATGACCTTGGCCACTGGCCTCTTGTTGAGCTGCTCTTTCACCCAGAGCTCGAGCTGTTGGTTCCACTTCATGGTGAACACATAGAAGGCATAAGCCAGCAGCAGGAGCACGCTCTCCCACCACGCAATGAGGCTATCCAGGAAGAAGAGGATGAGCATCATTAGGTCAAAGATGTAGAAGGTGATGTCTCGGAACAAGGGCCACCAGGTGAGGTTGAGGATCTCCCGGGAGAAGAGGGCACAAGTGCCAATGACAAAGAGGATGTTGAACACCGCAGAGCCCACTATGGTGCCAATGCCCACGTTGCTATGGGAGATGAAGACGCCGATGAGGGAGGTGAAGAGCTCGGGGGCAGAACCTCCAGCAGCCATGAATGTAGCGCCTGCCACATCCTCAGAGATCTGCAGCTTGTCTGTGATGACGCCCAGGGCAGGGACAAAGTACTCGTCACAAACGATGGCCAAGGCTACAAACACATACATCATGCCAAAGATGTGCAGGACCACCCAGCCCTGCCTCCGCTCCTCCACACTGAACAGGTCTGGGGGGTACTCTGCCTTGGGGTGCAGGTCTGGCTGTCCTGAGGGACTAGGAATCCCTGGGATCACAGCTGTTGTCCAACTAGGGGAGGGGGCAGTGGGTGCAACTGGGGCTGGCTCCACCACCAGGCAGTGGCGGACCTGAATGGTCGGATTTGCCCTAACCCTGGGAGCTGCTGGGGTGCTGGGTGCTTTGGAAGGGTTTTTCAAAAGCCCCCTGAAGGTGGCTGAGGATATTCTGATGATCGGTGCACTGGTTCTGGACAAGGGATTCCTGACTTTCCAAGCATCAGTAGAAGCTTTGGTTTCTGTTGGGCTGCTGCGTGTCATGGTGCTTATTGTCACTTGCCCCTCAGAGACGGCCGCAGTGTGCTCCAG
>NW_011494606.1:6462734-6471312 GCF_000754665.1 Bison bison bison
ACCATTCCTTGGGGTGTTGTCAGATTGTTTTTCCCCACCAACCCCTGGTGGTTGGTTGAGCTATTACTGTCCACTCTTCTGGGGGTAGTTAGGGTCTTCTTTTCTACCACATTTCTTGGAGAAGTCAAGGTGTCTGTTTCTAAGTCACTTAACAGGAAGGTTGGGGTGTTATCAGTTATTCCCTTGAGAGGAGTTGGGGTGGTTTTCTCCACTAGTCTCTTGGATGGGTTGGTCGCCAACATTTTCTTGGTTGCCATAATTTCTCTGTCTTTCACTGTTGTTCTGGGGGTGATGCCATGGCTCCTTGGCATTGTCATGAGTGTGGATGGGGCATAACTGTTTACCATTCTACCAAGTGGGGATGGGGAGTATTTCTCCTCCTTTCCCCTGGATTGAGTTGGGCGGGAGCTCTTTACTTCTCCCCTGGCTGTCAAGCGGGTATAACTATTTACCATTGGTCTGCTTTGAGTGTAGTGATTCAGTACTCCACTGGGTGTGGCTGAGGTGTCTTCCTTAACTTTTCCTGTGCCTGTTGGTGTTGGGCTGTAGTTATTGGGTATCGCTGGAGTGATGCTGGCAGTTCCTCTAGGTGTACTGGGGGTGTTCTTCCTGGCTATGCCAGGTGGTGTTCCATCTCTGCCTGCTGTGGCTTCCGGTGCCCATGCCTCAACCTCCATTTCAGAGCTAGATTTTGAAGTCTCACTGCTCACCATCATCATCTCCTTGTTGGAAAGGTCCCGGCTGGCTACTTTTACAGGGTGTTGGGAAGAGACTGCTGCCCACAGTGTGGGGAGGCCCTGAGGGCTTGTCAGGTACTGGTAGGTGGAACCTATGATCAACATTCCCAATAGGAAGAGGGGGCGACTCCAATGAAGTCGCTTTGGCCAGAGTGACCGCCTCTCCTGTGCCCCCATCCTGATCAGTTTCCCCATGATGGCCAGTTATCCCTGGCTATAGAAGGCCTCTCATTTTGTCCACAGAAAAATGGGGGATGCTCTGGGATTCAGATTAGATATCAGGGAAGATTCCTCCATGAAGTCCAGCCAGGGGGTAACCACAAACCTAGAAAGAAAAAAAAAGACAAGGTTATTTGCTCCTAAAAGGACAGCTGGGATCCACCAAACCCTCATCTGGAAGAGAGACTATTCACACAGGAGCCTTTGTTGTGAAAGTAATTGTTTCTGCTGGGAAGAAAAAAAAAAAAAACTATCCTCTGTTCCAGGAGACAATGCTTCCTCATGGGAAAAAGAGCATCTCGAGGTCCTCATGCTGTGTAGGCACGCCAGCAGCCCAGGTTCCTAAGCTGGGTCTACAGCCCTCCTTGGGATCCTTGCAAAAGGTCTGCCCACACTTTTCAGGTCCAGCCAGAGTTGCTGAGAGCTCAGTCATCTGTAGCTGGTGCCCCAGGCCACAGATCTTAATTTATCAAAGGCAAAAAGGAAGTAAGGAGATGTAATTTTAAGCTTTAGACAGAGAGAGACAGTAATGGAAAGCAGTTCCAGAGACATCGAGGCTCTATGTGTTTTTACTGGACTGACTTAAAATGATTCCACCATCATTCAGAGGGGACAAAGCCTAAAAGTCAATGTCATAAAGCTTCCCAGACAGCGTGGTGTCATGGGAGGAATATGGGGAATAGAGTCAAAGATTGGGTTCCCAGACCTGCTGCTTACTAGCTGCGTCACCCTGGACAGGCTGAACCTCAGCACCTCATCTGTAAAATGGGCATGCTAACATATACTTTGATTATGCAAATATTATCTCTGAAAGGACATCTGGAAAAGAGAAACTAAGGATCTGGGATGAGAGGGAGACTTACTTTTCAGTAAATTCTATTGTTTAGTCTGTTTAACCTTTTTATCATGTGTGTATTACAACTTTTTAAATTTAATTTCATAGAAATAATAATAGTAATAACAATACCTATAAAGGTAAACAGCAATAACAATACCTATGTCACGGGAATGTTGAGATAGCAAAAACACATAAGGTCTATGAAAAGCATTGTACAGAATCGATGCCCCATATGGGTTAATTTTATATAAGGACTCAGAAGGGAAGAATATTTAAGGCCCAGTCAAAGTAAATATTAAATCTCTAATCAATGTCCACAGATTATTACAAAACAATAACTAGAAATGATCAGTTTTGTATATGAAGTAATATATTCAAAATTAAATGAATAACACATAGAATCTCAGGTCATTAAAGGTGGAATGAATTACATTGTTTAATACAACTCCCCATTTGAGACATGAAGAAACTGAGGTCCAGAGAGATGTGACTTGCTCAGCATCACACAGCTAGTGAGCAACAGTGCAGATGAGCTTTCTAAGGAACCAGTCTTTCCGGACATACCACTCTAATTAGCAATGCAAATACAGCTGTCTTAAAAAGCAAAAGGAGAATTATGGAATAAATGAATTTCCTTCTTTGTCCTTGATTCCTATAATTGTCTTTCCACCACCTCCCTGTCCACCCTATCCTTTGCCATATATTCAACACTCTGAATCTGCTAAAGAAACTTTGGAGAGTATCTCTTTCTGATGTTATGTAACAGAGATGAGCTGGCACCCGAGCTGGTCCCTCCTACCTAATCACATCATTTACCTTCAAACCTGGACATCTGGGTGTCTTCTCAGTTCTGGAAACTTGTCAGAATCAAGGTCTCAAAGAGTGGGTCTGAAGCTGTACAGCAGAAAACACCCCATTCTCCTGTCCCCTGACCCTATGGAATCCTAATTCAAGGCAGGGTCAGGTGTGAAGGGCGTCTCAGGGGAAGGATATCCAATCCCAGCTAATACCCGCTTCTAAGAAGCTTATCAGGGCATTGTACAAGTTCTCAGTCCCACTGCCTCTACCAGAGCCTGCGAGAGTAGACCTTCCACCAGAGACATAGGTGGGTTCTCTGTGGGCCCCTGCATTCAAGTGGGAAATGGTGGGAACGTCTCAAATTTATTTCTAAGCTCTGAGAATGAGCAGGTATCCACGGTTCCCATGCTTAGGGGAGAGACAGATTTGAAAAGACTTAGAAGGCACTCTGGGAACCAAGCGAAAATGTCTAAGGCTTAAAAGATCAGACGACCTCAGTTAGCACCGGGCTCTGTTTGCTACCGTGTGATTCTAAATGTAATTTAAATGTAAATACAGAGATAATAACACCTGTCCTACCTATCTGTAGGGTGGATGTGAGAATCAAAGTTAAAAATAAGGGGGTACCCACTCAATTTTGCTGTGAATCTAAAACTGCTTTAAGAAATAAAATCTATTTTTAAAAGTCAGGGAATGTGGAGGAAATACTTTATAAACTTTAAAGCATTTCACACATAAAAATATTTTATCAGGTCTAAGGGAAATTCTTGGAGGAGAGGGCACTGACACATCACCCCAGTGCAGGCTGGCACATGTTGTCGACTGAAAAAAAATGCACAACCTAAAGGTGGAAAATTGGTACTTCCCTGGAGGTCTGGTGGTTAAGAATCTGCCTGCCAATGCACGGAACACAGGTTCGATCCCTGGTCCTGGAAGATCCCACATGCCAAGGGGCAACTAAGCCTAAGCACCACAAACCACTGAGCCCATGTGCCTAGAGCTTGCACTTCTCAACAAGAGAAGCCACCGTAGTGAGAAGCCTGCGAGGTCTACCAGAGAGTAGACCCTGCTTGCTGCAACAAGAGAAAGCCTGCACACAGCAATGAACACCCAATACAGCCATAAAAAATAAATAAATAATTTTTAAGTGGAGAATTAGGTTTTATTTGGGGCATTACTGAGGACTTAAGCCCAGAATACAACCTCTGAGATAGCTCTGAGGGTACTGTTCCAAAGAGCTATGGGAAATGCCAGAATAATACAGGAGCTTTTGCAAAACAAACAAACAAACAAACAAAAAAAACCAGGTAGTCAAAATCAAAAGATTACTGCCAGTTAAAGAAAAACAGACATCTCAAGTTGAGTTTACCAGTTTTCTATGTATGGAATAGTGCAAGAATCTGGGCTTAATGAAATTATTCCTATGATATGCACCTTACCTATGGTGGTGAGGGCAGCGGCAGAGGCCGATGGCTCGATGGCTATAACATACTTTGTTTACTGATATGGCAAGTGTTATTTTTTGCCCTTAGCACCTCCTCTAGGTCATAAATCTGACCAACATTTAGGAGGCATTTTATGACCAAGTTTGTCCCATGGCACTAGGCCTATAAGGTCAGTTCAGTCACTCAGTCATATCCAACTCTTTGCAACCCCATGGACTGCACCAAGCCAGGCTTCCCTGTCCATCACCAACTCCCAGAGCTTGCTGAAACTCATGTTCATCAAGTTGGTGATGCCATCCAACCATCTCATCCTCTGTCATCCCCTTCTCCTCCTGCTTTCAATCCTTCCCAGCATCAGGGTCTTTTCCAGTGAGTTGGCTCTTCACATCAAATGGCCAAAGTATTGGAGCTTCAGCTTCAGCATCAGTCCTTCCAGTGAATATTCAGGACTGATTTCCTTTAGGATTGACTGGTTTGATTTCCTTGCAGTCCAAGAGACTTTCCAGCATCTTCTCCAACACCACAGTTCAAAAGCATCAATTCTTCGGATCAGGCAAAGATTCTGTTGATAGGTTAATGTGCTAATTTTGGATCAAGCCCTATTGATAATCTAAAATTCTCTGGATTACCCTTGCAGCCCAGTGGTTAGGACTTGGTGCTTTCACTGCCCAGGGCCTGGGTTCAATCCCTGATCAGGGAATTAAGATCCCATAAGCCACATGGCGTGGCCAAAGTAAATAAATAAATAATTGTTTTTAAACATTCTCTGGATCGTCTATCTTACTAGTCTATTATGATCCAGGAAATATTTTCCCTTGCTGCTTCTTCTCATACCTCAAGTTGCACTATTACAATTATTCTGTGCAGAGTTATATATATGATCAGCTGCCTCATGACATTTCATAGTAGTCATAGTGATAATCGGTCAGTCATGTCCAACTTTTTACAACCCCATGGACTGTAGCCCGTCAGACTCCTCTGTTCATGGGATTTTCCAGGCAAGAATACTGCAGTGGCTTACCATTTCCTTCTCCAGAGGATCTTTCCAACCCAGGGATCAAACCCAGATCTCCTGCATTGCAGGCAGATTTGTAGTCTAAGCTACAGGGAAGTTCTTTAGTCACCACTAATTTTATTGGAGGCCTAGTTACATATTGGTTTATGTAAGAGACAACAATCTCAAAAAATAGATAGGATATAAAAATACAGCTAGGATGTTAATAAAATCATAATATAGCAGAGAGAAGCACAAGAAATAAATAATTTGAAAACAACAGGAGATAAAAAATTAAAATAATGAGTGGTAGAACTAGTTGTAATCTGGTTGTAATAAGCAATTAAGTCCATGGAGAGCCAGCTAGAGAAGCCAAATTCTGGAGGGATAAGGTAAAACGAAAAAGATAATGTTTTATCTTTGTTTACAAAGGGATACTTTATCAACTCGTTATAGGTCACAGTGTAAGAAGAAAGGTTCTCTGGAAAAAAAGATTTAAAAGCCAGTATACTTCATGAAAAAGTTATAAAATTATAAATCATACTTATCAGTTGACTCAATCCCATGCAATTAATTCTTGTTCATCTGGATGAAGTCCCCAGGTTTTCCATTGGAGTTTTGTAATTTCTTACCCAGTTCAGTAATATAATCCAAAAGTCATCAGAAATTTATATTTGTCAAAAAGTCTTTTTTATGAATTTTCTTGGAAACCTTCCTTTTACAGCTGCATCAGAGTAAAACAATTGTCTACAAATGACAAAAGACTTAAAATGGCATGTTTAAAGATTAGATTACAACACAAGAAGAAACTTGGATATTTCTGCAGCATACAACATGTTAAGATAATAACTAGATATGACTGATACTACCAGGATATGTCAAACTTTTAGGAATTCCATATAAACTGAAATATCTATATTAATGACATTTACCCACACAATATAATCCAAGAACATTTATTTCCATCACTTAACAATACTTCTCAAATAATTTAACACACCAAATAAGCCCAATTAGTTTAATATTCCTCTCTTTGGGATGTTTCAGAGGCCCTCTGAAGCATCTCAAAGTTAGCTGGAAGTCAAAGGAACTTTATTTAGAATTTGACTACAGGAAGTTTGTCAAAATATCAAAAGGTCTTAAAAGCACTTGATCAAACAGGATCATAGGTCACTGTGAAACAATACTTACTTTCCACCCAAAGTGACAAGAAAAGATTTTTAAAACAAATACAGATTATTTTGAAAACAAAAAACTTCATAATCTGTTGTCAAAAATAGCTCAACATTCCAGGAAACCTTTGCTCTCTTAACAGAGAGAAAACGAAACACTAATCCTGCACTAGCCCACTCTCAATAGCAAAATTTCTTACCTAATTAATTTAATCCAATCCCAGCCTAGCATGTACAAAACTTTTTTCTCAGGGCTTCCTTTTCAAAAACCTTCCACAACTTTTATATTAGTTTATCTTTTATTTTTCTTTTCCATTTAGAAATAATCAGCTTTAGCACAAAACCACTTTCCCCTTAACAAAATGCACTTCCATTCTCCATACCTTTTGCTAAAAATACACACCCTATTTTCCTTGAAGGAAATACTGAAACATTTCCATTATTATTTCTAGTAACTTTAATTACATATTACAATTTTAACCCTTACGAACCTTGATCTTTAGGGAAAACAATCCCAAAGAAAGGCAATGCCAAAGAATGCTCAAAAAACAAAGATCATGGCATTCAGTCCCATCACTTCATGACAAATAGATGGGGAAACAATGGAAACAGTGAGAGACTATTTTGGAGGGCTCCAAAAACTGCAGATGGTGACTGCAGCCATGAAATTAAAAGACACTTGCTCCTTGGAAGAAAAGCTATGACCAACATAGACAGCATATTAAAAAGCAGAGACATTACTTTGCTGACAAAGGTCCATCTAGTCAAACCTATGGTTTTTACAGTAGTCATGTATGGATGTAAGAGTTGGACCATAAAGAAAGCTGAGTACCACAGAATTGGTGCTTTTGAACTGTGATATTGGGATAAGACTCTTGAGAGTCCCTTGGACTGCAAGATCAAACGAGTCAATCCTAAAGGAGATCAGTCCTGAATGTTCACTGGAAGGACTGATGCTGAAGCTAAAGCTCTAATACTTTGGCCACCTGATGTGAAGAACTGACTCAATGGAAAAGATCCTGAAGCTGGGAAAGACAGAAAGCAGGAGGAGAAGGGGAAGACAGAAGATGATATCATTGTATGACATCACTGACTCAATGGACGTGAGTTTGAGCAAGCTCTGGGAGTTGCGGATGGACAGGGAAGCCAGACATGCTGCAGTCCACGGATCACAAACAGTCAGACACCACTGAGCGACTGAACTGACTGAATTTAATATTGACTATTTCCTAAATTATGTGAACCTGAAATTTATTCTGGCCAGATTCCTTTTTATTTAGAAATATTTAATTTGTAAGTGCTTACTTTAAAGTCAATTAAATAGAACGCTCATAATTTTATTTTTATAATATTCTCCAGAGGTAGAGACATCTCTCATGTATAATGTACACACAGACATATAAACAGACAAAACCAGAGATCTCATAGCTTCACTTTTTCTTTTTTTCTTTTTTTTGGCTGTGTCACACGACTTGCAGGATCTTAGTTCCCAGACGTGGGATTGAACCCAGGCCCCCTGCAGAGGAAGCTCAGAGTCCTAACCATTTGACCTCCAGGAAATTCACCTCATAGCTTCACTTTAACAAATACAAATCAGGCACTACAATATAAACTTTCTAGTTTATAAATAACAGTTGGAATGAGTTAAATTTGCTCGCTTAAATGACTAAGGCTTTGCTATTTGTGGAACAGATTTTTAAGATTTGTATTTGTGCTCAACAAACTCTTAGAGAAGCTATAAATTAGATTTTGGGTAATGGAGTCTTTCCAGTGGTTTGAGTTTTAAAAAATCTTTTTCCTTTTGGTTTCAGATCCTACCTGATTGAGCTAATTAGGCTCCTCAGTCTTTGAGGCTGTATTTACATTTGTGCTTTGTAGAGATCTGCAAGGGAAAAACAGTTGCTTCTAATTCCCCCAAAGAAGTGGTCTGCCACCTAAGTGATATTAAAATATTAATTTGCCCAACTATATTCTCTTTAATTTCTTTCTATATATATATGTATATACTGTATATCAAGAAGATTTCCAACTAAACTGAAAATCAAAAGTGCTATATTCTAGAACTTAGCTCAATTTATCATGCCTTCAAAAGTTTGTACAAGGCATTTAACAAAGGTCTTCTATCTGAGTGTACAGGTTAAACCCAGAGCAAAAAAACAAATCTCTATTATTATTTTTAATAGCCCCTGAATATCAACTCTCAGCTTCTACTTTATATAGTGCAAACTCAGGTAACCCTATTTGTTTCCTTTAGCATATTTAGTTAATATTGTCTGACAAGCAGATTTATATGCCCTATCTTATAATACCAGGCAGGGGAAGCATTCCCCAGTAAGATACAATGTCTACCCCACAACATAATTAGGCAAAAGAGA
>NW_011494606.1:6471638-6471895 GCF_000754665.1 Bison bison bison
GCATCTTCAGTTCAGTTCTGTTCAGTCACGTCTGACTCTTTGCGACCCCATGAATCGCACCATGCCAGGCCTCCCTGTCCATCACCAACTCCCGGAGTTCACTCAGACTCACGTCCATCGAGTCAGTGATGCCATCCAGCCATCTCATCCTCTGTCGTCCCCTTCTCCTCCTGCCCCCAATCCCTCCCAACATCAGAGTCTTTTCCAATGAGTCAACTCTTCACATGAGGTGGCCAAAGTACTGGAGTTTCAGCTTT
>NW_011494606.1:6471995-6475774 GCF_000754665.1 Bison bison bison
TAGTGATTTTGGAGCCCCCCAAAATAAAATCTGACACTGTTTCCACTGTTTCCCCATCTATTTCCCATGAAGTGATGGGACCAGATGCCATGATCTTCATTTTCTGAATGTTGAGCTTTAAGCCAACTTTTTCACTCTCCACTTTTACTTTCATCAAGAGGCTTTTTAGTTCCTCTTCACTTTCTGCCATAAGGGTGGTGTCATCTGCATATCTGAGGTTATTGATATTTCTCCCGGCAATCTTGATTCCAGCTTGTGCTTCTTCCAGCCCAGCATTTCTCATGATGTACTCTGCATAGAAGTTAAATAAGCAGGGTGACAATGTACAGCCTTGACGTACTCCTTTTCCTATTTGGAACCAGTCTGTTGTTCCCTGTCCAGTTCTAACTGTTGCTTCCTGACCTGCATACAAATTTCTCAAGAGGCAGGTCAGGTGGTCTGGTATTCCCATCTCTTTCAGAATATTCCACAGTTTATTGTGATCCACACAGTCAAAGGCTTTGGCATAGTCTAAGGAAAGTTATGACCAACCTAGATAGCATATTCAAAAGCAGAGACATTACTTTGCCAACAAAGGTCCGTCTAGTCAAGGCTATGGCTTTTCCTGTGGTCATGTATGGATGTGAGAGTTGGACTGTGAAGAAGGCTGAGCACTGAAGAATTGATGCTTTTGAACTGTGGTGTTGGAGAAGACTCTTGAGAGTCTCTTGGACTACAAAGAGGTCCAACCAGTCCATTCTGAAGGAGATCAGCCCTGGGATTTCTTTGGAAGGAATGATGCTAAAGCTGAAACTCCAGTACTTTGGCCACCTCATGTGAAGAGTTGACTCATTGGAAAAGACTCTGATGCTGGGAGGGATTGGGGGCAGGAGGAGAAGGGGACGACAGAGGATGAGATGGCTGGATGGCATCACTGACTCGATGGATGTGAGTCTGAGTGAACTCCGGGAGTTGGTGATGGACAGGGAGGCCTGGCGTGGTGCAATTCATGGGGTCGAAAAGAGTTGGACATGACTGAGTGACTGAACTGAACTGAACTGAACTGAAAGCTTATTTAAATATACCAATTTTTATAAGCTTTATTTCAAATCAACTTTAGTTCCCATTAGGACCCCATCAATAAGCCTTGGCGTTACAAGGAGTCCTAGGAACTTTCCTGTCTTTTTATCCCCTAATCATTTTATATATTTTTGTATAAAAGACTCTGGGGTCCCCATGGAGGGACTGAGGGACCAGGCCCTTTCGCCAATCTTTTAACTTTATTAATTGGCCTATTGCCCCAAGTAATTGTTGGCCAGGTAGCTCAGTATAATCTTCTTCCAGACTTTTAAATAAATATATATTGAAAATCAAGAGCCAGCAAATATATACATATTCAGTACATATATCTCCCAGTATTTAAACTGGGATGGGGCCTTGTAACATTAGGGACCAATATGAGGTTGCTCTGGCCCATCCAACCCTAGGTAGTATTGTATCAAAACCTTCTGTTTTAATCCTATTAATGTCCATTTTATTTACCCCATTTCTTAATAACCATCTAAAGATTTCTTTATCCTTTTGGGATGAGTTCATTTAAAAATTCCACCTTGTTGGAAAGAAGTCTCTAGACTTTCCCTTCAGTTTTTCCTTATTTCCCTATTAATCAACCTAATTAGCATTAATTATCATAATGTTTATTATTAGGACCTGTAAGACCCATTATGGAGAAGTCAATGGCACCCCACTCCAGTACCCTTGCCTGGAGAATCCCATGGACAGAGGACCTGGTGGGCTGTAGTCCATGGGGTCGCAAAGAGTCAGACACAACTGAGCGACTTCCCTTTCACTTTTCACTTTCATGCACTGGAGAAGGAAATGGCAACCCACTCCAGTGTTCTTGCCTGGAGAATCCCAGGGACGGGGGAGCCTGGTGGGCTGCCGTCTATGGGGTCGCACAGAGTCGGACACGACTGAAATGACTTAGCAGCAGCAGCAGCAGCAGCAGCAAAACCCATTGAGGGGAAGCAGAAACCACAAATAAGGCTTCCCAAACTGGTTTATTTGTTTTAAATAAGGGAGCATTAGATTAACCATTATATATATGTTTTTTTTTCCACCTTATAATCTGTTTTTTTCATAGGTACCAATAAAACAGCTGGTTATAATGAGAGTTCTCTAAAAATTTTGCCAATTGAGAAGCTTTTTCAGTTGAGAAGATCCACTGTCTGGCTACTGATGAGTAGTGTCTTAACAGTGACTCAAACCAGTAAGACGCCAAGAGGCATCCCCATAACAGAGTGCAAAAGATGTAGACTCCACAAAATCTAGAAAGTTTAGTCCCCAAAACAGTCTAAGAAGTAAAGGGCCTGTACAGCCATTGCACAGGTGGATGCCATGAAGGTTGAGGTGACAAAGGCCCCTTCTGGGCTGGGCCCCTTATGACATATTTCCCTGAGAGTTGGCACAGTCAGACTAAAAAGACCAAACAACAAGCAAACTGCTCAGAATTCCAGTCTATTCAACCAGCTGTCAAATGAAAACCATATGTGTACCTTCCAGATGACAGAGACCAAGCTCTCAACATACACACCCTCCACTAAGAATATCAGGCAGCACATTCACATCTCAAAGACACAAAGAGAGAACTGCAAATTCTCCCTAGAAGGGTTTTTGTTTCTTTAAGGTCAGAATTCTGAAAAAAGAAAAATATTTATCAAGCTGGATGTCTCTAACTTAATTGCGTATACAATAAAGAGCCCCATAGTGGCCATTTTCAGAGAGATTTCTTTTAATTCCCAATTATGTGAGTACTTGTTTGCATATTCATAAGTTTATATATACATAAACCTGGCTTGAGTATTATTGGAAGCTGGCTTTCTGACTCCCCTCGTTTAGGAAACATGTTAGGCCACCTAGCAAGAACACTGAAGTGAGTTGCCATGCCCTCCTCCAGGGGATCTTCCTGACCCAGGGACCAAACCCATGTCTCTTATGTCTCCTGTGTTGACAGGTGGGTTCTTTACCACCTGGAAAGCCCATCTAGATAAATCAGTGTCTCTCAACTAAGCAACTCCTAGTATCTTTCAACAAGGCTCCCCTTGTATTTTTTCAAATGGGTAGCTAGGTTGTACCTGTTGCACACTGCCAATTAAAGCTCAGGAGTATCAACCAACAATCAGGAGATCCAAGAACCAAAAAGAGACTCTCCCAAATTCATACGGACCCTCCAAGGAGGTGAATGGGCCCAAGAGGCCTCTGTTGGTGCCAAGGCTCTGGTTCCTCACAAAGTTCAGGCAAAGGAGGGAAGTCTGGGTCCCTTTATGGTCATCCAAAGTGTTGACTGAAGGAAAAAAAAAAAAGCACAACCTAAAAGTTGAGAATTATATTTTATTTGGGGAATTACTAAGCACTGAAGCCCAGGATACAATCTCTCAGATAGTTTTGAGGGACTGTTCTGAAGAGGTAAGGGAGGAGTCAGGATATATAGAAGTGTTTGTAAAAAACCCAGAGAATTGAACATCAAACAATTACTGCTAGTTAAAAGAAAACCAGACATCTCAAGCTAATGAGTTCAGTGCTTTTCTAGGTATGGAAAGATGCAAGCGTTTGAGCTTAATGAAAGTATTCCTTGATACGCACCTTAACTGTCTAGGGGCAGTAGCCTGTTTATCTCCATTCTGAGTTCCCCTCGGGACGCATCATTGGGTGGGAGTTGGGGAGGGCAGCTGTGGCGGCTAATGGTTTGATGACCACAACATCTTTTGCTTATTGATACAGCAGGCAACATTCTTTGTCCA
>NW_011494606.1:6475947-6556684 GCF_000754665.1 Bison bison bison
TTAAGTTGTGCATCCAGCTCATGGTTGGAGCTGGCTGAAGTGGGAGTGGAGCAAAGAAATGGGAGGGAGGGGGTGTTTTATGATCCTAACCACTCACCTGGAGACCATTTCAATCATTCCAGTAACTGCCTGATACTGACTGACTATTCCTCTCTCCCATCCCTTTCCCCACAAGACACAAGGAGGAAATGATACTTTGATTACTTCCATCTGAAATAGCAGGTAATCCCTCACAGCCTCATCCCTGTCCTACTTCACCCTGAGCGAAGGTACCCAGCTCCCTCTGCTGCAACACACAGCTCACTTCATCTCTGGGTGTCCAGGGGTCATTCTGGATGTTGGAAGCATGAGTAGAGAGGCTGACCTCTGCTTGTTACCACACTGTTGCCTCTTAGATGCTACAAGCAAAACCAGGTCTAGTTACTTCCCTTCTCATACTAACAAATACAGTCACAGTTTGATTCAAAAAGATGGGGAAAAAGGAACCCAATTCATGAGGTGGAATTGTGAGTGATCTTTTTTCTTCTAGAATAATGCCTCTATTTTTACAGTGTTATTTGTGCAGTATAGAAAATTCAGGACAAGACTTCATTGGCAGTCCAGTGGTTAAGACTCTGTGCTTCCACTGCAGGGGGCACGGGTTGATCCCTGGTCGGGCAACTAAGATCCTGGTGGCCACCACAAGGCGTGGGAATAAAAGAAGGAAAATTAAGGAGAGAAACAAATACTCAAAAATAATTCCTTTCTCTTACACACTCTTAACTGTTACCAAGGAGTTCTTTCTAGTATCTCCAGCCCAACTATTGGGGGTAAACCTGGTTCTTCTGTCTTGTTCCTACGGGATTGTGGCACACTTGAACATCAACAGGCTGTAGAAAAGTGTGCTGCTCAACCAAGAGTGGAAGCCTTGTCTGTACTAGTGTGATTTAGGCAAGAATTTAACTTCTCAATGACTGTAAACTTATGCTGTAAAAGGGGAGTGATAATGATACCACTTGCTTGGTAAATTTGTAAGAATTAAGTAATAGTAACATAAATGTTAGGCTTCCCAGGTGGCACTAGTGGTAAAGAACCCACCGCCATTGCAGGGCAAGTAAGAGACGAGGGTTTGATCCCTGGATTGAGAAGACCCCCAGGATGAGGGCATAGCAACCCACTCCAGTATACTTGCCTGGAGAATCCCATGGACAGAGGAGCCTGGCAGGCTACAGGCCATAGTGTCACAAAGAATCAGACACAACTGAAGCAACTTAGCACATACACACAACATAAATATTAATATGTAAAACATATTAAAAGTGCCTGATACTGTTGTTATTCTGCTTTTGGAGATCATAGACTGTTAAGGTACAGCAGATCTCCACGCATTCCATTGTGACAATGCTTTCAGTTCAGTCGCTTAGTCGTGTCTGACTCTCTGTGACCCCAAGGACTGCAACAAGCCAGGCTTCCCTGTCCATCACCAACTCCTGGAGCTTGCTCAAAGTCATGTCCATCAGGTTGGTGATGCCATCCAAACATCTCATCCTCTGTTGTCCCCTTCTCCTCCTGCCTTCAATCTTTCCCAGCATCAGGCTCTTTTTCAGTGAGTCAGTTCTTTGTGATGCTTTACTGTGTGTTTATTAGTGTAATAAACACTAATTAATGCTTGCATTAATAAACACTAATTAATGTTTGCATTAATCTCTTACTAGCAGGTGAGCTCCAAGAGGACGGGGACCGTATCTGTCTTAATCACAGCTGAATCCCAGAGTCTAGAACAGTGTCTGGCACTTAATAAATACATTTGTTGATGGACTGGAGATGTACATCCCAGTGAGGAGATGCTCAGAGGTGGGGCACCTGAACTACATATGTGTAGGGTGGGGAGATCCCACTCATAGAAGCTCATGGCCTTTCAGAGATCAAACTGCTAGAGAAAGACCAGCACCACTAAAGAGGGGAAGCTAATGTACTTTTTCTACAGACTTACCTTATTTTGGGGCTTCCAGCTGGCTCAATGTTAAAGAATCCGCCTGCACTGCAGGAGACACCAGAGGTGAGGGTTCAACTGAGCATACACACACTTTATTTTATCCTCTGCCTGGAACAAGGTGGCAGGACAGGTGAGGTTAATCTAGCTCTGACCTTCACTAATAACATCAGAGGCTGCGCAGGATGGCAGGTAGGTCTTTCCTCTCCCTCCTCTACAGCTCAAGGCCTTTTTTATGCATGGTTCTGTTAGAACAGGAGGGAGAAGGAATTAGGCTTTGCACCTGACATAGAGGGTTTGTGGCTGAGGCTTGTTTATTTCTGGGCCTACCTTAGGAGTTAATATTGACCCCACAGTTACACAGTGGAGAGCAGACAAGATTTGGCAGGGGTTGCAAAAATCAAATGCCTTCAGGGCCTGGACAGATAAAATTAAGCTAAATCAGCTCTATTCAGAATCAGTGGAGAGTAACAAGGGCTGTGTCTGGTCAGAGAATGAATGATCCATTAATAAGCATTCCAATGTAAAATAATTTTAAAATATTAAAGACAAACAAAATGAGGCAAAGGGCTGATTTGACCTACTACTACTTCACAACCTCTAATAAAGTAACAAGCCTGATCAGGAGCAAGTCTCTGAAGGTCTCTTATACTCAGGTTCCTCATTTATAAAACCAAGAAAGACAAACTTCCTCCTGGGGCTGCTATAAGAGGTACAGTGAGAACTTGTGGGGAAGTACTTGGATTCATCAGATATTGAACTGTGTTACTGTCCAAGACCTTTTGTTTATATTGTTTTAATTCTTTATGTTATATCATTTATAGAATTTGTTTTGACTATGCAATTGTCAGTGGTGGAAATGAGCGAAATAAGCCCCCAAACATCCCATGACACTTCATCTCTCCAAGCCAGTGACTGGAGCCATACCTGCAACAGGAGGTGACATTTCAGGGTGGTATCACTTCAGAGACAGGATTTTAGCTTCACAGTCTGGTACCTATCCAGAAAGGCCTGGGGTCTAGAGGAGAGGTCAAACAGGCCTTATTAGAGGGCTTCAGTGTGGCCACTCAGAAATCCACACAGTATCAGTACAATTAACAACTGCTCTCTAAATAAGTGTGAAACAGCCCACTGAGTAAAACTCACCATCAAATCTGATTTTACAAAGGAATGTCAACTGAAGCAATAGAGAGGGTTTTTTTTTTTTTTTTCTGCTTATCAATTGAAAAAGGCTAAAAAATGTAATATCCAATGCTGGTGAAGACACTGGTGATAGCGGGTAAATGTGATATAGCAGCACAAGTGACCCTGCTAAACTGTAAGTCAGATCAAGTCTCTCCACACTCCAAACATTCCAGTGGCTTCCCACCTCAGTCAGAGGAAAAGCCAATGATAGTCTGCCAGCATTACTCGAAGAGCAAAAACTGAAATCTACCTAAACAGATGAACTACTGGTTACATAAAGGATTTCTCATCTTTCCAGTAGTCAATCATATAGCAGTTAAAGGAAATCAGTTCAGTTCAGTCGCTCAGTCATGTCTGAATCTTTGTGACCCCATGGACTGCAACATGCCAGGCTTCCCTGTCCATCACCAACTCCTGGAGCTTGCTCAAACTCATGTCCATCAAGTCAGTGATGCCATCCAACCATCTCATCCTCTGTCATCCCCTTCTCCTCCTGCCTTCAATCGTTCCCAGCATCAGGGTCTTTTCCAATGAGTCCATTCTTCGCATCAGGTGGCCAAAGTATTGCAGTTAGCTTCAGCATCAGTCCTTCCAATGAATATTCAGAACTGATTTCCTTTAGGATGGAATGCTTTGATCTCCTTGCAGTCCAAGGGACTCTCCAGAGTCTTCTCCAACACCACAGTTCAAAAGCATCAATTCTTCTGCACTTAAGCCTTCTTTATGGTCCAATTCTCACATCCACATATGACTTCTGTAAAAACCATAGCTTTGACTAGATGGACCTTTGTTGGCAAAGTGACGTCTCTGCTTTTTAATACACTGTCTAGGTTGGTCATAGCTTTTCTTCCAAGGAGCATGTGTTTTTTAATTTCATGGGTGTAGTCACCATCTGCAGTAATTTGCAGCCCAAGAAAATAAAGTCTCTCACTGTTTCCACTGTTTCCCCATCTATTTGCCATGAAGTGATGGGACTGGATGCCATGATCTTCGTTTTTTGAATGTTGAGTTTTAAGACAGCCTTTTCACTCTCCTCTTTCACTTTCATCAAGAGGCTCTTTAGTTCTTCTTCGCTTTCTGCTGTAAGGATGGTGTCATCTGCATATCTGAGGTGATTGATATTTCTCCCAGCAGTCTGGATTCCAGCTTGTGCTTCATCCACCCCAACATTTTGCACAATGTACTCTGCATATAAGTTAAATAAGTAGGGTGACAATACACAGCCTTGACATACTCCTTTCCCTATTTGAAACCAGTCTGTTGTTCCATGTTTGGTTCTAACTGTTGCTTCCTGACCTGCATACAGATTTCTTAGGAGGTGGTCTGGTATACCCATCTCTTTAAGAAGCAGAAAATATTAAGTAGAGGTGGCAAGAATACACATGAGAACTATACAAAAAAGATCTTAATGACCCAGACAACCACAGTGGTATGATCACTCACCTTGAGCCAGATATCCTGGAATGTAAACTCAAGTGGGCCTTAGGAAGCATCACTACAAACAAAGCTAGTCAAAGTGATGGAATTCCAGTTGAACTATTTCAAATCCTAAAAGATGACGCTGTTAAAGTGCTGCACTCAACATGTCAGCAAATTTGGAAAACTCAGCAGTGGCCACAGGACTGGAAAAGGTCAGTTTTCATTCTAATCCCAAAGAAAGGCAATGCCAAATAACGTTCAAACTACGGCACAATTGCACTCATCTCACACGTTAGCAAATGCTCAAAGTTCTCCAAGCCAGGCTTCAACAGTACATGAACTGAACAGAGAACTTCCAGATGTTCAAGCTGGATTTAGAAAAGGGAGAGGAACTAGAGATCAAATTGCCAACATCTGCTGGGTCATAGAAAATGCAAGAGAATTCCAGAAAAACATCTACTTCTGTTTTATTTACTACTCCATAGCCTTTGACTATGTGGATAACGACAAACTGTGGAAAATTTGTAAAAAAGATGGAAATATGAGACCACCTTACCTGCCTCCTGAGAAATCTGTTTGCAGGTCAAGAAGCAACAGTTAGAACTGGACATGGAGCAACAGACTGGTTCCAAATTGGGAAAGGAGTATGTCAAGGCTGTATATCGTCACCCTGCTTATTTAACCTATATGCAGAGTACATCATGTGAAATGTAGATGAAGCACAAGCTGGAATCCAGACTGCTGGGAGAAATATCAATCACCTCAGATATGCAGATGACACCATCCTTACAGCAGAAAGCGAAGAAGAACTAAAGAGCCTCTTGATGAAAGTGAAAGAGGAGAGTGAAAAGGCTGTCTTAAAACTCAACATTCAAAAAACGAAGATCATGGCATCCAGTCCCATCACTTCATGGCAAACAGATGGGGAAACAGTGGAAACAGTGAGAGACTTTATTTTCTTGGGCTGCACAATCACTGCAGATGGTGACTGCACCCATGAAATTAAAAGACACATTCTCCTTGGAAAAAAAGCTATGACCAACATAGAAAGCATATTGAAAAACAGAGACATTTCTTTGCCAACAAAGGTCCGTCTAATCAAAGCTATGGCTTTTCCAACAGTCATGTATGGATGTGACTGTTGGACCATAAAGAAAGCTGAGTGCAGAAGAACTGATGCTTTTGAACTGTGGTGCTGGAGAAGACGCTGGACTCCCCTTGGACTGCAAGGAGATCAAAGCATTCCATCCTAAAGGAAATCAGTTCTGAATATTCATTGGAAGGACTGATGCTGAAGCTAACTGCAATACTTTGGCCACCTGATGCGAAGAATGGACTCATTGGAAAAGACCCTGATGCTGGGAACGATTGAAGGCAGGAGGAGAAGGGGATGACAGAGGATGAGATGGTTGGATGGCATCACTGACTTGATGGACATGAGTTTGAGCAAGCTCCAGGAGTTGGTGATGGACAGGGAAGCCTGGCATGTTGCAGTCCATGGGGTCACACAGAGTCAGACATGACTGAGCGACTGAACTGAACTGACTGAAAAAATAGCTTTGTTTTGCTTTATCTGCTTTTTCAGTGAAAGATATTACCAAAGTTTTAAGCGGGTGAGGGGAGAGCCTGGAAAGAGAGATGTAGGCCTATATTATGAGAAGCCTTTAAAAATTTAGACTTTATATCATTTTTCAAAGGAGAGGGTGTTCTAAATTAAAACATTCAGTTCTATTTTCTCAGCAAATGTAGTATCCACCAAATTTTCTGTTTTCTCTCTTTGAACTTTTTCCTAACATCCTCTCTTCCTTCTTCCTATCTTCTTTCCACAAATATATATTGAGTGTCACATTCCAGACCCTGGGGATCCAATTGTGGATAAGATTCACCCCTATTTACAGAGCAGAGATGAAGTTAATTGAAACTGCAATTGTATAAAATTATTTGTTTTTTCAATGAGTCCATTATTTTAGACTGAGAAAGCTTTGTGGTTTTCTCAAATGCTGTAGAAAAGACTGAAGGAGGACTGAGACGGAGATCAGAGTTTCTTTATGAAATATACTGCAAAGGAAGAAAGATATGTAGGAATAAACCTACAGATTAAGAAACTTTAGACATATATGAAGAAATTGCAATGTCTGGATGTTACTTGGATCCTAATTCAAACAACCAAAGTGTAAAAAAGTAAAACTTATGATATTTATGAGTCAACTGGATATTTGAAAGTTGACTAGGTATTTGATGAAACTAGGGGTTTACTGCTACTTATTTTAAATGTGATAATGGTACTGTAATTGTTATGGACTTAAGTCTCTCCCTTTCAAGAGAATGAGAAGACAAGTCAGATTGGGAGAAAATATCTGCAAAATACATATCTGATAAGGGACCATTATCCAAAATAAGGGCTTCCCTGGTGGCTCAGATGGTAAAGAATCTGCCTGCAATGCGGGAGACTTGGGTTCGATCCCTGGGTTGGAAAGATCCCCTGGGGGAGGGCACAGCAACCCACTCCAGTACTCTTCTTGAGAATCCTACAGTCCACTGGGTCACAAAGAGTTGGACACAACTGAGCGACTAAGCACACACACAAACACATACACATATATCCAAAATATACAAACAACACTTAAAACTTAACAAGAAGAAAGCAAATGATCTTATTAAAAAATGGGCAAAACCCCTGAACACTTTACCAAATTAGATATACAGATGGGGAAGTAAGCACATGACAAGATGTTCAACATCATATGTCACTAGGGAACTACAAATTAAAACAACAATGATATACTACTATTTACCTATTACTATAGTCAAAATCCAGAACACTGACAACATCAAATGCTGGTGAGAAGGTAGAGCATCAGGAATATATAACAGAACCACCACCAATGCTGCTAAGCTAAGCTAAGTCACTTCAGTCTTGTCTGACTCTGTGCGACCCCATAGATGGCAGCCCACCAGGCTCCCCCATCCCTGGGATTCTCCAGGCAAAAACACTAGAGTGGGTTGCCATTTCCTTCTTCAATGCATGGAAGTAAAAGTGAAGTCGCTCAGTCGTGTCCGACCCTCAGCGACCCCATGGACTGCAGCCCACCAGGCTCCTCCGTCCATGAGATTTTCCAGGCAAGAGTTCTGGAGTGGGGTGCCATTGCCTTCTCCACACCAATGCTGCTAGGAATATATAATAGTACAATCACTTCAAAGGACAGTTTGGCAGTTTCTTACAAAACTAAACATATGTTTACCATACAAGCCAGCAATCTCTCTCCATGATATTTATCTAGTTGAGTTGAAAAAACCTCTGCCCACAGAAAAACACGCACAAGGATGTTTATAGTAGTTTTACTGATCATTGCCAAAACTTGGAAATAACCAAGATATTCTTCAGTAAACTGTGGTTTACCCAAACAATGGAATATTATTAACATATAGCACAAAAAAGAAATGAGCTATCAAGCCATGAACAGACATGAAAGAACTTTAAATGTGTATCATCAAGCAAAAGAAGCCAAACTGAAAGGACTACTTACTGTATGATTCCAACTAAATGACATTCTGGAAAAGCAAAACCATGAATACAGTAAAAGGATCAGTGGTTCCTGGAAGTCATGGGAGAGGGAGGGATAAAAAGAGCAGAGAGGATTTTTAGAGCAGTGAAACTATTCTGTATGATGCTACAATGCTGGATACATGTCACCATACATTTGTCAAAACCCACAGAAAGTACAGCACCAAGAGTGAACCCTGTAATAAACTACGGACTTTGGGTGATAATGCTGTGTCAGTGTAGGTTCATAGAGTATAACAAATGTATCACTCTGGTGCCGGGACGTTGACAGTGGTGGAGGCTGTGTGTGGTAGACAGAGGATATGAGAACTCTCTGTTCTTTCACTCCATTTTGCTGTGAACCTAAAAGTGCTCTAAAAATAAAGTTTATTCATCAAAAAAGCCTTCTCTTTTAGGGATACATAATAAAGTATTTATGGATAAGATGTTATGCAATCTGTGATTTGTATCAAAACAAAATGTTGGAGAGAAGTGGGTAGGGTATAAATGAAAGAAGACTGAGAATTGAGCTGATAGTAGAAACGGGGTGAAGGGTATGTGGGGGTTTATTATGCTGCTCCCCATCTTTGTCTATGTTTGAACATCTTCAGTATTATTAAGACAAATGGGACATATCTAGAATTTCTTCGGACTTCTACTTTGGTGAAAATAGAGGAATAGGGTGGGATGATGAGGGAAAGCAGATAGCCTGGAGCTTAGAAGTATGATTTGTCACTGGACAAGGTCTAGACTAGAGAAGGGAGGGAGGAAGACATAGGGCAAAGGACAGATTAGGAGATGGAAAGGGAGGGAAGAGCAGAAAAGGAATGTGGACTCACTGCCTTCCCTTCACTTTCTCTCTTCCCCTTTTCCTCACTCACTCCTTACCTTTCCTCTCTGTAGATGAAAAAATCATATTGGGAACTTAACAGTGAACATTTCAGGCACCAATCCATGAAATTTCAATTCAGTCAGCATGCCCTTAGAATCTACATTTCAACATGTGTTGTAGGAGATTGGATGGGTATCTGAACCTCCCTTGAGTCCCAATATCTGGCTTCTGTGAGCAGCATGTTATTTCTGTCACTAACCTTTACTCTGCCAGACTGGGGACCAAATCACTCTGCCTTTCAAAGCCTCTGTGACAGTGGTCCACTGTTTCAAAGCAGGAAAAAATAAAGGGGATGACAGATTATGCAAAAAGAAGTTGTTTATTGATTTCCTTTAACGTATGTGTGGAAACATGCAAATGCTAAAGGTCTCCTGAGTGGGAAAAACAAATTCATTAGCCTGCTCTGACTTGAAAGACATATCCTTTACGACCTTCTAACTCTTTGTGCTAACGTTCTCTGATTTTATATTCACTGAACAACCTTTTGATGTTTAATGGAATTCTACTAAGAATTAAAAAACAAAAACAAAAGCCCTTACCAGTTGCCTCAAGTGATATGGTTCTCTTGATAGTTCTACCTTTCATCATCAATTTTAATCAACTGTCCTTTTGCTTCCCAGGTTTTCTGAAAGCCTGTATTCAGAAGATGTGATTACCCAACAGCAAACTAATAAATTCAATCTTTAGTACCGGGTAAGGTAAGGAATCAGTCCATGGAACTGAGCTGGAACTGAGCACAGGGCTGTCGTCACACATTAGGGGTAACTCAGCAACTCCCTTACCCACACGTTCTTGGCCACATGCCTCCAACTAGGGAAAGAATTTTAAATTATAACAAAGTAATCAGGATGCAGCCTTACTTACCTAGAGTCCAGTGCCTGCTCAAGCACTGAGTCTTGAGATAGTGGGACCAGCCAAGCTGGTAGAGGAGTTCTGAAGCAAATAAGGCAGTCTGTCCCTGGCCCCTGATGCTGCCAGGGACATGCCCATGGACTGATGTGCCGTCCTCTGCCTCCTCTGATATAAGGAGGAGACAGGAAAGAACTATAGCAACTGGAGCCCACACTCTCCCACAGAACAAACTGTGACTAGTCAGACTCAGTTGTTTGGTTCAAAACATCCTCCCTCTGTGACCCACCCCCTACCACACCCCATCAGGGAAGAGCGGAAGAAAAGGAGGCAAAGGCCTAAAGCCTTCTAGATGCCTTTCTGTTCCCACTTGCAACCTATGTGGTACAGAATTGTTCTTTGAACCATAACTAGCCAGGGGCTTGCTGGCATTCATTCAGGCATATCTCTAGCTGACATTTCCTGGCTCCCAAGAGGTTAGAAAGAAAGTCTCTTCTTGTCCCCTCAAAGACCTCGCTGAGGCAAAGGCTGCTATAGGGACCCCAGGTTGCCAGAGGTGAGGTAGGCAAGGACCCATGATGCCTCACAGAAAAGCCTAAGTGCAAATCCTCAGCAGTGACCTTGGCCAGGGCAAGGGAACTGACTGAACCCTCTCCCTGCTTCCCTCAAAAGCTGCTGCTGCTAAGTCGCTTCAGTCATGTCCGACTCTGTGCGAGGGACAAAGTGAGCATCTAGGCTGAGGAGACCAAGAGGGAAAGTCTTGATATGGAAATTGGCTCACGTCAACTACGAAAAATACACAGTATGCTTAGTATGGGCACTACTCAAGCAGGGATTACTTTAAAAAGAGTAGGAAGAGGGGTCTGTCACCTGGTACAGAGGATATGAGTGAGGGGTCTGAAGAGGGACGGGGAAGAGGGGCAAATACCAGTGAGGGTCATGCTGGTGCACCAACGGGCCCACATGAGTGAGGAGACAGACTGTGAACAGGTCATGGGGTTACCCAGATAACTGAGGCCCACGCGTCAACGAGAGGCAGGTGGGCAGAAGGCCAGAAACAAAAAAGGAACAGCCCGAGAACGGGGAAAGAGAAAAGAGGCGGTCACAGCCCAGGGCCCGGCGAAGTCGAGGTCCTGTGGGGAGAGGGGTCGGTGGCGGTCGTCGCAAAACCTTTGTGATGAGAGACGCTGGGTAGCTTCTGGCTGAATCAGCGCCCCGCCCACAAAGTCCTTAAAGCCCCGCCCCAAGCGCCTCGCGCATCCCGGGCGCTGAGTTCCGTTTCGTCGCGCGGCCCTGTAGTTCCGGGTGCTGCGAGCCGGCGGAAAGTTTTTGTGGACGGACTGTGTCGGTGATGGGCACGGGGTCAGTGGAGGAGGCCGGAGTCCCTAGGCTGCTTTTGATTGCTTGTTAGAGCTGCAGGAGAAGGGGTCCGCGGCGGGGAACAGCGCGGGGCCAACGCCCGGCTTTTCTACTGCCTGGGTGCCAGTTCTGCGCCTCTCTTCGTTGTGCGGCGCTGGAGCTCCGCACAAGCACACCATTTCGGCCCCCTGCCCAGGCCCCCTTCGCCTCCTCTTCTCATAAGAGAGACTTCTAGATCTCAAAATTTTTTGAGTGATTTTTAAGGTAAAAACACAACCAGAAGCAGACGCGATCCAAATGCAGGAGTTCTGTATTTCCAGGTTGGCACTTGAGAGGTGAAGTTGTAACTGAGAAAGGTGGAGGGGACTCAACCGGGCAAGGGATGCCAGGCCAACAGAGAAACTTAAGAGTAGGTTAGTGGATCCCTAGAAATTCGAGTGGAATCACGCCTTAAGAGCGGTAAGAATCAGTTCTTTATGAATAAACTAATTGCCTCCTTCTGGTAAGAATTAAAAATATGTAGCTGATGGAGATGGCCACATCAAGGGGCTAAGAGCTTTTCTCAAGAGTAGACTGTTCTGGAGAAAAGAAGGCTACCAGTTGTCTTAAGCATTGTTTGTAAACAGTACTTAAGACAAGTGTGGGGGTGGGGTGAAAGGTAAGAATCAACCCGAGAGAGAGAACGTGTTTTCACAGAATTGCTGGACTGTGTGGGGAGGGATTTTTTTCCTTTTAATCAGGATTAGGCTGCTTGAGTGAACCATTCTTCAAGAATATTCACTTCCATCTTTTACTTCTGTGCTTACAACCTGAGTTCTGAATGGATTTCCTATGACTCTGCTCTTGTTAAGGAGGTGTGTTTGGGGGTGGACACATGCGCATCAGTCAGAAGAAAGAGCCAGCTCCAGAGGTGCCTTCTAGAAGGCAAGACTGCAGGCTGTGGTCACCCATTACAGCAGATTTACAGCAGATTTCATGAGCTGGATGGAAATGCTTTCTTATATATGATCTAAATCTGTGTCCCCTGATTCTCATTCTCATTCTAAGAGATGAGGTCAGTACTGCTCATCCCCAACTTTCAGTAACTTTCATGAAGGCCTCTATGCTTGAGTGGGAATACCATAGGAGGTGGATAAACTCTGTGTAGGCAGAGGCATAGAAGTTCCTGATACCTCTGCATGAAGGAGGAGAGGAGGAAGTGTGTTTCTGGTGTGCAGAGTTAAAATTTCTAATGTGTTTTGCCAAAAATTAATGTTATAGCTGGTGCTGAGAGGTAGTTCTCTAGTAATTATCAAGTTTTGTCCAGTACATACAATGTGGCAATTGTGGGAAAGTCTTTTGTTCCTTTTTTTTTTTTTTTTGCCACATTGCCTGTGGAATCTTAATTCCCTGACCAGAGATTGAACCCAGGTCCCCTGCAGTGGAAGCTGGGAATCTTAACCACTGGACCACGAGGGAGGTTCTGATGTGATAGGTTCTTCAGAGACACTGATGGGCAAAAATTCACACTGCCCCTGCTCCTGTTGAGCTTGTGGTCTAATGTAGTGTAGTTGAACCAGGATTGCACAGAACCTCACTTCTTGAATAACACAGCTGAGATCCAAAAAGGGTCTGGAAAGATGAGTAGATGAAATAGTACTCAGTTGATAAACCTCAGTGCATGCATTTGACTCTCAAAGAAACTCTGAGCCTGTTAACTTTGGACACAGTTTTAACAAGCTGGATTACCTGGCTTTCTAGCTCATAGTCGCCAAAAGCCCAAAATTGAAAAGAAGGATGATTACAGAGACAAGTAGAATGCAAATTGATGGTCCAAAAATTAGTTATAAAGAGGAGGCATCAAAACACAACAGCCTGGATGGATCCCTTGAGTAAAAGGCAATGTTTCGGGGTCTGTTCTACATAATACTTGTTCCATGGGACCTTAACTGATGATCAGAGAAGGATTAAATGGGAAATATAGAGTTAGCAACTTAAACTGAATTCTTTGCTGTAGAGTTTCTGTGTCTTATTTATTTTTGGCTGTGCTAGGTCTTTGTTACTGTGTGGGCTTTTTTCTAGTTGCAGCAAGTGGGGGCCCCCTTTGTTGCAGTGCCGGGGCTTCTCATTGCGGTGGCTTCTCTTGTTGCAGAGCAAGACTCTGGGGCACATGGGCTTCAGTAGTTGCGGTTCCTGGCTTTAGGGCACAGGCTCAATAGTTGTAGCACACGAGCTTAGTTGCTCCGTGTTGTGTGGGATCTGCCCAGACCAGAGCTTGCACCCATGTCTCTCACTTTGGCAGGTGGATTCTTTACCACTGAGCCACCAGGGAAGCCCTCAGTATCTTTAATAAGCCCTGAACTCATTTGTCTTGGAGCATCCGTCCAGGACAGTGTTTTGCAGCACACACTTGGAAGAATGGTAGTGTAGATTAAAACATCAGGGCAGCAATGCGCTGGGCAGTATTCATGTTTATAGTTGTGATGCTAAATCAGAATGAATTATGTTTAGCACACTATTTAATGAGGCACAGATTATGGATGCACATTTTAATTTTTTCTACCAAAATGGTTACACATTTTGGAATTCTGAGTCTGAAGGAGTAATCTCTTTTAGTCTTTATTGATATTGAATGCATGAGGCGTCACTGTATTTGAAATGTATCTAGGCCATTATGTGGTAAAAAGGCTTCCCTACTTAACCTGAGCCCCTGATCCCCCTTTATAACATTGTTTTTGTGAGCCCTAATTTTGTGAGCCCTGAATTCCCAACAGCCTTTTTACAAATAGAATTTGAGAATATCACATATTTGCATTTGGACACTGTACTAAAACACGCAGTGTTTTGAAGTAAGTTCCAAAAAAAGAAATTAGTGAACATTAAATTTCTAACTTATTTATGTCCATCTTGAGACTTTTCTAATTGAATATATGCAGTATGATTTTTATGAAGTTGTAATTGGTGTATACATATAGTCCTATGACCTGCTTTTCTCAGTTGCTGATACTTTATATAAATATGTCTGATTTTGACATGTGTCATTTATTTATAACTATATGATATTTCACTGTGTGACTGGACTGTAGTTTTCTTAATAATAGAGTAGCAGCATCAAGAGCAGGTCTATATATCTGTAAACTTTTCTACTTCTGAGTACAGAAATGTTTTCTTCATACTGATTCTCAATTCATAACTTTAAAGAGCTTTTTGTTTTCCCTTTTTCCATTTTGGCTTTCATACAGTTTCCTGAGATAATGCCAGCTGTCTCACATATCCTTTTTTATTATTATTATTTTATTTCTTTATTGTTGGCTGTCCTGGGTCTTTGTTGCTTTTTTACACAGGCTTTCTCTAGTTGCGATGGGCTCAGCAGTTGCAGCTCAGTAGCTGCAGTGCATGGGCTTAGTCGCCCCTGGGCATGTGGCATCTTCCCAGACCAGGGATCAAACCCATGTCCCCCTGCATTGGCAGGAGGATTCTTTAACACTAGAACCACCAGGGAAGCCCCCTGTCATACGTATTCTTTCGTTTTGTTCTTTTCTTTCATATTTAAAACACCGTTGCTGGTGTGTCTATAATGAGTACTGCTGAGGCAATTGGTTGCTTCTGCCATGCTTAATGATTTCCTGCTTTGTCTAGTTTGGACTATAACTTTTCTAGCCCTTTCACTGTATATTTTGCATTCAGTTTTTTTAATGAGGACATCAAGCAACGAGATAATTCAGAAAACATTTGCCCAAGTACTGCTGTATTGAGTAGGATAGTGATGGTGCCCCCAAAAATGGTTGATTGTCAAAAAACACCACAACTAGAAATGTTCTAGAAACGTCTAGAAATGTCTAGAACGACTAGAAAGGTTCTTTAGTAAATTAAGTGTTGGAGAGGTCATGTAGAAATGTTTGTTATTTTAAGTTGTATGACATTTGAAAATCTTCAACTCAGGGGCTACTTGAATTTAATATTTTGTTTATTTTATTTTTACTAGAGGAAACTTAAGATGTTCCTTGATTTATGGCCATTTAGTGGGTGATTCTGGGAGTGGTCCTCATACAGAGGACCTAGAGCAGGGAAGCTGCTTGCTTCCCTTACTCTGACGTCCCTGCAGATTTGCCCTTACCTCAACTTAATGGGGTTTGCCTTCAATTATTTCTAGCAAGTTTGGTTAAAATTATGATGAAAAGTAAAGAATCTGCCTGCAACACAGGAGACCCAGGTTCGATCCCTGTATTGGGAAGATCCCCTGGAGAAGAAAATGGCAACCCACTCCAGATTATTGCCTGGAGAATTCCATGGACAGAGGAGCCTGACAGGTCCACAAAGTTGCAAATAGTCAGACATGACTGAGCGACTAACACACACACACGTGATGAAAAACACACATTTTTTTCCATGACATGAAAGACCTAATCATGTTTGTTTTCTGAAGCATTTCTCTATAGCTTCTCTATTCGGATTGGGAATACCGGGATCGCTTTCATCATGCCTACAGTGGTGGTAATGGACGTATCTCTTTCCATGACCCGACCTGTGTCTGTCGAGGGGTCCGAGGAATATCAGCGCAAGCACCTGGCAGCCCATGGTTTGACAATGCTGTTTGAGCACATGGCCACAAATTACAAGCTTGAGTTTACAGCTCTGGTGGTTTTTTCATCCCTCTGGGAGTTGATGGTTCCCTTCACAAGAGATTATAACACCCTACAGGTACTAAAAGAAATGAGTTATTATATGTACAGGGCCCAAATTTATAGGAAGGAAAGCAGTGTTATCATACTGCACTGAATATTTATAACTGGAATTGCTTAATGATAAGTCTCTGAGTATACTATTTTGAATATAACTATAAAACAAGGATTATAACCAGTAGGCCCTCAGCCTTTGTTAGAGCTCTGAGTTAGAGCTGTGAGTTGTTGCCATAGTCACCTCTCTTGGTTTTCTGAAATTCTCTGTGGGAGGGGAGCATCTCAGAATGTAGTGCCTTGTTCCCTGAGGTTCAAGATCTTTAGGTTCAACACTACTATTTTCTACTTTTTTATAAACTTGAGATGAAAAATAGCCCTTACAAAAGCCTTCATTCTAGAGTAATTCAGGAGTATATTTCCTCCCCAACAAATAGCCTTTGATTTACAGATGCCAAGAAATCCTCATTTTAAAACTTTGATTGATCAGTGTTATCTTCCAAAGGTTTGTCTGTGATATGCCAAAGAATTTACTTTCTGGCAGCATCTCTAAATTATTAATATTTCCAACAATGCCTCGCACAGTTCCTTGCGGATAGGGAGCAGCAGTCAGTGTTTGTGGAATTAAAATGAACAATTTAATAATTGCTAGGCAGTTTAGAAAATCAGGATCAGTGTAGTTTGCTTTTTAAATATAAGTAATAAAATTTTGTTAAATCACTTATTATCTCACTTTTTTTAAAAGTGACTCAAAGTTTGTTTGTTTTTTTTTCATTGCACCGAATTTCTTATAAGTAAGTAAACTGAGGACCTTGGATGTTTAGTAGTGTGAAATGTAAAGAGTTGCTATATAGATAGTGCAGAGTGATGATTAAGACCAGGAGTCTTAGAGTCTGACTGACTGGGTTCAGATCTAGATTCTGCCACGTGGGCATAAGACCTGGGAAAATTACTACTCATTTTGTACCTTAGTTTCCTTACTTTAAAAATAGGTTAATCATCTACACCTTATAGGATGTTATCATGATTAAATGCATGTAAAATGCCTAAGGTGGTGATAGTATTCAGTAAGTTTTGCATTATTTTTGTTGATGTGCTTAAACATTTTTCATTTTAACTATTCTGTCAAGATCATTTACAAAAATATGAACTTGATGGGCTATTCAGTCTCACCTGATGAGAGAACAAAATAAAGGGAAGCTCTTTTTTACCATCCTTTACAGTTGAGGAAGTCTGTTTTACCAATTTTCTTTAAGAAAGTGTACTTTGGGCTCTCGGAAATGCAATGTCCCCCTGTGTGACATTCATGCTTTGAACAGTTTATGTTTTTTTCTAGTAACAAATGAAAACAATAAAGAATAATGAACAATTTTATCTTTCATTCAATCAGGAAGCACTAAGTAATATGGATGATTATGATAAAACCTGCTTGGAGTCTGCATTAGTTGGTGTTTGCAATATCGTTCAGCAAGAATGGGGTGGTGCAATTCCTTGTCAGGTAAAAGCTTAATTCTTTTCTTTGCCTTAAGTTAAAAGCATTAACCACTGAGGTGCTTCAGTTTTCTTCAGGCTGTAACACAGCATGCATTGTAATTCCCACAAACTATCTTGTATGCTATTGGTATCTTTTAAAAGAAGACACCAAATCGACACCAGTATACTCAGAAAGCAGCACAATTATGCATTAAGGAAAGCATCTTCCTAGTAAATTGACTTATTGAAAGCTGGTATTTGTATAAAATATAGAGGGCTCGCAGTGGAATTTTAGAACACTCTCTGGAAGGGATGATTATAATTCTGAGTGATAGAATTGTAAACATCTGTACAATATAGTCTGTCTGCATTATTCCAGTGTAGCATTTATTCAGCACACTTTTAACCTTCTCAACTATTGACTCGTCTAAAAAGTGAGGTATATCAATGTTATAAAATCGGTTGCCCTTTCCCGTGAGTCCACATTAGGTCTACGTTAGCATCAAATCAGAGCAGAGTTGTAGCAATTGAACATTTGCCATAAAGAGGTACTTTGAGAAGTGGTTTATTTTAAAGGAGAAAACAGTAAAGTTGCCACAAGGAAAATCATAATAGTCTACAACAGGAGTCAGGAAACTTTCTGTATTTTAGCCTTTGCAGGTCTGTGGCAGCTCCTCAGCTCTGTTGTAGCATAGAAACAGCCATATATATTAAGTAAATAAATGAATGTGTTTCTGTTCCAGTAAACTTTGCTTATAGAAATAGTCAGTGGCCCATAGTATATGATTTTTTCTATAGGGTCAAATACAGAATTCCTCAGTAGTGTCAGCAGCATCAGTGATATTTGTTTTTTAAATAAATATAAGATTGTAGCTGCCTATAGTGTAAAATCTACCCCAATCTACAATTGGAAAGATTAGGGGTTGACCTAAGTAAAGCATGAAGGAATATGAGAAGTGATGGAACCGGTCTGTATCTTGATCGTAAAAGTGGTTACATCGCTGAATGCACTTGTTGGAACTCGTAGAACTATATACAAATAAGGGTGAATTTTACTGCATGTAAATTGTATCTTGGTAAACCCAGCTTTTTTTTTTTAAGCTTTTTTCTCTTTTCTTGCTGTAAAACCATCCTGTTGATAGAGTATGATGTCATGAGTTGGTGAAGACCCTGACCTACTACAATAAGGTTAAAATCAGATCACTTTAGTGGACACTTGCTAAAAAAGCCAATAAATACATTTTATTTCTTTTCAGAAATAAAAATCTTTGGCACCTTACTTCATAATTATTTGGTACATTACAGACTATCTAACTTCCTAACTATAATGAAAAGTAAAGTTTTGTTGTTAATACCCTCCGAACTGAAAGCTAGCAGATAACACAGTTTCATTTGCTACTTCTTCAGTGTTTGAAGAAACTCAGAAAGTATGTAAGAGCCAGACCTTATGCACCATGCAGACTTCTGCCTTTTAATGTTTTCTTCTTCCTTTGCAAAAAGGAGGAATCTGAATTTGAGATATACTGTACCCTGAGGGCAAGGAGCTGGGCCTGGATCCACTTAGACTTGCTTGGTGAGTTTTGGGGTGAAGCAGGTCCAAACCACAGTGGAAGTTATTAGTGATTGTTTTTTATAATCAGTTACTATCAAATGGATTTGTTTTAATATGGAATATTTTTAGCCAAATTTTTAGAAAGCTGGACTACGTCTTCGTTAGACATAGTCCATTAGAGTAAAGTCTGTTTCATTTGGACATTACAAAAAATATTTCATTATCACACAGCATCTGAAAAAGCTAGTGGCGGAAGTAAATAATTAGGTAGCAGCTGTTGGTACTTGAAAGAGGGATATGCGTTGCCTGCCTTCCCAAGAGATGACATCTCTCCAGGGGACCTCTATTAAGCATTTTTGGGCTTTAGAAGTAAGTGCCAGTCTTGAGGGGCTTCCCAGGTGCCTCAGTGGTAAAGAATCCTGCCAATGCAGAAGACCTGGGTTCGATCCCTGGGTAGGGAAGATCCCCTGGAGGAGGAAATGGCAACTCACTTCAGTATTCTTGCCTGGAGAATCCCATGGACAGGGGAGCTTGGCAGGCTACAGTCCTTGGTGTTGTAAAGAGTCAGACATAAGTGAATGTGCATGCATGCACATGTGAATCTTGGCGCTTCACATGGTACAACCACCTAATACTGCCTTACTGGCCTATTATTGTCAAGTTACTAGACTAGGTTAGAGAGCAAAAACAATCCTCGAGCAAAAACAATCCTCCTCTGGATTGCTTGCAAAGTCCACCCTGCACAAGATCACTTGGAAGCAATGAGAAAAATGAAAATGATCTGTAACTAACCTTCATTGTTAGTATGTTTTGAAGTCTTTTAAACATTATAGGTTGATTAAGAATGCATTTCAGGACTTCCCAGGTGGTGCAGTTGGTGAAGAATCCACCTGCCAATGTAGGAGACATAAGAGATGTGGGTTCAATCCCTAGGTTTGAAAGATCCCCTGGAAGAGGGAATGGCAACCCACTCCAGTGTTCTTGCCTGGAAAACTGCATGGACAGAGGAGCCTGGCAGGTTACAGTCCATGGGGTCACAGAGTCTAACACGACTGAGCGCACATACACACTGGTAGTACAGTGGATAAGAATTCCCCTGCCAGTGCAGGGGACACTGGTTCAATCCCTGGTCTGGGAACATCCCACATGCCATTGAGCAACCAGGCCCATGTGCCACAACTACTGAAGCACTCACACCTAGAACCTGTGCTCTGCAGCAAGGGAAGCCCCTGCTCGCCACAACTAGAGAAAGCCCACACAGCAACAAAGACCCAGCGCAGCCAATAAATAAATAGTTTTTAAATAATGCATTTTAAAAGTCATGTCTATATATGGTAAATAAATACATGTTTAAAGGAGTTGTCATTTTAGTTGACCAGGGGTAGATAAAGTTTGTCATCTTTGAAAATAAAGTGTCACGAATCAGTCTTCAGACTTCTGTGCTGATACCTCCTAAGGACACATGTAAATCCTTATTCCATTTTTGACAGCAGCGCCTTAGGTGCCAACTCCTCGTCTGAGAAGTAGGATTCTAGTTTTAATACAGTTAAGCAAGAATTGGTTATGAGTGGTTTTGTCCTTTTTTTAAGTGTTCACAGGTAGGTGCTTTTCTTTAAAGGTTTAATTAGGTAAAATATAGTAAAATCCATAGATCTTAAGTGTACAGTTTATTGAGTTTTAACAAATGTATACACCTATGTAACTGCTCTTCCAGTCAAGCTATAGAACATTTCCATTACCCTGCAGTTTCCTCATGCCCCTTCCTACCCAGTATCTCCCTACATTCCCTATTTGATTTATCTTAGTTTTGTTTCACCTGTTCTAGAACTTCACATATATATATGTATAGAATCATAAAATGTGTGTAATCTTTCACTCGACAAAATGTTACTGAGATTTATTCACATCTTTGCTTGTATCCCTGCAAAGGTACATTTTTCAGTGTAAATGTAATTTGGGAGAAATGCAAACATTGCCAAATGAGACTGCCTTAAATAAATATGTTATTTCATGGACAAAGCTGCTCTCACTCTTTGAAAACAGGTGGTTCTGGTGACAGATGGCTGTCTTGGCATCGGTAGAGGGTCTCTGCGGCACTCCTTGGCTACTCACAACCAACGCGGTGAGAGCAACAGGTTTCCACTACCTTTTCCTTTTCCATCTAAGTTGTACATCATGTGCATGGCGAATCTGGAGGAGGTAATGCTTTGTACTAAGTTCTTTTTAGTTTGATTAGATATGTTTTGGGACTCAGTTTAATTTTTAATATATTCCAGTAATATTGCATTATGTATACAGGCATGCCTCAGAGATATTGCAGGATGTTCCAGACCACCACCACAAAGTGGGAATTGCAGTGAAGCAGGAATCACAATAAAGCGATTTGCATTAATTTCTTTCTTTCCAAGTGCATATAAAAGTTTTATTTATACTTTACTGTAGTCTGTTAAGTGTACAATAGCATTAAGTCTAAAAAAAATCTACATACCTTATTTTTAAAATATTTTATTGCCAAAGAATGGTAACCATCATCTGAGCCTTCAGCGAGTTGTAATCTTTCTGCTTGTGGAGGGTTTGAAATATTGGGAGAATTACCAGAATGTGACACAGAGACAAAGTGAGTAAATGCTGTTGGAAAGATGGGGCCAATAAAATTGCTTGACACCGGTTTGTCACAAACCTTCAATTTGTTTTAAAAAAAAAGCAGTGTCTGCGAAGCTCAATAAATGAGGTATGCCTGTACTATCACACCGACCTGCATTGTTTCAGCTGAGACAGATTACTAATTATATTTGAAAAGACTTTCTGTCTCAAATGCTCTCTGAAAGCACAGTGTTATCTCAAGAGACATAGCAGGAGTTGTTATCCATCCTACTTACCACAAAGATCCTTCACATGCTGAAGAGTCAAAATGTTCTTTTTGGTGGTCAGTGTTTTCCTCAGTTAGGAATTCTTAACATCCATTAAGCTAGGAATGTTGACAGAAGTATGCTTTTTTTTTTTTTTGGTAAAGTAACATTACTCTGATGAATGTTTTATTAAACTCCACTTCCTGATTTTCCATTTAGTTTGGAAAGTTATTTAATTTTTCTTCATCTCAGTTTTTCTATCTGTAAAATATAGATAATGATGGTTTTTACCAAAAGATGTTAGAAACATTTGGAATGGAAGATGGTCTGTGAATACTAGCTGCAGTCACCTCTGAATCATTGCAAAGCTACTTGAAATGAAATAGCTCTACTGGTATAATTTTCTATAACATTCCTCTTTGGCAACTTTGAGTCAAAATTGTTTTCCTTCTCACATTGATTAAAGAAAAAAAATCATCTCCCTTATGTGACCTTGGTGTGTTGATAATAATGTCTCATTTTATGCCACTTTAGTCTGAGTGAACTCCGGGAGTTTGTGATGGACAGGGAGGGCTGGCGTGCTGCAATTCATGGGGTCGCAAAGAGTCGGACACGACTGAGCGACTGAACTGAAAAGGGTCGTTTTGCTTTCTAGCTTCAGAGCACTGATTCCTTGGATTGCCTTGAACGTCTTATAGATTTAAACAATGGTGAAGGGCAGATTTTTACTATTGATGGTCCCCTGTGCTTGAAAAATGTACAGTCTATGTTTGGGTGAGTATACACATTGAACGTTATTGCCTTCTTACAATCTATTATTATAATTTGATAGTAAACAATAATATCTAGTTTACTATTTCTAATTGTGTCATTTCATTTTCCCCAAGTTGCACATTTTTCAGATATTATGACTGATAGTAGTGACTTTTAAAAGTTTACTCCCTTTTAAATTAAGCATATCTAAATCTATAATGCCTATAGTTACCAACTTCCTTACATTGACAAAGATGAACTTGCTTTTGGGCTTTTCAGAACTGAAATTTCCTCACCAAAAATACCAGATTTTGTTGTTTCACAAATGGTCAGATAGATCATAGCTTTGGAATAAACTTGAAGGGAAAACAAACTTGACATCTTAAAAAAAATTTCCTTGGAAAAAAGTACATGTGTCATACTACTGTTCCTATAACAAATAACCATCATATTCTAGAAAGCTGATAGATCTGGCATATACACCCTTCCATGCTGTCCTCAAGTGCGGCCACCTCACCGCTGACGTGCAAGTCTTCCCCAGGCCAGAACCTTTTGTAATAGATGAGGAAATTGATCCTATCCCTAAAGTCATTAATACAGGTAACTTTTTTTTTTTAAACTTCCTCCTTAGTACTTCTGTTATCCTTACTTTCTTCTAACTTCTGATTTTCTTCTCCTCTCTCCAGGAGGGCTGAAGAGAAATACATACTCAGTATACTTTGGATGGAAGGGTGCATTGCCTAAGGGTTGGCAGATGAGTGGTCTTCCATGGTGACGTCATGAATTAATCTCCAATCCTAGATGATTATAACCACAAATTACTAGAGATTGAAAACCAGAGCCAAATTCACTAGCATTGAAATCCTTGAGGTAGTCCTTTAATAGAGATAGTAAGACTGACTTGACACACATGGAGAGAAGCATGGAAAGCTTTGTAGAAGCTTGAAATTGAAGTCGCTCAGTCGTGTCTGACTCTTTGCAACCCCATGGACTATAGCCTACCAGGCTCCTCCGTCGATGGGATTCTCCAGGCAAGAATACTGGAGTGGGTTGCCATTTCCTTCTCCAGGGGATTTTCCCGACCCAGGGATCGAACCTGGGAGGCAGACACTAACCTCTGAGCCACCAGAGGCTGACTAGCATCATTATTAAGGTCATGTATGAAGAGCTAGCTTCTAGACTTGTCTGTGTGAGTCTTCCTCTGTGACCCTGGACAAGTCACTTCCTCTAGTTCTTATTGGCTAGGTGAGTGGAATCTCTCAGGTCTCAGCTCTGATATACCGTACCGCTCTAATCCTGCTGCTTATGACTAAAAGAAAGCAAAGTATATGACTTCTACCTGGCTCGTGTTGCCGGTGCTATACTTAGGTTAGATTGGCAAAGCCAAGAATCTAAAGTAACTAGGGTAGTAGAGAAGAGAATTGTCTGATATTGGCAGATGGACTCCTTGAGTGGTGGGTACATGTTGAACCATCAACTATTTTAGTCACCATATCGCCCTCTGTGCCTGGCATACTGTCTCATGCTCCGTAGACATTCACCAGGTAGCTGTTCAGTCACCAAATGATTAAAATTAAATACAACTGGAGATTCATTTCATTCTTAAATGTATAGATTTTAAGGAGTTTTTGAAGGAAAAGCTGTGCACAAGCTCTTTTCTTTTCTGGACCTTTATTTTCCCAGCTCTCTGAAAGTAGGGCATCCGTCTCTTTCATTGCAACTAGACTGCAATGTGCCAAATGTTTTGTTGCCTTCAAACCAGTTAGACTCCCATCTTTTTTTGGATGAGTAACTTTCAATAGATCTTTTCTTTCAAGAAGCACTTTACTTTCTATGTATCAGATTTCATAAGCAGTGTTTACATGGGGAAATCAAATACGATGACTGAGAATGTTACTGGAAATTTCTCTAAATGGCTCTAATACTTTGCATTTTAAGTCACTAAGAAAATAAGGATAATTGTCTTTTATTTAATGGACTAAGTTATATAAACTTTTAGTCCAGGATTTTTGTTAAAGCTTATATTTAAACCACTTTAAAACATAGGCCTTTTTCTACTCAAATGAAAAAATATATATAACTGCTTATGCTAATTCATTTGTTAATCAGCTAAAGAAAGTAATGACACCAAAAGTCCAGAGAATCAGATTTCCTGATTATTCAATATAAGAAGTATGGTATACTCACCATGATCCTGACTTTTTAAAAAAATTGTTTTGAGAATGAGTGAAATATGAAGGCTTCTTCCAGTTAAAAATAATGGGTGACTTTGTTTTTCTTCTTTACAGTTTTTAGTGTTTTCTAAGTTTTTATACTAATATCTATATAATCAGAAAGAAACTTTTAGAATGTACTTTGGGTTTCAACTTTTTTTTTTTTTTTTTACTAATTTTAAATTTTCAAAAAATACTTTTGATCTTTAATACAGTTTCTATAAAGCAAGGAAATCATTGTCATATATAGACTGCAATCCTGGTTTTGTAGAACATGTATTTCTTTCTCTCAGGGAAAGCATTTTTAATGCAATAGCCTTGCTCTCCAAATACAGGCTGCTTTCAGTTGTCGTGGAAATATTTGTGTATATCGCCCCCTGGTGACCAGAACATCCTTTACAAAGAGACAGCCATTAAGCTTTTGCCTTGGCTGAGGACCTAGCCTCATAAAAAGTTTAGCTGATTTGTCATAAAACTTAAGTCCATTAAATAGACAGATATCCTTATTTTCTTAGTTACTTGAAATGCAAAGTGCTAGAGTCATTCAGAAAAACTTCTAATAACCTTCCTAGTCATTATATTTGAATTCCCCAACTAAACACACAGTGTTTATGAAATCCAGTACATAGAAAATAATGTACCTTCCCATAAGATGAATTAATTTTTATTGGAGTATAATTGCTTTACAATGTTGTGTTAGTTTCTGCTGTACAGCAAAGTGAATCAGATATACACACACACACATATATATATATAATATATATATAAACACTCCTCTATTTTAGATTTCCTTTCCATTTAGGTCACCACAGAGCATTGAGTAGAGTTCCCTGTGCTGTACAGTAGCTTCTCATTAGTTACCTATTTTGTGTACAGTCTCAATGTGTGTATATATCAATCCCAGTCTCCCAGTTCATCCCACCACCAATTCCCCCTTTGGTAACCATAAGTTTGTTTTGTACATCTGTGATTCTATTTCTGCTTGCAAGTAAGTTCATCTATGACATTTTTCTAGATTCCACATATGAGCAACATTATATGATATTTGTCTTTCTCTTTCTGACTTACTTCACTCTGTGCAACAATCTCTAGGTCCATCCATATTGCTACGGATGGCATTATTCCATTCCTTTTTATGGCTGAGTGATATTCCATTGCATTTATGTACCACATCTTCTTTATCCATTCCTCTGTCAATGGACATTTCCATGTCCTGGCTAAGTAGTGCTGCAGTAAACATCAGGGTGCATGCAACCTTTCAAGTTGTGGTTTTCTCCGGATATATGCCCAGGATTGGGGTTGCTGGGTCATGTGGTAGCTCTATTTTCAGGTTTTAAGGAACTTCCGTACTGTTGTCCATAGAGAACAGTATTGGCTGTACCAGTTTACGTTCCCACCAACAATGTAGGAGGGTTTCCTTCTTTCCACATCATCTCCAACATTTATTGTTTGTCATGAATTAATTCTATGTTGATTCCTTCTTTTCAGATTTGGAAATAGTGGGATTTATTGATATAGCAGATATTTCAAGTCCCCCAGTTCTGTCCAGACATCTGGTCCTACCTATAGCACTTAACAAAGGTGAGTTCTCTTCTTATTCCAGTGATACATATGAAGTATCTTATTATCTAAAGTTATTCTTAAATGTTGGGTAGTAGAATAGCCCATTTTGAAGAGTTTTGGGGAAAGGAGTATTTACTGGGTTGGATTTTTTAAAAAATGGAATGTTGCCTAATATATTAAAAACTAATTCTGCTGCTTTATAACTGTGGAAAGCATGTGACACGATTTACTGTGTGCTGCTTTGTTGATTTACAGTGGAAGTCCTCTTTAGAGATGAGAATGCTTGCTTAGTTCCTCATCTAGGGCTCTGTCTTTCCCTGTGGGATCATGCTGGGGAAACCAAAGTAGTTCTTAGAAAGTTGCCTGATGAACATGGAATGTAGCTTTATAACAGGAGAAACTGCACCTGTTCTCTACTGGTGCTTAGTACATAGCACATACTCAGTAAATACTGTTGAATGAATGAATGAATCCAGGCCCTTGTGAGGCCACATTATTTCAGAATATACTTCTCCAGCAACTATAGTTACAGCTCCTGAATTCAGCATCTCTCTGGAGAATGTTAGTCTCTAGCACTTTAAACTTCTCTTTTCTCTGTTTTAGGCTGACCATCTCCTTTATGTTCACCAGCTTTCTCCAAGAAATGTATACAGTCAATCAGGTTTCCCCCTACTGAGTTATGATCACGTTTCATTTACTCACGGTTATTTCAGTTGGAGTTTTGGGTATTCCATAATCATCCATCACATAGACCAAATCTTTGATATGTTCTCACAGATGACTGTTTGTGATCATTGTGTTTACACTTTACCTTATTGTTCTTGATATTGATAACAACCAGGTTTCCCTTATTTTTAAGGTCCTGGGGGGATTCTGCACACCCATATAAATTGCCAAGAAAGAAAGTGGGCAAAATAAAGAGTTCATGTAGGAGAACAGTGGAAAGGAAAGTATGGGAAGGCAAAATGGAGCCGTGTTGTAAGGGCTATTGAATATCAAGCCAGGCAGAGTCTTCCTATTGAATTAGAAAGTCTTTGAATCAGCTTGAGTAAACGGATAGTTCCAGAAGGAGGTTACCTGAAGGAAGATGCATTCATCTGTTGGAGAGAACCTGGAGTTGGAGAAGCGAGTTAAGAGGCTTATGGAGAAGTCACTGTTCTTTGGGGTATCCCATCCACTTGCTGCCTAAGGGCTGTCAGTTGAGAACACTCTTGACATCTTTGAACCTCTATTTCTGTTTCAGTGGTGCCTAAAATTCTGAGAGAGCATCTAGCTTAGTGTTCTAGTAAAAACTAAGGAAAGCTGATTTTTTATGTAACAGTTTTGCTGAAATATAAATCATATACCAAATACTTCACTCATTTAAAGTGTATAATTCAGTAGTCATATTTAGTGTATTTACAGAGTTATGTAACCATAACCATAGTTTTTGAATCAGAATTTTAGAATTTTCACTACCTCAAAAAGAAACCTTTTAGCTGTCAATCCCTAACCTTCATCTCTCTTAGCTTCAGGTAACCACTGATATCCTTTCTATCTGTATAGATTTGCTTATTCTAGATGTTTCCTATAAATGGAATTCATATAATATGTAAAAACTGATTTTTAAATGGACATAGGAAAGCCAGAATATGAGTTTTTCTTCCTCGTTATAATATCCCTTTATAATTCCATGTACTCTCCTTCCAAGGTTAGAAGCAACCACGAGTGCAATTGGAGCTTGGGGCTTTTCTAGCTAATATCAGTCTGATTGGTTTTCTCTCTTTTCACAGAAGGTGATGAGGTGGGTACTGGTATAACTGATGACAATGAAGATGAAAATTCAGCCAATCAGATTGCAGGCAAGATACCCAACTTCTGTGTCCTGCTTCATGGCAGCCTAAAAGTGGAAGGAATGGTGGCGATAGTTCAGCTAGGGTAAGAAACTTTTTTACCATTTGTTGAGTGAAAGGGAGAATCAATTTACAAAGTGAAGTATTTCCCAGATTTTTCTGAAAGAATAGAAAGAATCTCATCAGTCTTTTTCTCTTCCTGCCATATCTTCCCCACCTACTGTCACCGTGTCTACTTCTCTTTAAAGCATCCACTAGAGTAAGTACAGAGTGAGTCTTTTCATTATACTGCCTTTATATTTTTTAGATGATGAGCATTTTTTATTTCTTTTTTTAAATTTATTTATTTTTAATTGGAGGATAATTCATCACCATGAATCACTCATAGGTGTATACATATGTTGCCTCCTTAATAAAGTATTTTTTACATTGTTTTTTTTTTACTTTTTATTTTGTATTGGAGTAAGCTGATTAACAGTGTTGTGATAGTTTCAGGTGAACAACAGAGGAACTCAACCACACATTACATGTATCCAGTCTCCCCTGAGCTCCGCTGCCGCCCAGGCTGCCATGTAGCATTGAGCAGAGCTCCCCGTGCTGTTCAGTAGATCTTTATATTGCCTTTATATTATATCTCTTCTCAGTTTTCCTCTTTTCTGTCCTATCTAGGAAACCCGGAGTCAGTTAAAGCAATGCTGCCAACTTGTTATAGGATCTTAGACAGACTTCTCAGCTATAAAATGAAAAAAAGATGCTGATAATATTGAACATTTAACCATGTGCCAGATACTCCTCTAGGCACTTTACATATGTTAACTCATTTAATCCCTCATAACACTATCCAAGAGGTATCAGTATTACCCCCTGTTGCCTTAGACGAGGAAACTGAGACTTAGAGAGCAAAGTCATGGTACTTGCTCAAGGTCACACAGATATTGAATGAAAGAGTCAGGATTTTTATCCATGCGTTGTGACTCTGTAGCCCATGCTCATAACCACTGTGCTATATTCCTTCTCTATAAGGAATGCCCTTCTAGCTTTGACTTTGGATATAGTCTCAAAATCTGCAGAACTGCCTGCTTCCTTTTCGAAAATACCTGTTTGTTAGAGAAGAAGAGGTGACTGGTCATCTTCTGGCCATCAACTGGGATTGATTGGTAGAGAAGATCAAGAGTTGTTAAGGATACCTAGAGGAAGCATGGCTCCATTTCTGCTGGAGTTAAAATTAGCTAATCCAAAAAGACAAATGCAATTCTTATTAGATATTGGTGTGCTAGATTCTTGGTACTCAAGTTACTTGTACTAATTCTGAATACAAGAATCACCTGAGGCCCTTTGAGAAGTGTGAACAGAGCTGGGTGGTGGCTTTGCGCACTGTGTTAGAAGGGCTTCTCTGTGTGGTATTTCTGTGAATGATTTGGAGGTGGCTGAAGAGACCTATAGGTCACAGCTCTTACTCCTCACCACACCTGCAGCTATCTGCTGCCCTTGTGATTCTGTTTTTCTCTTATAAGACTGTTTTTTATTTCTGTATCTACATAACTAGTAATACATATCTCCAAAGAAGGCTAATATTAGGGGGCAATAGTATGCATTTGTAGGTTTAGGATTTGGCTTTAATTTCAAAGCTGAAAGCCATGTCTCTCGAGAGAAAAACACAGGGTAGAGTTATTTAGCTTGACAGTCCCAGGCGTAAAGCTGTTCTCACCGTCCGTCTTCTCTCCATCTAGTCCTGAATGGCATGGGATGCTCTACTCTCAAGCTGACAGCAAGAAGAAATCAAACCTCATGATGTCTCTCTTTGAGCCTGGCCCAGAACCTCTCCCATGGCTAGGGAAAATGGTGCAGTTGGGTCCAATTTCAGGTATACCCCAGATCAGACTTTATTTATCCTGACTTTGTTTTCTCTCTACTGTTCTGAATGGCTCTCTCTGTGAGTCAGAGAGCGCGTGATTTCCCTTATGAGTGCCCTGTGGTTTCTGATGCTGGATATGTAGGTGGACAGCCCCAAGAGAATTTAACCTTTGGACTTTTAACATTACAGTTCAGGGGAAACAAACTTTCTTTAGTGTACTATTTTTAACCCAGCTACCCCTAGACATTCTTAGATAATTTAATCCATTCCTTCTTGAGACTGTTTTCCCTTAGTTTTCCTCACATTGCATTCACCTGGCGCTTATCTTTTTCCTTGGCAACTTTTTTCACTTGTAATCCTGTCTTTTCTTCCCCTTGCCTCATGATTTCCCAGGGTGTTGTTCTTTGCCTTCTACTCTTGGGTTATTACTCTCTCTTGTTTATTTCATCAGCTGTTTCGGCTTCAGACTCTCAACATGCCTCTAACTCTCATCCTGCTTGATCTCTCCCTAAATCTTGCACCTGTATTTCCCGGTTGCCACTTGGACCTCTCCACCTGGATATTCTGTCACAGTCCTCAGATCAGCGTGTTTGTGGCAGAAACCATCATCTCTCCCTCTCTCCCATAAGCCATTTCTTCTGATTTTTCTACTCACTCTGATTGAGGCCTTTGTACTCCTAGGTACTCAGGCTCCAACTGTAGTGTCTCCCTGAGCTCATTTGGGCCCATTTCAATTTTAGGAACATCTGCCAAGCAGCCTATTCTGTGCCAGGTCTGCAGGCTAAAAGAGTCAGCAGAAGTTACTCAAAGACTAGTGGAAAGTGGAATAATAAACCTAAACTGGCATGAGATCACAGTTGGCCTGAAGTAGGGGATGGTCAGCTCTTCCTTGAGGACTTGGGCATATCTCCAGAGAGGAGAGAGACCATTACTGAGTTTGAAGAAAAAGAGAAATTTGTTCTAAATAGAGCACCTCTAAAAAAGAAAGAAGCTAGACCACAAAGTGGGAGGGTGAGGGTGGGAAGGCCAGATGGTAGGTTAGAGTTTGGCAGTGGGACAGCAGGGCAGGCCTCATCTGAGACTTTATTCTACAGATACAGGGGAGCCGCTGAAGGAGAGTAATATGATCAGATCCTTCTGGCTATGATGAGAACAGTGGAGATACCAGTTAGGTGATTATGTATTCTAAGTACTGGTAACTTCTGCAGTTGTGCAGTGTGGCTGATATCCAAGTGAGAGATAATAAATTTTGCATTTAGAAAGAAAACTCTGTGGAGTATGGATTTGAAAAGGTATGGGCATCTTGCTGTTAGAAGTCCCCGGTGACAGTCCTGGAGATGTCAAGATGAGACGCAGAACAAGGCCATTGGCTGGGAACAGAGAGGATGTGATCCATGCAAAGGTATTTTGAAGGTGGAAAGAGCAGTTTTTAGATACAAGAATAAAGGAAACAGAAGAGTTGAGAATGATCCCAGGTTTCTGACGGGCTGCAGGGTCAAAGGTGGTACTAATAATTGAAACAGAATAGTAGATTTGGGAAGAACTTCTCTTGTGCACGCTTATGCCTGTGAGATTTAGGTGAAGGTACCTATAGACAATTCCTGTAAGAATCTGGAGTTCAGGAGAGAGGACAGAGTTGAAAGTACAATTTTTAGTTACAAACATTGCCGGGGTCCAGCCCTGGTGGATCCAGGGAAATTCAAAGGGGAGACGGCTTCAGCGAACTGGATACAATAGCTTTAATTAAATATTAATTAGAAATATAAAGAGTAATAGAATGGGGATAGCTCAGTAGGAAAATTCAGTGGAGAAAAGAGGCTGAATAACTTGGTTTACGTGGAAAGCTAATAAAATTCCAGGGCAAGGAATTTATGTCACCTACGTAGGCCGCAGGCGTCCTCCTGTTCTCCCGAAGGAGAGGAGACACTAAGGCCTCCCCGGTCAGATCTTAGAAGCCCAGGCATGATTAGTAGGCTTGACGAGCCTCCACGTTCCAGATGGGGATTCAGCCAGCAGGTGAGAGAAAGAACGACATGAGGAGACCAGTCTTTCAAGGAACTGATCCCATTTTTTATTTTTCCAGGGTCTGTTTTTATACACTGAGATGTTATACAAAAGTCATGCGGGGTCAGCAGTCCTGACTTTTATTGAAGTCAGGTGCTTCATACAAATGTATACAGAGGTCTTAGGGGTGTTACATCATCTTCTGACCAGGGGGCCTGCTGACAATTTATGACCCTCTCCTTGTGACAGTGGTCAGTCAACCAGAACACTTATTTCTCCAGAGGTGATTATTCTTAAAACAGACGCCACCTTCCAAAGGTACCAGATAAAGTTACATTCCTATAGGGTGAGGGTGTAGTGGGTTTTAATTAAGGAAAGAATTTGCTTAGCCTAAGGTCTAACGTGATTAATATCAAAGGTTAATACTTATTTCTTATATATATCCATTAATGTGTATAAGGGCAGGGGATGTGGAGACTTAGCAGCAAACATTGGCTCAACAAATGAAAAACCCTTTACCAATACAGTTTCTAATCAGCCCACTATACTATACTAATAGTTTTCTAACTTCTCTAAAGAACCTGTTTTTAGAAGGTTTAAAGCATCTCGTGCCTCTCACGGTTGGGAGGCTGTGAGCAATCACATGTGGGCAGACAAGCCTGTCAGGCAGGCTAGAGAACCTTCAGAGGAGTTTGTAAGTTGGAACACTCCTGTCACGCCCAGGAATTATTATTAACTGGAGCTCTAAGTTAACTCCTTCTCCGAAAGAGGCGGTGGGGGACAGCCCCCCGTAAAGTCAGAGGTGTAGGTGAGAGCACAAAGTAGTAAAGTAGGCAGACTCTGGTTTTGGGGGTAGATGCTCAAGAATTTCCAGGGGGACTCCTGAGGCTCGATCCCGCCTTTGCGTATGTCGAGCTTCCTTCCTCACGACCTTTGCCACGGGCAGAGTTCCTCACACTGGCTCCCAGCAAAACATATTGGTGATCTTTAAAATGGAGAGATGAGGGAGATTGCTAGGGCAATAGTTTACAAATTTGAGTTTTGGTATACAAAAGTAAACCTGGAGAACTTGTTTTAAAATTCTGTTTCCTGGTCCCCACTTACAGAGATTCTGATTCAGTAGGTCTGGATTCAAAATCAAGAACTTGCAGTTTTAATATTACCTAATTGATTACAATCTAGGTCAATAACCACACTTTAAGAAGCCCTAGCCTCAGGAAAGTATATACGTCAGGGGAAAAGGACCAGACCCCTAGAAAGGACCGACTACTAGAGGCAGTGGAAATGGCACCAGTAAAGGAAAATGAGAAGGAAGAGGCAGAGAAGAGAAAAAGTACAAGAAAAAGGAAGCCACAGAAGCCAAGAGAATAAAGAGATTCAAGAAGGAAGTAGAGTGTCTCATGAGCACATGTAAGTCAGGCCTGCAGTGTCTTACACACATGTGCATGCATGTCCATTCAGGTTCAAAGGATACCTTTTGCCATCGAAGCCTAGAGATTTTGATGGAATATCGGCCCTAGAAGCTAGGCCAAGGGTCAGCAAACTTTTCCAGCAAAGGGCCATATATAATAAATATTTTACATTTTATAGGTAATTATGGTTTTTGTCCAGGGAAGGCGATGGCACCCCACTCCAGTACTCCTGCCTGGCAAATCCCATGGACGGAGGAGCCTGGTAGGCTGCAGTCCATGGGGTCGCTAAGAGTTGGACACGACTGAGCAACTTCCCTTTCACTTTTCACTTTCATGCATTAGAGAAGGAAATGGCACCCCACTCCAGTGTTCTTGCCTGGAGAATCCCAGGGACGGGGGAGCCTGGTGGGCTGCCATCTATGGGGTCACACACAGTCGGACACAACTGAAGTGACTTAGCAGCAGCAGCAGCAGCAGCATGATTTTTGTCACAGCTACTAAAGTCTGACATCATAGCACAATACATAAACCATTTAAAATATAAAAAACCATTCTTAACTCAGAAACACACAGCCAACCATAGTGTGCCAACTCTTGAGCTAGATTCCAGGGGCTGGGATTTTAAAGGTCACACAGGAACAGGAGACAAGACTGAACTGAAATCTCCCGAGTAAAGCATGGAGTGTGGAAGTTCTACCCTCTCAGTGAGAGGACGACAAAAAAAATTCTATTCATTGTTTCTACCTACTTTTTACATATAAAGAAACCTAAACGTCTCCTGTGAGACGTGGAAGCCCAAGTCCTGCACCATGTGGCTCAGCCCTGCCCGTTCCCTAACCAACAGTGTAAACCTTGGAGCTGAAGCAGCGAAACCCGTGGTGCGTCCTCCAGAAGCTAATGTAATGGCTCTGTGGAAACTCCTGTACAACCCAGGGGGAAAGTGAAAGTGAAAGTCACTCAATTGTGTCCAACTCTTTGTGACCCCATGAACTATGCAGTCCATGGAATTCTCCAGGCCAGGATACTGAAGTGGGTAGCCTTTCTCTTCTCCAGGGGATCTTCCCACCCCAGGGATCGAACCCAGGTCTCCTGCATTGCAGGTGGATTCTTTACCAGCTGAGCCACAAGGGAAGCCCTACTGCAGAAAAAACAGTCCTCCCTGGAGATGTGTTTGATTTGAAAAAAAAAAAGTTGTAAAATCATATGAAGGTCTTTGATTTGAAGGAAGAACGATAGGAGGATTAGCGCCTTGAGGAGTTAATCTGAAAGACTGTAGAATGAGTATTTTAAATGACTAAATAGTTTTAGGGAAGAATAGAAACCAAGAAGAAAGAAGAGGACACTGTGAATCAAGAGTCATTTGATCTTGACAGATAAGAGATTCTTGGTGGCTTTGTAAGAATCAGTTTTGGCAAATGATTAGCCAGGAGACAGGCTGAGGAATGAATTATGAGTTTGACCACAAGAGGACAGAAAGAGGACAGTAATTGGAAGAGAACCTGGGTGTGTGTGTGTTTGTGTGTGTGTGTGTGTGATTCCTCACCCCCTTTATTCACTCTGCAGCATTCCTACATTCATTCTGACCTTTGATTCTCAGGGCTTTTGCATTGTACTGGGTTTCTTTACCTTTCACTTAGATCAGTTCAGTTCAGTTCAGTTGCTCAGTCATGTCCAACTCTTTGCGACCCCAAGCCTGGCAGCACACCAGGCTTCCCTGTCCATCACCAACTCCCGGAGTTCACCCAAACCCATGTCCATTGAGTCAGTGATGCCATCCAACCATCTCATCCTCTGTCGTCCCCTTCTCCTCCCACCTGCAATCTTTCACAGCATCAGGGTCTTTTCCAATAAGTCAGTTCTTCACATCAGGTGGCCAAAATACTGGAGCTTTAGCTTCAGCATCAGTCCTTCCAATGAATATTCAGGACTGATTTTCTTTAGGATGGACTGGTTGGATCTCCTTGCAGTCCAAGGGACTCTCAAGAGTCTTCTCCAACACCACAGTTCAAAAGCATCAATTCTTCTGCACTCAGCTTTCTTTATAGTCCAACTCTCACATCCGTACATGAACAACTATAGCTTTGACTAGATGGACCTTTGTTGGCAAAGTAATGTCTCTGCTTTTTAATATGCTGTCCTTATGTTGGTCATAGCTTTTCTTCCAAGGAGCAAGCGTCTTTTAATTTCATGGCTGCAAGTCACCATCTGCAGTGATTTTGGAGCCCAAAAAAGTAACATCTGTCACTGTTTCCATTGTTTCCCCATCTGTTTGCCACGAAGTGATGGGACTGAATGCCATGATCTTCGTTTTTTGAATGTTGAGTTTTAAGCCAACTTTTTCACTCTTCTCTTTCACATTCATCAAGAGGCTCTGTAGTTCCTCTTCGCTTTCTTGGATAAGGGTGGTATCATCTGCATATCTGAGGTTATTGATATTTCTCCCAGTAATCTTGATTCCAGCTTGTGCTTCATCCAGCCTGGCATCTCACATGATGTACTCTGCATATAAGTTAAATAAGCAGGGTGACAATATACAGCCTTGACATACTCCTTTCGGAATTTGGAACCAGTTTGTTGTTCTACCTCTGGTTCTAACTGTTGCTTCTTGACCTGCATACAGATTTGTCAGAAAGCAGATCACTTAGATCAGAGGTCAGCTAACAATGGCCTGCAGGCCAAATTAACCCACTGCTTGTTTTGTAAATATAGTTTTATTGTTAAGTTTTATTACAGAATCTCTCCCATTCGTTTACATACCTATGGCTGTCCTGCTTCAGTGGCAAAATTGAGCAGTTACAACAGAGACCATATAATCCCCAAAGCCTAAAATACTTACATCTGATACTTAACCTAAACTATTGTGATCGTTTTTACCACAGCGCCTGTCCATAATCTAAGGTAGTAGTGTTCATATTCCTTTCTGATCCGGCTGCCAGCCTAGCAATGCGTGGCTCATTGTGCATATTCTTAAATCAGATGGAACTGCTTTTTTCTCAGCCCTATATTCATGGTTGTTGTTTTTTTTTTCTCTCCCTCTGTTCTTTTCAATGAGGGTAGTAAGAACTAACATCTATTGAATTTAACTTTGTGCCAGGCACTGTGCTAGACAAAATGAAATGGGTCATCTCATTTAACTCTCACAACAGTCCTAGGAGATTGGGATTGTCATGGTGACAAGTAGTAAAAGTGAAAGTGAAGTTGCTCAGTCGTGTCTGACTCTTTGCGACCCTGGACTGTAGCCTACCAGGCTCTTCCCTCCATGGGATTTTCCAGGCAAGAGTACTGGAGTGTGTTGCCATTTCTTTCTCCAGGGGATCTTCCCAACCCAGGGATTGAACCCAGGTCTCCCGCATTGCAGGCATACGCTTTAACCTCTGAGCCACCAGTAACAATAAAACCTGTCTTAGCTAGTTGGTGAGAGAAGTTTCTAAGGAAATGAGTACCTGACACACAGTAGGCGCATTTGAATGGTAGAGCTTGCTGTTTTAATTATGATTTTTTAATTAAAGGGAAGCTTGCAAAATACTACTGTTTATACCTACCCCCTTCTACTCCTAATTCTGTTCTTACAGATAACCATTCTCAAATTTTAATTTTTTCTTCTGATATTTTACTTACATTTCTAAATAATTTACATATATAGCTATTTCTTGACTGTTATTTTAATGCCATTTTTTTACTTTTCAAGGAAAACTGCTTAGCTCTTCTCTTACTACTGCCATCCTTGCCCACCTGTTCACCCAAGAAGCACATTTTTCCCTTGCTCAACCCTTGCAGTGTGGTTATGGTGTTCTTGGCCGTTCAGCCAGTTTTCAGTCCTTGCTGAGCAAAGTCAGTGCTACTCGCTGCTAAGCCACGTGCTGCACAGTGCGACGTTTCCTTTGTTTTGCAACTCTTTGTGTCCTACCCCAGATACTACTGTTGTTTTTAATTAGATATTTCTTTTTTCTAGCAGGTAAGCTAAATGTATTCTGACTGACTGTAATTAACAGGAGAGCTCTGTAGGGAAGACACCGACATTCCTCTTAGAATCCAGGAAAGAGCCTGGCAGCCAGGCTGGGGAGAAGCCAGCAACAGATGAGTGCAGCCATCACTCTGGGCCCTCATGGCCTTCCCCTGCCTTTTCTTCCCCCTTGTTTTTCTTTGCTCTTTTCCACGTACCTATCACCAATTCCTGCCTAAGCAAAAGACATCCTTTACGTATTTTGTTGTCACTTTCTTTTTTTCCTGAGAGTCATCTTCCTTCTTTTTGTTTCATGAATGGACTGGTTATTCTCTAGGCACATTGCATAGCTGTCATCCCACGTCTTCCCTTCACATCTCTCCCGTGACTCTCCTGGTTGATGAATCCTCCTGAGAAAAGGGCACATGGGAAGTAAGCATTTAAAGTCTCACATTTGTGGAAATGTCCGTATTTCATCCCTTACACTCTACGGATGGTATGGTTGAATATTGAGTTCTAGGTCAGGAATCATTTTCCCTTAGAGTATTGAAGCATCATTCTGTTGTCTCTTCTGGCTTCCAGTGTTGCTCCTGAGAGTCTAGTGCCATGCTGACCGTCCGAGCTTTGACCCTGGTCTCTGTTTCTCTGTGCACCTTGAGGCTCTTCTAGTGTCCCTAGCGTTCTAGATGTTCTGAATCACATTCCTTGGTTTCGGTCTCTTCATCATTGTGCTGGACTCAATGCTTCCATCTCGCAATTCAAGTCCTGGAAGCACGAATATGTCTTTGGTTTCCTCCGTGTATTCTTTGTTCTCCTTTCCTAGATGTGTTTATAGTATTTGTGTGCATGTGTGTAATTTTCTTATCCTACCCATATTTTTCAGTTTTGAAATTTTTTGTTGTACCTTCTGTAAGATATCTTCAATTTTATCTTGCAACCAATATTTTAAAAAATTTTCCATTATCATATTTATTATTTCTAAGATTTCCTGTTCTTTTTCCATTAATGTCTACTAAGCCAGTTTCCACATAGAGGCTCCAAGCAATTAGAGACAATATAAGGTAGGCTGTAATAAGATGCCGAAATGTTGGGTACTAACACTGAGTGCTGTAGGATAAACGGGACTAGACAAATTGTCTACCAGAAAACACTGGGACAACTCCATGGAGAATGTAGGATAGGATCTGGACCTGGAATTTAAGTACATTTGGGTAGGTGAGGAATAGCAGTGTTGAATGGGGGAAGAAGTATTGCCTTTGAAACCAGGCCCAGCTGTCCCTGTGAAATCTGAGCCTCAATTTTCTCATGTTTAATGAGACTAATAATATCTACCCTCTTGAGTTGCTAAAAGGAGATAAGTTATATATGTTAAGTATTTTGCACACAGTTGTAATTTAATAAATACCCTTCATAAATACTCATATTCTTCATTGAGGCCAGAAAAAAATATCTTCTCTAGCCATACTTCCTAGCATGGTGCTTCCTACATAGTGAGGTCTTAATATAGACGACGAATGAGTACGTGAGGGAAGGAATAAATAAATGAGGAAAAGAGAGCATTGCAGACAGGGGAAGGACGGAAACAGTGGCCAAAAAGTTGGAAATAAGCATGTTGCCTGGGAAATGACAGTTGGGATCTTGGCCTGACTTAGAAAGGCTTATGGAGTGACAAGTCTTCATGGAAACATCTGGAAAGCTGAACCAATAAACTTTTGGAGGGGGTAGGAGGAGAGGGCAGTGACAGAGGTAGAATGGGGCCAGTATAAGGCACCCAAACTAATGACCAGATAGGGGTTAGAGCACCTCTGGGTCAGTTAGAGAAGCTGAGCTAATTCCAGTTTTCAACAGAAACGTGGGCAAGGGATTTAAGCTCCCCAGTCTTGTTGGGAAAATGATTCCTACTCTGTCTACCCTGAAAGATGACACCGATAAAATGAGCCAAGAGGTAATAAGTATGCTTTGTAAGTTTGTGACAAAGTATCATTGACTCAGGAAGCAGGTGGAAAAATAGAAATCTTTGTTTATCCACGTGGCTATAAACTCAACATGGCTTTATGTCTGTGGAAGCAGTAAACCAGTAACCCGTAAGATGGGTATGTTTCACCAAGAAGGTATTTCTTCCCTGCTCTTTTCCTTAAATTGGCTATATGTAATTTCACTTTTAAATTTTCTCAATGTCTCTACCTATGCTGTCTGATCCAGTAGCCACTCACCACAGGAGGCTATTCAAATTTAATTAAATAAAATCCAGTTCCTCTGCTACACTAGCCAGGTGTCAAGGGTTCAGTGGTCTCATGGGGTGTGGCTACCTTTCCTTATCACAGAAAGTTCTGTTGGAGAGTGCTGGGCTAGACTATGTAGAATTGCAGTATGTAGGTATACATATATTTTTATATACACTTTAGTATTATTTTATGTATTTTTATCCTCTTATGACCTTAATTTATAAAGCAGATAAGTAAAACTTGTATATTTAAAGACAGTAAGCTATTTTTCACTTGCCTGGGCCTCAGTTGATTGTTCAGTGTCCAACGTTAGTGCTGAGAACAGGTTCCCCAACCTGATGGAAGTTAATGGATTTTCTTAATTAGGGAGGTAATAGGATATAGGAGATCGAATGATTCAAAGAGCTTCTAACCTAATTGGAAATGTGCTTGACTGTGTTTTGCCAGATGTCATTTCAAGCTTGTTTTTTTCTTTTAAGATGCTAAAGAAAACCCTTACGGTGAGGATGATAATAAGAGCCCGTTCCCCCTGCAGCCCAAAAACAAGCGCAGTTATGCCCAGAATGTGACGGTGTGGATCAAACCCAGTGGCCTGCAGGTAACATTACCATCCACGCTGCTCTCCACTGGGGACAGGAGGAGGGGTTCCTGCAGGCAGGAGGACATTTGATTTGATTTTCTTTTCCTCTGATACTTCGTAATTCATTTACTTCTTACATTTGTCATTATTTCCAAAAAGGATTTGAGGTGGCCTACAGTAAAACACGTACGTAGCAGAATCATTTTTTACAAAATTTGGAGCAATATAAGACCTAGAGGAAGAAGAAAGACGGTGTTCCAGGAAGCCAAGGCAGAATGATAATTGTGTTTGAGCAATTTGGCTCTTGAGCTTCCTGCTCCCAAGGTCAAAAAAAACCATGTTGGTTATATGGTTCTCCTTGTCTGATAAAAGGAAGCATGTCAGTTCTTCTAGAGAGACACATTTTTTCCAGCATTAAATTTTAATGTAAAAGTTTTGACATGGTGAGTCATTGAATAATATTATAGGTGTTATCTTTAGTACCAGTTTTGAGGAAGACATAAAAACCTTCATGTGATTATTTCTCCCATCGGCACAATGTAAGTCAAAGCATTACCATGTAATACCACAGAAACGCTTTATGGAAGACTCCTATGAAATTATCCTATTATCAAGGTGTGCTGCCTTTAGTCAAGGGGCTCAGTGACTTTCTCCTCCCATTGGCAAAGTCATTCATACCTATTTTTAAAAATCAGTTTTTGAACTTTTTTTCTCACTTGAATGCCTTTTCTTTTTTCCTTTGTTTCTCCCATGAGTCCAGTCCAAGCCAAATGAGAAGAGGCAGTCAGGCCACCTGACCACAGAAGTAACCTCTATTGACGCGTAGTCTCTTCTAGCCCCCTTTTCAGGGAGACTAGACAGACTGCCCTGACTAAGGGGCCTCTTCCCTTTGTTGGAAATTAAAGTTCTCCCTCTTTCTTGCCATCACTGACCCCAGTACTTCACTGTCTGAAGGAGAGCTGAATTTTTCTAAAACTGTTTTTTAAATTTTGTTTTGGTCTGGATGTGTTGTTTTATTATGGTGAGGTGCACATAACAGAAGTTACCATTTCAGACATTTTAAAGCATTCAATTCAGTGACATTAATATAATCACAGTGTTACATGACCATCACCACTGTCTAGTTCAAAAACATGTTCATCACCCCAAAAGGAAATCCTTTACCCGCTAAACAAGTCACTCTTGCCCCAGCTCTAGGCAACCACTTACCTGCTTTCTATCGTCTGTAAGGATTTGTCTGTTCTGGATATTTCATGTAAACTGCATCATATATGTGCCTTTTTGTGTTTGACTTCTCTTAGCGTAATGTTTTCAACAGTCATTCATGTTGTAGCATGTATCAGTCCTTCATTCCTTTTGATGGCTGAGTAATAATAGTCCATTGAATAAATAAGGGTCCAATGTATAAAGTCCATATTTGTCCATTCATTCAGTTGATGAACTTTTGGATTATTTCTGCCTTTTGGCTATTGTGAATAATGCTGCTATGATCATTTGCCAAGTTTTTTTCTTTTGTTGCTGTGTTGTTTTAAGAGTTTTATAAGTAAGTTTTATGGTAAGAGTTTTATAGTTTTAGCTCTTAACATTTAGGCCTCTGATCCATTTTGAGTCAATTTTGTGGGTATGGTATGAAGTAAGGGTCCAACCTCATTCTTTTGCAGGTGGCTATCCAGTTATCCAGGCACCATTTGTTAAAGAGACTTCTTCCCCCCATTGAATGGTCTTGGCATCCTTGTCTAAAAGCCTCTGGCCATAGATGTATGGGTTTACTGGGGGTGTTTTTGTGAGACAAGTTCATTTTTTTCGCCATGGGCTTTAGTATCATCAAGCCTTTTGAAGGAGAGAGATGATTTCCTAATGCTGAACAGTAACGTTAACTTAGAAGGGAGCCTCATCTTTACACTATAACTCTTCTCATTTTCATTTTTTTCCATTTAAAGGTGTCCTTTTGTATTCTTTCCCTTTTTACCACAGAATTCTAACATTGAATTCGTTTTACCCTCTATAGACTGATGTACAGAAGATTTTAAGAAATGCAAGGAAACTACCTGAAAAAACACAGACATTCTATAAGGTGAGACTACGGAATTATGGTAGTTGAAGGTGGGCTCCATGTTGCGTGCCAGAAATAAACTGTTTCACAGTAGTGTAAACACTGAACATGGACAGGAATTAGAAATACTTGTTTGTGCCTCCAATTTTTCATCAGTAAAGTCAGTAGAAGCGATAGGTCTGTACCTGCCCTAAACTCCAGGAGTCAGGAGTGTCTAAGTGGCTGGTTCTGTGTGGTGGGCCCTCTGGCAGGTCTTCTCTGTCTTGGTGCTGCTGCGAATGGCTGAGGGAAGGAGCTGAAAGGACCCGGGAGTCATAGCCCTTAACGCTCCTCCCTGTTCCCAAATGGGTATCCGATCTAACTCCAGGCAACCAGTGGACGTTTTTCCAGGACGTGTCTGCTCAGAACATTCATACTTTGCCAGAGGAGCTGCTTCTGGTAATGACTTCTAAAATGGCCCACTTACGAGACTTCCCTGGCGGGCCAGTGGTTCAGACTCCATGCTTCCCATGCCGCGGGCACAGGCTCAATTTGTGGTTGGAGAAATAGGATTTCACCTGCCATGTGGTGCAGCCAAAAGATAGTGAGTGTTTTAAAAAATATATACATTTATAAATTGCAAAAGAATGGCCCTCCAGAATCATATCTCACTAATGCAGAACCATTGGTGGAGTCAAGCTTCAAGAGGTGGGGTGGGGGTGGGGGGTGGCATTTAAGTTCACTCTTGCTTCTCCTGTCCTTCTGATATTTGGCTTAAATTAAATTAAGTGGGAGTGTGAGGTATGCAGTATTGTCAGTTGTGTCCTAGCTTGCTAATCTTAAAATATCGTGCACACAGTCAACCCCAGGGTAGCTAGCATCTCTTCCAGAGAACATAGGTGCTTTGGGTGTTATCTCATTACCTTTATGTCTTCAACCCTAATTATGTAGCGAGCTGGTGAAATCAGGCAAGAGTTCAACCAGAGAGTGGTTCAGCCCACCATGCCTCCCCCTAACCGAAGCCCTTAATCCATATTGGCCCTAGATGACCACCCCATGATTGCAGCCCCTGCCTGCCTGCAGAGCTGTCTATTTGTCTATACTTTGGCCTTCTTCTGAACTTTTCATCTGTAAACAGATGATCGTAGAAAGGTGATCAGAAAGTCTGTTTCTTTCTTCTGGTTTTATATAACCTACGTAACAGAGTGGGAAGGGGCCTCTACCAGATGGCTGTGTCTACCCCTCCAGTGGGCACAGCAGAGGTGAGCCTCGTTTTGTAAATGAGGCCACTGACACCCAGAGAGGCTGCACAACTTGCCCAGATCACACTGCTAAGTGATGGATGGGGCATTTCATGTTTCTCTGCTTCCATCCAGTATTTGACTTCTCTATTTGAGGCAGTCTTTGGGGTCTGACTTCCTGACTCCTCCAGACATACTCATTGTCATTCAGTCTAAGGCTCCAGCCAGAGAGGCACCAAAGGGTTAAGAGCCCTCTGAGGTTTGGGCAAGCCTTTTCCATACCTGAGTAACAGAGATGAAGTATCCTCAGAGTTATGAGTTGTTGTTTAATCGCCAAGTCGTGTCCAACTCTTTGTGACCCCATGGACTATAGCCCGACAGGCTCCTCTGTCCATGGGATTATTCTCCAGGCAAGAGTACTGAGCAGGTTGCCATTGCCTTCTCCAGGGAATCTTCCTGACCCAGGGATCTAACCCACATCTCCTGCATTGGTAGGCAGATTCTTTACCACTGTGCCACCAGGAAGCCCAGAGTTACGAGTACTGTACATGAAATGATGTACGCAAAGCACCTCACCATGTTTGGCCTAAGTGGTCATGAACTGTGGTGAGGATAACCTCGGTTTCAGAAGCCTGTTGTCCTTTGCCTTCTGACCACCTGTAGAGGAACTACTTCCCAGGCATGTCTTCACACCCTCTTATTATGGGTGTCTCTGTACAAATATTTGTTCTGATATAAAAACACTCATTTAAGTTTGGGGGTCAAGGGGAATATATGTCACACTGAGCACTTAGGAAGTTTGTGATGAGGAGAATGCATTTTAGGAACATTGGTGTTTTGTTTGTTTCAGGAGCTGAACCGTTTACGAAAGGCTGCCTTGGCCTTTGGTTTCCTGGACCTGCTCAAAGGGGTGGCAGACATGCTAGAAAGGGAGTGCACGCTGCTGCCCGACACGGCTCACCCCGACGCTGCGTTCCAGCTGACCCACGCTGCCCAGCAGCTCAAGCTGGCCAGTACTGGCACTTCTGAGTACGCTGGGTATGACCACAACATCACACCTCTGCAGACAGACTTCTCTGGGAGCAGCGCAGAGAGAATATGACGCTGACTTTGGAAGCCTTCCTTCTTTTTTTCAAGTGAGAATGATTTCGGGTAAAACCTTTTCAGTCTGTTCACCTCTGCAGCGGCTGCCCGAAGACCTTCCAAGACTGCCTGAGACACACTCCTCACAGGTTTGACTCTGCTATTCTGAGAAGGTTCTGCAGGGTGGGCAGCTGCTTTCTGGAGCTCAGAGTCTTTTAAATCCCAAAGACAGCTGTTGCTCCCACAACGAGAACATCTCCTGAAACGCTTGAAGGACTGACAAGTGTAGAGCCCTCTCCACCATCCTCAGGAAACCCAACAGCTTGGGTTCTGTTCCTGAAAGACCTCTCCATTCTTTTCCTCTCCCAACCATAGGGACATTTTCAAGTACCTGTGGTTGGGAGAGGAGACTTGTTAAACACAATCCCGACATCCCTAAGTTTCAGAATTTCCTTAAAACTTGGGCAAAAAAGTCAGTGGCAACCCTTAGGGTGCTTTTGGTATATCTTGAGATACAAACTTAAACAGCAACCATAAATGTATGATCCTCATTTATTCAAATTTTTTAATGAAAATAAAATATTTGGTTTTCTATAAAATGGTTTCACTGGGAAACCAGTAGGTCTTTGCCTTGGGTCTCTCCTACAACATAAATATAATTTCAGCTTCCTAAGTGGCATAGATTCTTGAAGGTTCCTTGGATTCCATATTGACTTCCTTATTTCTGACACTGGTTAGGCCTCACTGCCTAAGCCAGGTTCTGACATCACTGTAGTCAGTTATGGTTCTAGTCCATCAGCTAGCTTCATGACCTTGGGCAAGTCATTAAACTTCCCTGGGATTTATTTACATCAGTAGTGCTTTTCAGATTGCTCTGTAAACATCCTAAGGAATTATTCCCATAGGCTTCAGCCCAGGCAACCATATTGTTTTAAACTTTTCATTTTGTATTGAGGTATAGCCAATTAAAAATGTTGTGATAGTGTTAGGTGAACAGCACAAGGACTCAGCCATACATATTCATGTATCCATTCTCCACCAAGCTCCCCTGCCATCCAGGCCAAGCAACCATGTTTTACTTATTAATAACATGCTGAACTGCTATAGAGGCATACCTCAGAGATTTCAGAGGTTCACCTCCAGGCCACCATGATAAAGCAGGTATTGTAATAAGGTGAACCACACAAATTTCTTGGTTTCCCAGTATATAAAAATGTTATAGTTTATACTATAGTCTGTTAAGTGTGCAATAGCATTATGTCTAAGATAAAATGTACATACCTTGAGTAAAAACTAGTTTATTGGTTAAAAAAGGAAAAGCCAAACATCCTCTGACAACACAGGGATCTTCAATTTCTGAAAAATGCAAGTATCTGTGAAGTGTAATAAATCAAAGTATGCCTATATAATATTTTGTCTAAATGAAAGGATTTATCACTAATAATTTTGAAACCATTAGACTAAATGATCTTTAAACACAAGTTACGAGGATTTTGATTGTAAATGTTTTAATAGAAATACACAATCTTTAGCTTTTTTAGACAGCAGTGAGGTTTTTAACAATCACTAAGAATACAAGATTCTTTACAGCATAATCTACTGTAAAGCTGATCTGCCCAATTACACATAGAAAGTCAGTTGAGAAGACACCAGAAATTAATACAAACAAATGCTGACAGAAGTTGCAGACATGCAAAATATCCTTCAATGCAGTGAACTTGACGTCTGGTTAGTATAGGCCTATACTAACCAGATGTCTTTAGGTCAAACCAAGTTTCTATCTTGGGCTCAGAGAAATGGCATAATCCAAGTCCCCCTTCCCCCAGGAATAGTGGGAATGGCAGAACAGAAAGAGCTATCATACCTTAAATTCTTATAGACAAACAGTACTTATTTTACTTGGTTTACTTGGAATGTACTAGGGAAAACTAATGTTTTTGATGGTGGCCATATCTTAAAAGATTTTTCTCAGTTCCTCTGTTGGTGAACTTCCTGTAAGGAATCTTCGTTAAGGCTCAGATGGTGGTTCTTCAGCCAGAGTTCTCACTCTGTTTTCACTGGCCTGCTGCAAACAGGTGAAACAGCAGCAAAATAAAAACCTGGTGTTTTTGAGGCATGTTCAAAAACAGTCTCACCAGCTGACTCTGACAGGTACACAAGCACATGAACTCGGTCAGTGCAGGGGAAGGAAGGCTGAGTGTCTTTATGTCTGTGCACAGCCTAAGACAGTTCTGTAGCTACTTTTAGTGTGGTCTACTCTGAGGTTTCCAGCGTGCCACAAGCTGCATTGCCAGACTACCTTTTTGATCCCTGTAGTGCCGTCTGGGTTTGGAACTCGTTTACAGTCTGTTTCCTAACTAAGGTTTCCATCTTTCATGTTGAAAACAGCTGTGATTTAGCTACAAACGAAGTAAGTGATCATGGTGTTCCAAGGTTCTGACTGGTTTCTCTCAAATCACCCTGTGGCTCTTCAGTGCCTATGCAGGTTAAGATGTCGCTAGAGAGACCAAAAGTTTCACAGGTAATATGTGTCCTCCAGCCCTACCTGACTCAGAAATGTTTTTATCAGTAACTGAGTCAAACTTAATTTTCAAAAAAAAAAAAAATCAATGCCAACCCACTTAACAAGTAGCCCCTTGGGTACAGAATGTATTAGGTCTTTTTCTGAGTCACTTTTGGAGCCTCCTATACAGCTACATAGTCTTTTTGTTTTTTTCCCCCACAAGCAATAGCTGCAAAGAACACATCTCAGCTATACACACGGCCAGTAGCTGGTAGCCTCAGGGCACTGAAGAAATATCTGGGGCCTGTGAAACAGACTGACTAGAGATGGAGTGGGTCGGGGTATGGCTGAGTCTTTTGCTGTCACTAACAGAATACACAAGAATGAACCTGTCATCGGGTATCAGGAATCCATGTCATGCGAGGACTACACTAAGGTAATACAGTAAATTCAGGAATGTTACTGGGAAAAAAAGAAGATAGCTCCACTGAGAATTGAATCATTTAACTTTAAAAAAACTTTTACATCAGTACAAGAAGGTAAAACTGTAAGAACTATAGATTAGGCTCAAACTGGCAAAAAGTCATCTAAATCTCTTCCGTTTAGTGGATCTTTTTCTTTTTTTGTCCAAAGCGCCGCCTGCGCTGTTTATAAAGATAACGGAAATTTACGTATAACCCTGGAAAAGAAAAGAGGCCAATTAGAATCTTTGTCTCTGTTTATAAGCAGAAGTTCTTGGGGTAGAACAGTCCCTAGCTGTCTGTTTTTCATATCCCACAGCCCTGTGCTTCCTGCAGTTCCTCAAGAAGCACAACCTAGAACACATATTAACAATGCACTAGAGACATTCAGTTTTCCCCCAGTGGGTTTTACAATTTAATTTTCTCTCATGCTTCATTATGAAAATTTTCAAATATACAAATTAAATCATTGTACAGTGAACACCTAAATTTAAACTTTAACTGTTTATTACACTTACTTTATCACATACCCATTCCCATCTCATTTTTTATGTATTTCAATGTAAGTTGAAGACATCAGTACACTTCACCCCTAAAAAATTCATTAATTAGAATTCAATACTCTTTTTCCTTTCTTTTAAGGTAGGATTTACACAAACTGAAATATACAAATTTGAAACAGAAAGAGAACCTAATTTTTAATTCAAGGCTAGGCAATAATATATATTAAGCAATAGCCTAAAAGGTATGAGACACTTTTCTAGGAAACAAAATTCAGTGAACTAGAAAACAAAGGATTTCAGAGCCAGAAAAAAATTTCAATCCCACGTGATCACTGAGGAGCTCTATAGCGAAACCTCACTTCCATTTTTTCCATTGTACAATAGAGTTAAAAACACTTATTTTATAGACTTACTGTGAGAGAAGGAACGTTTGATCTGTACACAAATATAATTGTTATACTGCTCCTAAATTATGCAGATTTAGGGTATCATTCTCAAGAACAACTACACACTCATTGTAGGCAAGCTAAATATGAGTATAGAACCTTGTAAGTTAGAATATGCAACACAAGGAAAAGCCACTAGGGTTGCTGCTGCTGCTGCTGCTAAGTTGCTTCAGTCGTGTCCGACTCTGTGCGAGCCCAAAGATGGCAGCCCACCAGGCTCCGCCATCCCTGGGATTCTCCAGGCAAGAACACTGGAGTGGGTTGCCATTTCCTTCTCCAATGTATGAAAGTGAAAAGTGAAAGTGAAGTCTCTTAGTTGTGTCCGACTCTAGCAACCCCATGGACTGCAGCCTACCAGGCTCCTCCATCCATGGGATTTTCTAGGCAAGAGTACTGGAGTGGGGTGCCATTGCCTTCTCCGCCACTAGGGTTAGTGAACATTAATATTCATCTTTTTTAGTAAAATATTTTAAGGGTCTTTCCAGTACTTATTCCTACTCTCAGTAGGTCCATTGGTTGCAGCTTAATTACAGCAGTACTAGACTTATGCAGGAATAGAAGTAAAGAGCTCTTTTAATGAGTGCATTTTCCAAATTGATGCTTGCTCTCTTCAAGCACCAAAGACTGTAACATTTTTGGTTTGAAACCTTTCTGAAATGGGTAATATCCTTTATGAAATGGAAAAGAAGACATGGAACAAAAGGTAACCTTTGTTATGAGGGTACTCATAATGTGTCTCGTTTAACTGTGCTTCTGCCATGCGCTGATTCCGTGAAGGGCTCCAAAAGGATGTAGTTCTCTTCTCCCCCACTTCTAAATGGCCAAAATCAGGAATCCCCTCGTGGTCCAGTGGTTAGGACTCTGAGCTTTCGCTGCCAAGGGCCCAGGTTCAGTCTCTGGTCGGGGTACTAAGATCCCCAAAATGCATGGCACAACCAAATAAGTAAGATCACTGGGCTTTCCAACTTCTTGGGTTCACTTTTTGTGGTCTCCCTCTCGGTATGGGGAAGCCAGCCTCCGAGCTGGTCCCCAGTAATCCCTACTTCCTGGTATCCCATACCCTTGTGTAGTCCCCTCCCACACTGTACAAGGTTGATCTGTGTAACAAAGAGAACACAGTAAAAGTAACAGTAAATCTGAGTTTAGGTTATAAAAAGGGTGGACGTGACAGAAGTGCTAATTATCACTACAATGGCAATCTTATTACACCTGATGTATCAAATCAGTGTTATACACCTTAAGTTACACAATGTTTTATGTCAAATATATTTCAATAATACATAAATTTTTTAAAGGGAAAAAAAAGGGAGTTTGACTTCTGGCTTTCTTCCAGATCACTTGCTTTGGCGAGAAGCCATGTTATGAGCATCCACATGGAGTACTGTGGCGGGACACCGAAGCCTTCCTGCCCACAGCTACACAAGCGAGCTTGCAGTAGATCCTCCAGCCCTGGTCAAGTCTGCAGAAACTATAGCCCCAACTGAGCCAACAGCTTGACTGAAACCTCGTGAGGGTCCCCGAGCCAGGCCCACTCAGCTTGCCTGCTTCCTGACCAGGAAAACATGCCCGATAATAATTGTATGTTGTCTTAAGCTGCTACATTTTGGGCTAATTTGTTACACAGAAAAAGATAACTAGTACACTATCTGTGTCACATCCTTCTGTTGCCAGGAGACCAAATAGCCATACTTAAGGCCACCTCATGACTTTTGTGAAATACAACAGGGAGAAATACATATAAATTATATTAAAATGTGTCAGAACTTTATCCAAAGTAAACAGTCCTCCTAATTAGGCTTTTATCTTTCAAACTTGCAATAATTTAGGTTTACTTCTCTATCCCTTCTTTTAGTTCTTAGGAGGTCCCTAGTTTTTATGAATTAAGACAAGAATTTATGATTTTATATAAAAGTTGATAAGCAAGCAAGGTTTTACATGAGGAATAGGGGGCTTTCCTATTGTCAGGTAGAAGGCTTTCTGACGTCTTGCGGGTCCTTGAACGGAGGCCTTTATTGCCTTCTTCCTTGCTGCCAGCTGTATTACCACCTCTGTAACAATTCCTCTGGATAAGGAATCTGCTACTGAAATCAGCAAAAGTAAAATGAGCTTTTTATTCAGTTTTAAAAGCGCTTCTTACATTATTTTAAACATGAAATATGGGAAAGTCTGAATGACCAAGAGCATTTCAAGAAAAGAACTCATCCAATCAAGATGTGAGAAGAAATATTTCTACGTGGCATATTCTCCAGTGGGTCTGTTCTGCAATGTAATTTGTTCTTAAACTTATTTCCACTCTTTTGAAAGCAAGAATATTAATAAGGATTTCTAAAACTTTGAATCATTTAACTACCTTCTAAGAAGCAACAGAAAGAATCTATTATGGAGCCAATACTTACCTAAAAATAGTAATATAAGATAAATCTGAAGAAAAAAGGAAAATCTAACTTTGATTTTCACTGGATATGGCAATGTGAAGCTGAATCTTCCTGTTTCATTAAATACTGGAATGGACTGAATCACTGAGACAGCTGAAAGCAGAAACAGTAACTTTTTAGAAGCAAATGAAATACAATTAAATTTACTGATAGAACCTTCTAACTCCTCAAAGTTTCAGTTCTAGGTTTGTTGAAAATGCTTCCTCCTCCCTTTGTACAATAGGCTCACGCCTCTTCTTTTTTCCCCACTAGCTTTCCTAGGAAATAAGCCTTCAAGCTGACAGCAAAGGTAAATAAGGAACAGTCATTTGATAGCACTGAGCTTCCTATTCTATAAAATGGAGAGAAAAGTGCCTATCTGACTCACTCATTAGGTGTTTGTCATAATAAAATGAAGTCATCAATATGAACTTTCTTTGGAAGATTAAAACTACCATATAAATAGGAAGCATGCATGACCACCAGCTTCCAAACCTTAACAAAATGAACTACTTCCTTGGAACAGTCTGGACAGCAGTAGTATTGTGGAAGGAAACCACTAGAAAGAAATTCTTGTAAAAGTTCAACACCCATGTATCAGACTAAAGCTAGCAGAGGGAGGAAGAGAGGTCTGGCTACTCAGTGGAGGTAAGATATAAGTCCCAGAGTTCTTTAAAGTACCTTCTGCCAAACATCCCATAGGATATAGGGGAATCCACACAGTGTAACGAAGCCATGTGAGCACCTTCCAATCCATGTCAATGCAGGAGAGCATGTAGAAGGGGTACCTATTGGAAATAAGGCATTCACATGTTAAAAACCACTGAATGCAACTCTAGAACATCATTGAAGAGTAATTTCACAATCAGTCACACATGGCTTCTTTTTAGCAGAATTAATGAACTCCCATCGTGCTCTTCCTCCAATCTTCAAAGGATATGAAAGTCAAAGTGAAGTCGTTCAGTCGTGTCTGACTCTTTGCGACCCCATGGACGGTAGCCTACCAGGCAGGCTCCACCATCCGTGGGATTTTCCAGGCAAGAATACTGGAGTGGGCTGCCATTTCCTTATCCAAAAGGATATGAATTCTCGATAATGGCAAAGTAAGTTTAGGTCTGAAAGGAATCCTCTATGAAAAAGTTCTGTACATGGAACAGATCCTCAGAAGCATTTTGGCTTTATTCCTGGTTCTGATCTGTGTCCCAAGTAGGTTAGGACAGATACTTTGACACTTTATCTCTGCCTAAATGAACATTTACCAAAATTAAAGTATAAAAAAAGACCTCTAATCTATAATCAGGCATACTCTACTTAAAAAGAGCTAACATAAATTTGTTTCTCCCAAACAGTAAAAGTTACTATTAAGAACCTATAATCTCTTTCACTTTTGTGTTAAGTAGACTAGAGGGTATACAGGATGCCATGGGGTGCAGACTACAGTTAAGACATAATCTAGGGCTGCTAATGTCTTTTCTCCCTCTTAACTGTCAACTCTCCCAAAATATCACCAAACCTAGAACTGAAGTCAGTTTGCAAAAACCAGTGCTCCACTTGGCTGAAAAGGGAAGAAGTATGGAATATGTATGGTCTGGTACAGAACACATCTACTTTAATCAGATTTTTTTTTAAGAAAAGGATAATTTCTGGATTTCCCTGGTGGTCCAGTGATAAAGAATCCACCTGCCAATGTGGGGGACACGGGTTCAATCCCTGGTCTGGGAAGAGTCTACATGCCTCGGGGCAAGTAAAGCCTATGCGCCACATCGACTGAGCCTGCGGTTTAGAGACAACACACAACTAGCGAGTAGCCCCCACTCGCCACAAATAGAGAAAGCTCACACACAACAGTGAAGACCCGGCACAGCCAAACACAAACTTATTTTTTTAAAAGAGATTTCTTCTACTGACAATCAAAAATTGAAGAATCAGATAAGAGATCAATTCAAACTTCAGTAATCTTATAGCCAAAGATTTATTCTATCATCCCTTCTCGAAGGCTGGTCTTCAGTACTTCATCCAGCCTGGGATGCTTCTTCAGTCACATGTTTCTTCAGCCTTTTCAAGAATTTTTCCATGTGAATGAGTCCTCTCTTTCCAATAAGACAGCAAGATCCTAAAGGGTAAGATAGGCCTTTGGTTTCTCTGGATCTCTCCTTCTCCTCCCCAGTGTCCAGGCTGGTATTATGATCCACTGAGTGCTTTAAAAAAAAAAAAGCCTCAGACTTCCTGGCAGTCCAACTCTGTGTTTCCACTGCAGGGGACATGGGTCTGATCCCTGGTCAGGGAACTAAGATCCCACATGGCGTGAGGCCAAAACAAAATTTTTAAAAAATAAATAGGCTTGTCCGAAAGTAGTGCATTATCTCAATTGATTGTTCACAGTTACAGATCGAACTCCTCATCCTACTCTTTCCCCCGTCTCACTACTGCACTTGACTAGTCTTTTATGAAAGCAGCCTAGATGTCCATCGGCAGATGAACGGATAAGGAAGTTGTGGTGCATATGCACAATGGACTATTACTCAGCTATAAAAAAGGAACACATTTGAGTCAGTTCTAATGAGGTGGATAAACCTGGAGCCTATTATACAGAGTGAAGTAAGAAAGAGAAAAACAAATATTGTATATTAACGTATATATATGGAATTTAGAAAGACAGTACTGATGATCCTACATGCAGGGTAGTAAAGGACACACAGATGTAAAGAACTGACTTTTAGACTCGGGGGGAGCAGGTGAGGGTGGGGTGATTTGAGAGAACAGCATTGAGACATGTACATTACCATACGTAAAACAGGTGACCAGTGCAAGTTCAATATATGAAGGAGGGTATCCAAAGTCAGTGCTCTGGGACAACCCAGAGGGACAGGGTAGGGAGGGAAGAAGGCGCGGGGTTCAGGATAGGGGGATACATGTATACCTGTGGCCAATTCATGCTGAAGTATGGCAAAAACCATCACAATATTGTAAAGTAATGATCCTCCAATTACAATAAATTAATTAATTAAAAAAATTTTTAATTAAAAAAGTATCTTTAATGTTTTAATTTAAAAAAAAAACACTGTCTCAACTTTGCAGAGCGCATAGATGCAGGCAGAACTCCACACATGAAACTTTAATCTCAAATAAAATGAGACTCTGGATAAGACAGTCTTATCCATAGTAGAAGGAGCACTCAAACACCATCCTGGCATTTGTACCCACCTGAAAATTTCAACTGTGCTCCATATATAAAACACAAAGAAAACCACAGCTTTGTTTTGCATCTCTTCCATGGTACCAAAGATGATAAACAAAATGAAGTTTCTTCCAAGAAGCTATTAAAAAGACCCAAAAGAGAAAAACAAGTTTTAAAATACATTCTTAAAAGACAACACATAAATGTGTTATCTGAAACATAACCCCATTAAATTCAAGGTAAATAGAAAAAGACTGAACAACTTAGAACAAGTTTAAGTACCAAGTCCGTACCAGTATTACAGAGTGTGTGTGTGTGTGTGTGTGTGTGTGTGTGTGTGTGTGTGTGTGTGTGTGTGTGTGTGTGTGTGTCAGTACCAGTATTACAGAGTGTGTGTGTGTGTGTGTGTGTGTGTGTGTGTCAGTACCAGTACTACAGAGTGTGTGTGTGTGTGTGTGTGTGTGTGTGTGTGTGTGTGTGTGTCAGTACCAGTATTACAGAGTGTGTGTGTGTGTGTGTGTGTGTGTGTGTTCAGATAAAACACTGCTATTTCTCTGCAACAGGTAGAAAAGTTAAAAGTACCCAAGCCAGTACCAGTATTTCTGGACAGATTTTGTGTCTGTGTATTCAGAGAAAACAATGCTATTTCTCTGCCAACAGGTATTTTTACTCATTGAAACGTCTCAGCAAAGTGTGGATACCTAGTAAATAAACATTGAAACCCTGCATTCCCCACCCTTGAGCTCAACTGTTCAATACCTGGAAAAGAGAAGGTACCACTGGTGTCTTAGTGACTCCAATTGCTGCATTGATAGATTCCACGGCTGCCAGCATCTGGCAAAAATACATCATGTCAGCCACAGTGTGGAACGTGTCATAGAAGGACTCTATGGGACAAATACATATTAAAGGTAAATCAATTGGTAAATGCCAACACAGAAGTATTTTGCAATCTAGACAAGCCTTTACATGAAATGAATTTTAGGAAAAGTATAATAAACATTCAGTCAGATTCAAGTTTACTACTCAACTAAGCTGGAGGGGAGCAGGCCTCCATAAGCCTAATTAGTAAATTTTATTAGTTACCAGTAAGTTAACATATAAACCTTGTATGCCCTTCTCAATTTTAAAAGGCAAGAAAAAAAGCATACCTAGATTTCACTCACTTATTATATGCTGAAAAATCTATGTATCAGGCACATTGGTAATTCTTTTCAGATCCATTATCTCATTTAATTTAAAGGTAAAACTGTATTACATATATAGAATGAAACCTAGCTTTTTAAAATATCAAAACTATATAATCATAAATACATGCAGAGGTACAAAAGTACTGAATAAAATTAACTTTCAAAAACCTTAATTGTATTTATATATTTAATCCTATTAATTCTCATTCTTAGAACATGTCCTAACTAAAAAATCTAAAATGAAAAAGAATAAAAGCTTCAGCAAGGAGATTGTTCTCTGAAATGTTACATATTTCTAAGTGCACTAAAACAGAAATGGTCTAAACTTAAAATTATGGAAAGTTTGAGTAAACTACAGTATATCTATTTCATGGAATATTATATAATACATTAAAATGAGTTATTGCTTATATGAGGTCAACAATTGTGGTATCAATTTGGAGTGGTCCATAATTTAATATCCTTCATTTTTCATACTGATCCTCACTTGACATCCTGAATTCTTACATTCCTCTTTGCAGTGTTTCTCAAGCAGGGTACCACTGACGTTTTGAGCAAGATAGTTCTTAGTCCTGCATATTGTAAAGGTTTAGGATTCTTGTCTCCCTGCCTATTAAAGTAGAGTCTTTAAGAAATGGCAGAGTTAGGCAAGTTACCAGTAAAGATGACACTGCAGGCTCCTCAAAAGAATACAGTTTAAATATCAAATGAATAAAACAGGTCCTGGCAAGACTGAAAACACTCTCTAATCGCAAAAATGATCTACTATACAATCCTGCTACAAAGTCAAATGTGAATACACCAATGCTATGCTATGCTAAGTCACTTCAGTCGTGTCCGACTCTGTGCGACCCCATAGACGGCAGCCCACCAGGCTCCCCCGTCCCTGGGATTCTCCAGGCAAGAACACTGGAGCGGGTTGCCATTTCCTTCTCCAATGCATGAACGTGAAAAGCGAAAGTGAAGTCGCTCAGTCGTGTCCGACTCTCCGCGGCCCCATGGACCGCAGCCTAGCAGGCTCCTCTGTCCATGGGATTTTCCAGGCAAGAGTACTGGAGTGGGGTGCCATTGCCTTCTCCGGAATACACCAATGAGTAAGTTCAAAATTTGATTATTTTCTTTGAAGTAATGCAAAATTACAATTTAAATTTTGCTATAAAAAATTTATTCATAATTTTAAATGCCCCTTGTGAAGACAAAAATCACAATTTTTTTTTCACCATTTACAGTGAAATTCTGGTATCTTTCTTCAAGAGATTCACTTCTTAATTTTTTGGACAAATTATCTTTGACAAATGAGGTTCTCCATTATTTTGAACTAGAAAATTGTGACTTAAGATTTGGAATATGGTAAATAAAAGTAGATCTTGTTGCTTTGTATCTGATTTTATGGGAAATTCATCCTTGTTTCAATTCAGGAATAAAAATCTGATTTCTAAAATGACTGTTATAAAGAATATTAATAACACTAACATGCTTATAATACTGTTTTAAAAACAAGATGCAAAACTGTATACACAGCATGATGATAGTTTTTAACTGCAGGAGAAAAAATAAAGACTAAAAGGAAATGTATGGAAATATTTAAAGTGATGGACAATGGCTTATTCACCTCCCCTTCCAGGCCCCCACACCTCCTCCCCAGTTTTCTCCCATTTTCCAAACTTTCTTAAATTGCTCCATTTACTTTTTAAATTTTTGTATTTATTTATTTATGGTTGTGCCAGGTCTTCATTGCTGCCCGCGAGCTTCCTCTAGCTGCAGTGAGTGGGGCGACTCTCCTTGTCGTGCGCAGGCTTCTCACTGCAGTGGCTTCTCTTGCTGAGGAGCACGGGCTCCAGGTGCACAGGCTCAGTAGCTGTGGCGCTTGGGCTTAGTTGCCCTGTGGCATGTGGGATCTTCCCAGACGAGGGATTGAACCCACATCCCCTGCATTAGCAGGCAGATTCTTAACCACTGGACCACCAAGGGAAGCTCCAGCCCATTTACTTTTATGATCTGAAAAAAATTTTTTGAAAGTACTAACAAGGCACTCGTGTTAATGGACAAGGATTTAAATAATGGTAGTATAAAACAGTACACTCTTTCTGGGCAGTATACATCAGAATCCTTAAAAGTAATCTGCCCTTTAGTCTCATAATTCTTCTTCAAGAACTTTTCCTAAGAAAGGTACATGGGTTTATTAGAAAGATATCTAACAAAGTGCCAAGAATCCATCACTCTGATAGATGGAATTACAGCAGAGTTTAAGTATTTAAGTAATTAACACATTTTTATAATTAGAAAAAAACTTTATTTAATTAAAAAAAAAGTATTAATAGAGAGACAGACATGAGTTTCTACAAGTTTGCTATTTCCTTAACATGAGTTCAGCTATACATGTTTATGTAAATAAAACAAGTACATGTGTAGAATTTGCCATTCACCAACACCTTTTATTCAAAAAGAGGTAACTGCAAAGGACAAACTATGACCCTTGGTACCAGGCCCAGGTCTGAGGACTGATAAGAGAAGAATTTCAACAGCAGCTCCATTCCAATAGGTGGTTAGGAAGGGGCTCAGAGCCAAAACAGAAATTACAGATCCAGGCAGCTAACTTTAAACACATGACCCAGATAATTTAGCAGCTTTTGGAGTGGATCACCTAATGGCTAGCAGGCTCGCACAGGAACATTCAGAACCAATACAACTATGCTAAGTTAAATAAATAATTTATGAATTGGAAAGTCCCTACTCATTCTATGAAACTTGTGTTAAATCCATACTAGTAAGAGCTACAGATCTAACAACTGTCCGAGACTTCCTTTGCTTCTTTAAATAACCATCAGTGGACTTCTGGTTACATACGACTATAAGATGCTAGGCATTTGGGAAATTTTTCACTAGCCTACTACTGTGCTTTGCAGAAATCCAAGTAAAGACTGGAAAAACACTGTGCACTTCATTCTAAAGATTCTGGAGCTAACTACAATTCATCTTTACAAACCTCAGGTAGGAAAATTTAGGACTGCAGAATAAAAGTCTACAGGACTTTTTCTCTTTTTAAATACTTTCTTTTTTTCCACTATGCTCATATTTTCCCTCATATTTACTTTACAAAATAAAGAAAAATTTTAAATGATCCATTCAAGCCATTTGAAAATGGTGCCTTTTCTTCCAATCATTCCACATTTATTGGTTGTTTTCTTTCTTTTTATATTGGTGTGAACAAACTGGAAGAACAAGTTTGTATGTTACCTTTTTAGTCTATCGTAAGTATTTTTCCAGATTTTACCACCTCTCTAAATACTTAACATTTGCTTCACAACATTCCACTGAGTGAACAATCTATAGCAATCCTTCACTCATGGACATTTACATAGTGTCTAATTTGTCACTAATATAAATAATGCCATAATGTTTATTTTTTATAATTACTTTTTGGATATGAATAATTAAGGTTCTTGATGTTGCTATTGTTGTCGCTATTCAGTCATTCAGTTATGTCCAACTCTTTCCGACAGCATGGACTATACAGCACAACAGGCTTCCCTGTCCTTCACCGCCTCCCAGAGCTTGCTCAAACTCATGTCCATTGAGTCGGTGATGCCATCCAACCATTTCATCCTCTGTCATCCCCTTCTCCTCCTACCTTTAATCTTTCCCAGTATCAGGGTCTTTTCTAGTAAGTCAGCTCTTCCCATCAGGTGGCCAAAGTATTGGAGTGTCAGCTTCAGCATCAGTCCTTCCAATGAATATTCAGGATTGATTTCCTTAGGATTGACTGATTTAATCTCCTTGCAGTCCAAGGGACTCTCAAGAGTCCTCTCCAACACCACAGTTCAAAAGCATCAATTCTTTGGTGCTCAGACTTCTTTATGGTCCAATTCTCACACTCGAAAAACCATAGCTTTGATTATATGGACCTTTGCCAGCAAAGTAATGTCTCTGCTTTTTAATATGCTGTGGTGTTGGTCATAGCTTTTCTTCCAAGGAGCAAGCGTCTTTAAATTTCATGGCTGCAGTCACTATCTGCAGTGATTTCGGAGCCCAAGAAAGAAAAGTCTGTCACTGTTTCCGTTGTTTCCCCATCTATTATCTACAGGAAGTGATGGGACTGGATGCCATGATCTTAATTTTTTGAATGTTGAGTTTTAAGCCAGACTTTTCACTCTCCTCTTTCCCTTTCATTAAGAGGTTCTTAGTTCCTCTGTGTTTTCTGCCATTAAGAGTGGTGTCATCTGTGTATCTGAGGTTATTGATATTTCTCCCAGCTTGAGCTTGAGCTTGAGCTTCATCCAGCTCAGCATTTCACTTGATGTCCTCTGCATATAAGTTGAACCAGCAGGGTGACAATATACAGCCCTGATGTACTCCTTTCCCAATTTGAAACCAGTCTGTTGTTCCATGTCTGGTTCTAACTGTTGCTTCTTGACCTGCATATAGATTTCTCAGGAGGCAGGTAAGGTGGTCTGGTCCTCCCATCTCTTGAAGAATTTTCCACAGTGTGTTGTGATCCACACAGTCAAAGGTTTTGGCAAAGTCAATGAAACAGAAGTAGATGCTTTTCCAGAACTCTCTTGCTTTTTCTATGAGCCAACAGATGTTGGCAATTTGATCTCTGGTTCCTCTGATTTTTCTAAAACCAGCTTGAACATCTGGAAGTTCTCGGTTCACGTTGAAGCCTGGCTTGGAGAATTTTGAGCATTACTTTGCTAGCGTGTGAGATAAGTGCAATTGTGCGGTAGTTTGAGCATTCTTTGGCATTGCCTTTTTTTGGGACTGGAATGAAAAACTGACCTTTTCCAGTCCTGTGACCACTGTTGAGTTTTCCAAATTTGGTGGCATACTGAGTGCAGCATTTTAACAGTATCATCTTTTAAGGATTTGAAATAGCTCAGCTGGAATTCCATCACCTCCACTAGCTTTGTTTGTAGTGATGCTTCTTAAGGCCCATTTGACTGTGCACTCCAGGATGTCTGGATCTACATGAGTGATCACACCATCGTGGTTATCTGGGTCATTGAGGTTCTTAAGTATCTTACAAAATGATTTTCCCAAAGAGCTGTACTTATGCACCCTCCCCAGTAGCCACTGTTGTGTTTATTTTAGCACATGTTGTTTTCAATTAGGCTCTTTCAGAACTTTGCAAAACTGATATATAAAAAATAGTATCTTTCATTCCTTCACCATTACTGAGTTAAACATTTTGTTGTATGTTAAATTAGTTTTATTTCCTCTTATGAACTGCCTGTATGTGATCTTTATCTACTGGGTAGAGTTTTCACATTTTAAAATCAATTTTACAAGTTGTTTATATGTAAAAAAAAAGTTGCCAATATTTGTTACAATTTTTCACCAACCCTCCATCCCCATTTTGCTCATCTCAATATGCTTTTCATCTTTCATGTTGTTTTGCATGGATATTTTTAGATATATAGAAATTTAGGCATTTTATGTGGTCAAATACATTGACCTTTTTCTTTATGATTTCTTCTATTATTTTTAAAGTTAGAAAATCCTAACCCTCCACATGTGATTTTCATAAACATTTATTTATATCTTCTATTATGACTTAACTTTTTGATATATGACTCCTAAGTCTTTTTGGGGGGATTTTTTTTTTCCTTTATATACAGTGTAAGAAGAGTGAAAGAGATTATCTGCCTCACAAATCAAGCCAATTTTCCTTGGGAACATTATTAGATAGATTTCCCATCTAATAGAAAAAAATGACTGGATAATATTTTCCTTTCCATTGATTCAAAATTCCTTTTTACCATATACATAATTTGGATATATATTATCTATTACATAATGTAATATTGTAATAATAATAATATATAATGTAAGCTATTTTTGAGCTACTTAATCTGCTCTATTAATTAGTCTATCCTTATACTAATACTATACTATTTTAATAATATTTTTTCATAGCAGATATAGAAAATCCTCTCCCATTACTGTTTTTTCCCTCAAATTTTACTATTTATGGTTCACAATAAAATTTCAGAATACTTTAGATCACATTCTCAAAAATGTTCTATTGTCATTACTTTGGCCAGAATTCTGCTGAACATATAAATTAACTTAGCAAGAACTAATACCTTTATGATAGTCTTTTCATTCAGTTTCACAACAGTCCATTTAGTCTATTTAGGCTCCAAAGGAGTGGGATCCCTTTAGGACTTTGTGTAACTTTGACACTAGGAGTATCTCATCAATTTAGTTAGTTATAAACGAATTATCAAGCAGTGAATAAGAAAGGGATTTTAGTCCAAGATGTACCTCTGGCTAGCTGGGTGGATGTGGACCATTTCTTTGACCATCTCCAAATCTGTTTCCTCACCTATTAAATGAACAGAACATCCAGGCAGCCTGTTTCACAAGGTCATGGGAAGTGAGAGCTGCGAGCATCCAGTGAGAGGCCTGAAGTGCTACATAAACATGGTGGGGGTGGAAGGGGTTGGTGTGGCAGGCTGAAAGGCAGAAAGTGTCACTTCTGAACAGTGGGCCAAACCACTCAGAAAAGAAAGCAAGCTTTGAAACTGTGTACTTGCCTTTTCCCAAGATAAAGAATCTCACGGTCATGTTCACAAATATCCAGGAGAATCCCAAGAACTGCACTAGATTATACATGAACAGGTATCCTTTCTTCAAGCTTGTAAGAGCTGAAAAGCAAAGAAAGGCAGAAAGATGTTAAAAGTAGTAGTCACAGCAGGAGACAGGTATGTGGGGTTTACCTGGATGACTGCATCCCTCTTTCGTACGTGGGTGCCCTAAGCTTCTCAACAAATACCTGGCCCAGGCCTGCACCAACCAGGCTCTTGGTCCCATAGAAAACAGATAAGCAAAATTATAAGGAACACTGTAGTCCAAGGCATATCTTCAGTGGTCTTTTCCCTCACAGTCTTGAAGGGTTAAGTACACAGACTTAACAAATCCAAGAAGGAAAAGGAAAAGTTACATCTGGCAAAGAATAACTGACTAGCTAAGGAGGCATTATAAGGAAAGGAAATAAAGCTATATTCAGTCCTTGCTCCTGTCATCTTAATATAATCTACAGTTTCTTCTTTTTTAGAATTTTTTTAGGGCATATAGGTCAAACTACCTCAAAGAAACAGAAACTGAATTAAAAAAATCTAATATTTGACCATGTATCCATTCAACCAAACATTAAGTGAACACCTACAACATGCAAGATACTGTGAGTGGCATCACTGAGCTTCAAAGATGGTTAAGACATGATGCTCCCCTCAGAGAGTTTATAATCTAAGATCCATATTTCAAGATTGAGAATGACAGGTAATATCCTGTGAGAATTTCTAGGTGAGAAAATGACTTTAGGCTGGAGAAGCATGTATCAGGCCAAGTCTGCATGGATGAGATGGTTATCTAATCAGGGCTTTGGAAGATGGAAGAATGAGGATATAACCAAAGGCGGAAAACTGCAAACCAAGAAGAAGGAAGGAGAATAAAGGTCATTAACTTTGCAGCCTAAGGGTTTTCGAAGACATAGCCAATAATAGAATTAAGGGAAGAGTAAGGAGCTTAGACAGAGTCATGGTTGAGTCAAAGGAGTAGGGCACAGGAAAGGATAATTCTTAAGAAGAGCTTTGGAGTTCAGGTTTTGCTGCTACACATTTATTCCTACCTACATATTTTTATAGCCACATATCAGTGTTTCTATAGAGATATCCAGCATAGAAACTTGGTTGATGCTCAAATAATCATACTTGGTATGTCCAATCAAAAACAGCCTTATCTCAAGGGGTGAAAAAAGTCATACTTGTAGCAACATTTAACAAATTAAAATTTTTTTCTTCAAAACTACAAAAATGTATTACATTTCCCCATTTAAAGAACTTTATTAGGAGATTTTATGAATTTAGATAAAACTGCTAAAGCTTTTTCTAAGATCATAAAGTAATCCATACATAAGAATTTTTACATATTTCAGAAGTTTATCCCTCTGGACACCAAAGGTGGCCTTTTTATGTCATTATCCTTCATCTCCACTAGTCCTCTCCCTTCGGCTTTTCTAAAGCAGAAAATTCCTCTAAATTAGTGGTTATTCAAAAATTTTTTAAAGCAACAAATTGTCTTTTCCATAAGAAATGTTACGGACTTCCATAAACACTTCCATAAGAAGTGTTATTCGGGACGCTAATACATAAAACACAAAAGCCAAGCTGCTCTAATTGAAGTGGCCCTGCCTGCTTGGCCTACCTCTCCAAAGCATCTCTGGGAATCCCTGGGGTACCATGGTACATAGCTTGAAAACAACTGCTCTAAAATTTCCCCTTCAGTCGTGCCTGACTCTTTGCAACCCCATGGACTATATACAGTCCATGGAATTCTTTAGGCCAGAATACTGGAGTGGGTAGCCTTTCCCTTCTCCAGGGGATCTTCCCAACCCAAGGGTCGAACCCAGGTCTGCCGCATTGCAGGTGGATTCTTTACCAACTGAGCCATAAGGGAAGCCCAAGATACTGGAATGGGTAGCCTAACCCTTCTCCAGAGGATCTTCCCAACCTAGGAATCAAACCAGCGTCTCCTGCATTGCAGGCAGTTTGTCTATATCAGGGAAGCTCTTTCCCTACTTGCTGCTGCTGCTGCTGCTAAGTCACTTCAGTTGTGTCCGACTCTGTGCGACCCCACAGATGGCAGCCCACCAGGCTCCCCCGTCCCTGGGATTCTCCAGGCAAGAACACTGGAGTGGGTTGCCATTTCCTTCTCCAATGCATGAAAGTAAAAAGTGAAAGTTAAGTCGCTCAGTCGTGTCCGACTCTTCACGACTCCATGGACTGCAGCCTACCAGGCTCCTCCATCTATGGGATTTTCCAGGCAAGAGTACTGGAGTGGGGTGCCATTGCCTTCTCTGTTTCCCTACTTATGGCATGCCAAATAAGTGCCACTAAAACTTGAAAAGTTTTTGATTTTGGACACATGAGGAACACTTATTCATTCTGCTTTTCAGCATTAGTTTTGTATAGACCTGCATGGTCCTCCAACTAGAATGGATAAGCTCTTCGAGCACAGTGCTCTGACGGATCACTGGCTCCAAAGCTCAAAGGCCTAGGACAATGCTTTCCATAAAGCATGAATTTAAGAGCTGCTGAATTTAATCTATGATACCCAGAAGGTAACACACTTAGAGACAGACACCCTTGGACAGACATAGAAGTAGAACTGAATTTTTAAAAGGTTAATGAACAGCAGGACTATACAGAATACTTTCCATCTTTAAGGCTGACAACAACAGCCCTTATGATCTCGGTTAGGAAAACAACACCAGACTGGAAGAACTGTAGTCATGGACCTATGCAGTACTTTCCAGGTCTCTGAAGGACTTGCTGCCACCTAGCACCCTACTAGGCCAGTCCAGGAGGCTGAGGTTCTTCCATTCTGCTACACCAACCTTGGTGTACTCAGATGATGTCAGGCCCCCAACAGCAGGGAAACATTAAAAGTAAGTAACACTTTAGATGCGGGTTTGCACAGCTTAAGCATTGGGCATTAAGGATTTCTCAGAAACTCATCCACCCAATACAAGCCCTCCTGCCGCTTCACACTCATCCACACTCCCATCTCTGTCACAAGTTAACTGGTAACCACCATAGCAGAAGGGGCAACTTACTTTCAGGGGAGCCTTGGCTTTCGAGTCTGAGTTTATTTAATTGTTCTTCTTCCTAGAATTTGGACAGAAGTTTTCCAAGAACACAAGTTAGACTACTGTATGGTACAGGGAACTATATTCAATATCCTGTGATAAACCATAAGGGAAAAGAATATGAAAAAGGATGTGTATATATGTGTATAAATTAGGCACTCTGCTGTACAACAATAATGTATTTAACATTGTATTTTAATTATACTTCAGTAAAAAAATAAATTGAAAAAACAAAAAAAACACAAGTTAAAATTCCCAGATGCTTGCAGAAGCCCACATGAGAGATAAATGATCTGAGTCCTTCAAAGCCACCTCCTCCTCCAATTGTGTTCTCACTTCCTTGGGAAAAATGTCTGAACTCACGGTACTAAGGAGCCTGACTCCTTACTGGGTAGCACTGGCACTACAGAATGACCCATCCAGGGCTCACAGAATTAAACCAATCAGCTGGCTTCCAAACTACAAAGTGGGCAGCCTTAAGATCTTAGAGCTGGAAAAGACATCTAGAAAATCTGTCATGGTTGTAGAAACAAAACAGAAATTTAAGACAGGAAATAGATTGCTATTTCATTTTTTAAGACTTCGATAATTTTCTAGAAGCTAAAATCAAATCTCCAACATTAGTGTGAACTTATATTAGGATAATATAGATATAGATGGATATATATGGAAATACTTAGAGGTACATGTATATACATGGGCTGGTATACACACATATATTTCCTTGTGCTGTCAGCTGAGAGAACCTAAAAGTAATACCTCAGTAGCAATGAGCACACTTAGCACCCAGATCACCCAGATCCTGGTTTCCACTATCATCCTGCAATAAAAACAACAGGCCTGGGAATATACAAGATAAACCTGGAGCAGCTTACAGTGCCAGAAATTAAGGATGCACTTTAAAAAAAAAAAGGCCCATGATGATGGAGCTGTGTCAAAGGGACACAAGAGCCAACCACAAGAGCTTCCAGTGGCCAAAGATAGAACAATATGAGCAACAAGATATATTACCCAGTATTGGATTACAGCCCAACTATAAACCAAATCTGTTCTGATATAAATAAATGACAATATCCATACTGATATAAATAAATGACAATAAATAAAGGAGAAAAGAAAAATCTCCCATGCAGAATTCCAAATAAAGTATACAGATACTCCACCCTAAGAATGGGAAGCATAACTTCTGGCTTGTTAAGTGTGAACTGTGCATAGTGACTTCCTTCCAAAGAAAACAGTAAAGAAAGGAGAAGAGTAACATTATAGTAGAGAAACCATACAGTGGAGAAACCTACCAAAGATTAACCACATCCAGGTGAGCTAGATTAACATCAAGAGCTGTAGGTCATGTTGAGAGTATTAAAAGCTTGATATGACATGATAAGAATGGCACTTTACCTCTGTGGCCTTCCTACCCAAAACCCATCACCCTAAGCTAATCATGAGAAAAACATCAAACAAAACCCAACTGAGGAACAGTCTACAAAATACATGCCCAATACTTCTATAAAACCACGTCTCCAGGTCATTCAGTGAATTTATATTTTTGTCCTTATTCTATCAGATCCTGATAGATATCTGAGGTGGCCCAAATAACTTGGGTTCCTCATGACTTCTGTCTAGATCCCAGATCCTTACTGACCTTGGCTCTGAGCTCCATTTCAGCATCAGACTCGTCCAGCCAACGATCAAAGTCAGGGGCCAAGAACAGTGGGCGCTTCTCCTGCTTGGTGAGTCTCTCCCACCATTGACTCTCCTTCTTCTGCACGGTGATGTTTACCTGCCTCTGGGTCAGCTTGTAAACCGGCTAGGAGAGAAAGCAAGAACATGAGAATGCCCTTTCCCATCAAAGAAGCTGCATGGTACTTACTGCCGTTCCTTCTCAGTTCCTAAAAGTCCTGGGGCAAAGAGAACATCTAGACCAAGGGCTGGCACAAGGAAGAACGCCAAGAACAGCAATATCTTGCTCCGGTTCCCTCCCCACCCGCTGCCCCACTGGGGACACAGGAGGAAAGCCAGACAAGAAAGGCAGATAGTCTTGATTATCTTGGTAATTAGCATGAACTCCCTACTAATTAGAAATTAGCATGAACTCCCTACTGGATCTACATCATGCCAGGCTCTACATCCAACCGCCTTCTCAAGGGCACTACTGCCTTCAAAATCTTCCCATGAAGATGATTCAATTCAAATGGTCAGTGGTTTCCAGCATTTAGAAAGGCCTGCATCAAGGCCAGAACTGTACTGTATCAGTTACAGCTTTTTTAAAAGCAGTCTTTCACTACAGAGCCTTCTCAACTAAACTCAAATTCTTAGGGGTGCTCCAGCTCATTATTTCTTTGTATGGCCTCTCTCTTTTCCTCCAAATGAAGTCCCAGACTGCTGACTATTAAGAAACCCTTAAACCACTGCTGACTATTAAGAAACTCACAGCTGGAAAGAACCTTAGAGATCCACTTAACCCAATCCTCCATGTAACATATGAGAAAACTGAAATGCAAAGAAGTGAGGAGACTTCTTCACACCACTAATAATGACAAAGCCCAGATTCAACTCAGGTTCTCCAATTTTCCTCTTACTCTGTGGCTAACACCTGGGCTCTGTTCCAAACAAAAGTATATTCTGCTTAGGTTTATCTTCTTCTTCCCCATAAGGCTTGCCCCCCATTTCACAAAACTATAAGTATTTATTTCTTAAAATAGAAAGGGAAGGAAGGAAAGAACATACCTCTGGCTTCACAAGGTCTAAGAACTCCAGGTGAAATTCATAAACATTGTCTCCTTTGGCACCATGCCCCTGAGCTATAAAGAAATGTGGGTTGCTGTGAATTTGAGCAGAGCAATGCCATTCAAATGTTAGCTTGGTGCAGTTCTTTCAGAAGTATGAAAATATTAATGGGTCCTGCCAAGTGAGTGGGGGCTTGTGAGCGGAGCTACTCAACAGCTAGATGAAAGCTAAATCCTCGACAAAAGTTTATCTCCTTATGACTTTTTGGTGATCAGTTCCAGAATATTTAATCTTCTAATGAGGCCTCAATGATGGCCGGTATAAATAACAGATAAGCAAAAAGAATACAGAAAGCAAAGCCAAAGATAACACTCTATATAAATTTAACGTTCACATTTACTTTGGCTCTGAATCCACAGCAGAGAAAAGTCAAGTAGGCGTATTCTCTTGACTGCAGTTAAGCAAAGCTGCAGGGTACATGGACCCTCTAATGTACCATCTCAAAGAAAATTCTAAATTTAACATCTTCCAACCAGAGATGGGAGACTTTCCAGGTGACAACAGTGATAAAGAACCTGCCGGCCAGTGCAGGAAACATAAGACATGGGTTTGATCTCTGGGTCAGGAAGATCCCTGGAGGAGGGCGTGGCAACCCACTCCAGTATTCTTGCCTGGGAAGTCCCATGGACAGAGGAGCCTAGGGGGCCACAGTCCATGGGGTCACAAAGAGTTGGACACGACTGGAGCAACTTGCACACACAACCAGGGGTAGACAATGGAGCAGGTGACTGCTCCTTTAGCACATTCCAAATGGAATAAAAAAGAGAAATAACATTTTTTCAGCTCATTCCCGAGAGGACAAATGGAACTAGGAGGAAAGACCTCAGGTTGACCATCATGCCATTCCTGTGCCCTGACATGGCATTTTCCCCCAAAGGCAGCAGTTGCCATGCCTAAAAGCCAGTGACTACGGGATGTCCCTGCCCTCTAACTCTTGGGATTATCTTTCCTCATCTGACCATGTGTGGAAGGACTTGCCTATTATGTGCTACAGGTAGCTATTCTCTAAGACCACAAATTCCTTAGGGTAGGACAGTCTAGAAAACTCCACATGGCAACATACACGTTTGTCATTTTAATTTCCTTCCAAATGCTGAGCTCCCTCCAAAGTCTGAGCCATTACCACCATGGCTCTCACTTGGCAAAGTAGATTCAAAAGCCAGGCTGTGCTTTCACATAAGTATATTAAGGTAGATGGAGTCTCATATAAGGCAGGAACTCTTCAATCTCCCATAACCCTAGTCACTTACTAATGACATTCCAAGGAACCAGAATAGAAAGACAGCAGGGAGAATCCCACTCCACTGGGTTATCAGTGAATCCCGACCTACCCTCTCAGGCTCAGCAGAAAATCTGCTGATGAACTAAGAAGGAGATGGAGGTGAATTCACAGAATTAAAGACTCTCAGAGCTGGAAAGGCTTCAGATATCATCTAAAGTACAGTGTTTATTAAATTGGTCCGTAAGTATAACATCAGGGAGCCACAAAGTCTTGTTAAGAAAATTTCTATTGTTGGGTTTTGTTCTAATATTTTTAAAAAGAAGCATATTTGGAGTCATCTAGATAGCTACCTTATAATCAAGTAATACTTACTTGTATGAGTTCAGTGGCTGTTTGCCACTGCGTTCACAAGTGTAATGGAGTCAAATATCACTTACAGTGACCATACTTAACTCTTAACATGCTTTTCAACCTAGGGTCTGTGGCCCTAGAGGATCCTGTAGATATACGTTCAGGTGTCCTTGGATCTTCAAGTTTAAGAAACACAGATTATAACCCAACACCCTATAGGCCCACAGAAATCAATAAGTTGTCCAAAGTAGTAGCAGAATTTTAAGCTAAAAGATAAATCTCCTGATTTCTAACCTAGGATACCATTTTGCTATATCTCCTGCCTTTCCCAGCGGAAAGTGGGATGTTAAATTACTGAGCTCTCTGATCATATACCTCAAAATAATATAATTTACCCCACGAGTATGAGAAAGGTGAACATCAATAGAGAGTGAGTAAAATAAACAGATAAAGATAAAAAGCAACCATCACAATGTCTCTTTAACTGTGCAGAGGCCTAGGAACCTTTGCCCAGATACTGACCTTTGAAATGTAGCACATTTTCAGTGATGCTGATGGCAGGATTCTGTGGAAAAAGACCAAGAAAGCAAGAAGGACATTTTAATGAAGAGAAAAATCAAATTAAAACCAGTGGCTTACTTCCCTCCCTACATTGTTCCACCCTGGGGACTCGACCTTCCTGCCCTGTGCTTCCTCCAGAGAATATATTTGGTCATTTACTCCCATCTCTGTGGAGGGTTTCTCTGTATCTATCTGTACACATGGCAGATTGCAGGCTCCCGCAAGAAGGACCCTAAACTGCTCTGCCGTGAAGAGCAATCATATACTGAATCAGTCCATTCTGCTCATGGTCAGTGGTAGATGGTGCCGTGTGAGGTGCCATGGGGGAATACACGGATCTCTAAGACTCAGTCCCTGAGCTGTGGAGGCAGGGAATCTGGTAGGACAGATGAGTCATATCCTGTGAGAAGAAACAATATAGTATCAAGTAACATATGCTCAAGACCAAAAGAGTAGAAAAAAACAGTTAAGTGTTACGGGAGTTTAAGAAGAGAGTGAGTACAACAAGAACAGAACGGTTAGGGACAGCCTTACCAGGAGGGACACCCATACCGCATCATGAAAAACAAATTAATTCCTGTATGTTAAGTGAAGGGCTGTAGATTACAGGCAGTTGGATGAAAATGAAAACGTGCAGTCTTAGGCTTAGGCTCCACGCTCTCTTAACCTCTATCCAAACCAAGACTAGAAGAGATGGAAATTCTCTAAATTGTTCATTTATTCCCAGAAGTTGCTATGTGCCTTTTAGCAACTTAACTTTTTTTTTTTTTTCCCCCAGGGGATGAGAAACAGTTTGCATCCTAACTCCCAGATCAAAATTAACAGGCAAGCAGCAGCATATTTCCAGTGCCATAACTAGTTCATTTACTCTTCTTCTGTAGGCTCTGCTCTGTTTTCCATCTTGCATCAAAGAAAACAAACAAGACAGAGAGAAGGTGAAGGGTATGTTTATTCTAACAATGGGAGCCTAAATGCTTCACTCATAGCCAAGTGTTAGGAAAAGGGGGAGCATGAAGGCTGGGTGAGGGAGCTTTTAAGCCAAGAACCTCCCCAGTGAGAGTATAGACTTGAGGCTGAGAAGCTCACCCACAGGGGCTAATAAGCCAGATGATCTCTGTGCCAGGGAGAGGGAATTAAGGAACTTCACCAAAAAAAGTTATACGTTCAGGGGCATGTTCCTCTATAAGGGAAGCAGGGTTTTAGTGTATTATCATGAAAGCCTGCGTTCTGGGATGTCTCAGTGGTACATTTCCTATTTAGGTCACTTCTTTGCTTACTCTGTGTTCCCCATATCCTAATTCACCTGGAAGGAAAAAGGAGTCTGCGGGGGGCTCAGTTTATTCTCCTCAGACATAAGATGTGAGCAGCCAAGGTTTAAGCTCTAGACACAGCCCAAGGCCTGCAGTTTATTAAGCATTCTGAGTCAGATTTTAGATGCTAACTCTTTCCCTGGTAGCTCAGTCAGTAAAGAAACTGCCTGCAGAGCAGGAGACCAGGGTTCAATCCTTGGGTCAGGAAGATCCCCTGGAGAAATGGCAACCTACTCCAGTATTCTTGCTTGGAGAACTCCATCAACAGAGGAACCTGGTGGGCTACAGTCCATGGGTTCGCAAGAGTCGGACACAACTTAGCAACTGAACCACCATCAACTCCTACCCAGCAGTACATGGGCACGTCAGGTTCAGCTTCTCCAAAGGTGTTGGTAATTAAGGAAGATATTTCAATTAAAAAAAAATGCCAGAAACAAGCTCAAAACTGGGAAGGAAGAGACACGGAAGTGATAAAAAAAAATTAACATCTATGTCTATAAATGAGATTGGCCTATAATTTCCCTTTCTTATAACTGCATCACCAAATGAACTGGAGAATGTTCTCTCTTTCTCTTTTCTGGAAATGCAAGTATAAGTGCCGTGGTTGCCACCTGCAAGATGCCCCCCCATGATCTTCTGCCCCTGGTATTTATACTCTTGTGTAATCGCCTTCCAAATGACATCAGGAATCTGTGTAACCGATAGAACACAGTGGAAATGAACCATGTGACTTCTCACGCTAGGTCATAAAGGGCACTGCAGCTTCCTTCTGAGCTCGCTCTGGGAAAACTCAAGACACCGGGGCATGAGAACACTCAAGTAGCCCCACGTATCCTCTGTGGAGGATTAACTCATGGATAACTTGCCAATAAGGTGAGCGGCACATCCTTGAAGAGTCTACTTCAGACTCTTCAACCTGTCAACCACAAATGACATCCAAACAACCACATGAGAGATCCAAAGCCACAACACCCAGCTGAGTCTTTTCTGAAGGACTCAGAAATGGAGGCATTGACTTTTGTGTATGGCATAAGACAAGATCTTATTTTATCTTTTTGCCACTTGGATTACCAATTGTCCCAACACAATCTCCTGAATGGTTCACCCTTTCCTCCATTAATTTGTAAAGCCACCACTGCGGTTCAATAAGTTTTCACACATGGGTAAGTCTATTCTGTTCTATTGCTCTTTGTGTTTCTCATCTAAGGTTTAGTATCACAATAATAATGTTTTACACCTGAGTAGCACACCAGAATTCACAAAGCACTTTCAAATCTATTATCCAAGTCAAGCCTCAAAACAATCCCGTGAATTAGGTGTTATTCACATTTATTTGTATGTAGAGACTGAGGCTCATAAAGGTTAAGTTAATAATCCACGGACACCAGATATTAAGTGGAAGAGTAAGGAACCAACTCTTTCCACCAGACTCTATTAGGTAAGGTCAAGAACAGCATCTTTCCAACAGCTCCCAAACAAAGCTAAACACACAGCCCTCATACAACTGAAATGAACAAAAACCTCGAAAAATGAACAAATGCTTTAACAACTATGGTTGTTGGCACAAATCTGTCCTTCATGCTTATCCTGTAAACCAACTTTATTCTGAAAGCAACCATGCCTTAGCCCCAATGGACTTTCACTGGTGTCTTTGCTACTGCTCACCTCAAACACAGAAAACAGCTGCTGACGAAGCCTTTTTCTTCTCACCTCAGTGGTGGTTTCTCATCAGGCTCTAGCTCTACAGCTCCAAAGACGGAGGAGAGATATGAAACCCTGACAGCTCTCTGTATCTCGGGAAGGGAGCATGTCTGATGCCCTCAAACTGGCAATACTGAAACTCACTTACACATAAGCTACAGAAAGCAGGGGGCGATAGAGAACTGTCCGAAAACCCAGAACCCAGCTTAATGCAGGTACTCCACAAATGGTCTTCATTAAGCAAATAAACGGAACGCTTCATCCCAAGCCAGAATCACCAGTTCCACAGGCCATGCGTGGAGCAATTAATTGGGAAGTTTTTAAAAAGGAGCAGCCCCTGACATTCAAAAGCTGGCCTGGCATTCACAGCTAGGACACGTTACTCTGCTATTACACAAGAACAGAATACCTTGATAAAATGAGATAAAGCCATTTCATAATTCTGTGCAAGCACAGACAAAAACATGGCCACACTGCCACTCACAAAACATGTTACCCTGCCCCTACGCCAAAATATGTGACTGCCACCCCTCTACCAATTAGTTTTATTCTTGTTCTAATCTCTCTTCCCTATATATGATTTATTCAGATGCTCAACCATAGCATTGGTCCTGTTTTCTCACAGCATCTAATCTAAAGTGAATCCTTGCTTCCTTAGTCTATCCCCCAGTCTCCAAAGTCCAAATTCTATAATCAGCTCTAACGTTCTAATGAGCTAGCCCCACAGGGTATGCTCTCCCTTGCTGTTATGAGCAATAAACACAACTTGTTTAACTAGAGGTGTGTTCCTGGCAGTCTCTGGTTATAGGGCATTGACTCCTACAACAAATCAGATGATCTGAAAGTCTATGCCGTCCTCTTTCCAGAAAGTTCTCCCAGTTTCAGTCTGACAAGAATACTTCATCTTATTTCTGTAAAGTGAAAGTGAAGTCACTCAGGTCCGACTCTTTGCAACCCCATGGACCGTAGCCTACCAGGCTCCTTCACCTATGGGGATTTTCCAGGCAAGAGTACTGGAGTGGGCTGCCATTTCCTTCTCCAGGGGATCTTCCCAACCCAGGGATCGAACCCGGATTTCCTGCATTGCAGACAGACGCTTTACTGTCTGAGCCACCAGCGAAGCAATAAAAGAATTAATAAACGCCACCAGGTAATTAATAAAAGAGAGGTAACAAATTCCTTTAACACCAGGGACCTGGTTTAATACTCAACCCCAAATCTATAAATAAACATACTCATGCACAGAATTTTTTGTTTGTATATAATATCCTTCCTCCTAGATAGAATACCCTTGGAAAGCTGAGTCTGTCTGACTCATCTTTGTAAATCTGTAGTATTTCACACATGGTAGGGGATTTCTTTTATGAATGATACTGACAGGTTACTTTAAAACTAATGGTAGCACCAATGGATGCCTCAGAATTACAGTCGAGAAATCTAGGTAAAAAAAAACTCAACTGGGGACAAAATATTTATTTTTTTCCCTAAAAATAAAAAAGGATTTCTCTTTCCAAAAGAAAATCCCATTTTTTTCCTCCACCTTTACATTTCTTTAACTATAAGATATTCCAAACGCATATGTTCATATTTGAAAATACACCAAATACAATCAACACATATGTTCATGTTTCTTAACTAAAAGGTTTATAACTTTCAGGAAAAATTTAAGTGTGATGCTTTCATTTGCCCAACAAATTTACATTTTTTTCCCCCACCACCACCACCCTACCTCCCCTAAAAACAGCTTTTCTGTTTGTGTTTCAGAAGTACGCCAGGATATCACATCCTTATTACAACTAGAGAGGGTCTCTGAGTTTAACTGGTCTACAAAATGTTTAACAATATCTAAGAGATATTGCCACGACACAACGTCCATACTTTTCTTATTGATTACTGTTAGAATTCTCTCTAGAAAGAGACTTTGATGCCCATCTACAAAGATTTTGCTTTTTTCCTTTTTTATTAAAACACCCTGAAGCAGAGTAGAGGAACACTGTACAAAACATTTATTCATCCTCTGAGGTAAAAGTACAATTCAGCCTGGTTTAACATATTAAACGACACAGCGTGCAGTGTCACAGCCTAAAGCATTCTGGCCAGTACTATCTTTCAATAGGAAAACAGGTTTATATTCCAGAAGCAAAGACTGAATTCAACAAACTCAAGTGTACAATCAAAGATCACCTACACCTTGCAAGACAATATGCCAGATGGGCTGACAGACTGAATATAAACGCCTGACTCAGAGGCAGAGAGAGTTAAGCCGGAGTGAAGGAGGTTATAAAGTGCCATAGATGTCAAGGAGAGCAGGCAGTAAGAATGACTATAGAAAGAACATTCCAGACTACAAACTTCAGCTCCTCAACGATGGGAATCCTGGATGGTTTTCACAGAGACAGGGGGGTACATAGGTCCTGAGATGGCCACCAATTAAGAAGCCTCAGCTTGTTCACATGCAAGTCAATGAGATCAAGCATAAATGCTCAATGTGAGTTAAGATAATTTTGAAGTTCTGCATGCAACTCAGCAAACGTGAGCCCACAGTCTTCAGAAGAGGGGGGAAATCACTCCTTCGGGGTCTTCTGGACTTTAAAATGAACAAGAATGATTTCCATCACTGAATGGCTAGGAGGTGGGTGTGCCCCCCTCCCCCCGCCCGAGGCAGCGGCGGGCCTCTTGAAGGCCCGAGGGGACCGCGGGACCTCTAAGACCAGCGCTGGACGTCCAGCCACGGCCCGGCAAGCCACTGTCACACTGTATCTCCGACCCAAAGAGCTCATCCCACGCCTCGAGGGGCCTCGGCAAACCCGAATCCAGACAGCCAGGCCTCCAGGGCCAGGCTCGGGCTCCACCAGGCCGCAAACTGCGAACAAAGAGACTGCTGGGGCAGCCTCTGTTGCGCGGGGCTCACGCAGCACCCAAGGAACCTGAGCCTTCAGGGGGTCGCGCCCGGGGTCTGCCTTGATGAGGGGCAGCCCGTGCTCTGGCCTGGCAGCCCAGAGCGCACCGTGTCCTGGATCCCGTTGACGCGCTGCTGGCTCTCCGGAAAAAGGGGACGGGGGTCCCAGCGGGTCCCCAGAGCCGAGACCCGGCGCACGTCCCGCCGCCCGGCCTTTACCTGCACATCACTCAGCTCCACGCGCAGATACAGCTCGTGGTGCCGCTGAGCCCAATAGACGTGAGGCGTCAGCACCTGATGCTCCATAACCACACTGCCCAGAGCGGCTCGCTGCGCCTCGCTGTCTCAGGTAGTGCGCGGCTGGAACTGGTCAGACGAAGGCCGCAAACCCCGAGCTCCGAAGTGCCGGCAGTCCGCAGCCTCCAGACGACCCACGCTCGCGGGCCGCGCCTGCGCAGTGGTGAGCGAGGGGCCGCGGCGCCGGCTCCCGCCTCGCGGCAAGCCGGGTGGGGGCGGGGCGGAGGCGGGGCGGAGGCGGGAGGGGGCGGGCCACAGGAGCGAGTGGCGCTGCCGCTCGCTGCGAACGCCTCGGGAGTTGGCTGGTGTGTTGTCGTTCCTCTTACCAGCTGGAGGACGGTTAAAATATAAGCGTAAAAACTGAAAAACGCTGGAGACTCATGAAGAACCGATTAGCATAGAGAAAGGACTTGGGATTGGTGTATCTGGAAGGTTCCTCCCATTTGTCACTCATTAATTCAACATTTGTTGAGCGTCTGCTATGTGCCTGAGCTGCAAAGATAAAACACCGAAGCTTCAGGAGTAAGTCACAGTACCTGACGTCTTGAAACCCTCAGTCTATTAAAAAAAAAAAAAAGCCGCAAGGAATTATAGACATAATAAGTATGATGATGGTTATAAGGGAAGCGGTGGGAAAGCGAGGAACAGATCGGAAGAGTGTTCTAAGAGAGGAGAGTAGCCTTAAAGGCCAAAGATTTCCAACGCTATCCCATAGAACTTTACACGTAGATTATGGAAATATTCCATTCTGCGCTGTCCATAACGGTAGCCACTGCCCACATGGGGCTTTTTGACTACTCGAAATGTGGCTAAAGAGACTGATAAACTGAATTTTTTATTTCCTTTACTTCTAATTAATTTAAATTAATGGCTATTAATTAACGTCACAAATTAATGGCTATTCTACGGGACAGCGCAGGAGACTTGTATCTCTAAATCGGAAACCCAAACTAGAGAGAATACCAATTTATATCTAATTTAAACTATCGCGTCTGTATCCACTTTCAGCCCCAAGTCGGCTTGGAGCGAAGAATTCGATAGGAAGCAACATGACAACGAAAACCAGAAATCTGGGACAAAATTGAACTTTTATAATTCAATCTGTTAGTACCCATGTATTTAGCAAAGTCCTGAGCACAGGGATCCAAAGATGAAATGATGCCAGTTCTCAGAAAACATTTAGCTCAGGGAGTAGGTCATATAGAATATAGAGGGTTTCAATATGAGAAATATGCTGAGCTCTAAAAAAGGCAGGAAGGTAGGAGCTGAGGGTTGTAGAAACCAGTAGCAGACATTTGAGAGCAAATCCTTGAGAGCTGGGCTGTGAAATGTGAGGAGGAATTTGATAGAGGAAGAAGCGGAGGTAGGGCAGTAGACCCACAGGGCGGGAGTCCAAAGTTGAAGAGAGATGGAAGGTTCTGCGTATTGGGTGGTGGGGGCTTCCCAGGTGGCTCAGTGGTAAAGAGTTCGCCTGCTAGTGCAGGAGATGCAGGAGACTTGGGTTGCATCCCTGGGTGGAGAAGATCCCCTGGAGGGAGAAATGGTAACAGATCCCATCATTCTTGCCTGGAAAATCCTGTGGACAGAGCCTGGTGGGCTGCAGTCCGTGGGGTTGCAGAGTCAAAGGTGACTGGGGGACTGAGCACACGCACACATACTGGGGGTTAAGGGCATGGAGAAGAGAAGTTGCCCTGGGTCTCGAAAGACCCAGGGATTGGATCAGGGAAGTCTGTTTTAATAGCTGTTTGTACTTTATCCTACAGACACGGAGGAGTCAAGGAAGTTTGTTACAGGAGATTAGCAAAATCATATATGCACTGGGCAAAAAAAAAAAAAAACAGTGAGGAGGAATTAGTAGGAGGCAAACCAATTGGAGGTGATATAATCTTCCTGTTATGACATAATGAAAACAGCAACCTTTGATAGCCTTGAATTTTAAAAATAAAATATTTTTTTAATTATGAAAGTACTTTTATTGCATTGCTTTTACTACAGTGTAGACACAATATAGGGCACATTTTAAAAACTGAGGTATAGGAACCAGGCAAATTTTAAATATTCGACTTCAGCTGAATTTTTGCATGTTTATACCTGTATAATTAATTACTATCCAGATCAAGGTCTGGAACATTTCTAACATACTACATGGTCTTTCATGTCAATAAACATTTGCCTACCCTTCCCTACACCCCAATAATTACTATCATGACTTGGATCACCGTAGCGTAGTTTTTGTCTATTCTTGAATCTCGTGTAAATAGGATCGACATATGTACACTTTGTGTCTGGTTTCTTTCATTCAACATAATGTATTTGAGATTTATCTGTGTTGTATGAATCAACAGTTCATACTTTTTTGGTTTTTGTATAGCGTTTAACTGTATAAAGTTTTCACAAATTGCCCGTTCTCCTGATGATGGACATTGCATTGTTTTCCATTTTTAGCCATGAATATTTATGTACTTGTTTTTTGTGGATATACTACTCAGTTCTCTTGGGTAAATACCTGGGAATGGAATTGCTAGGTCATAGACTATGTATGTTGAGCTTTTGTAGATACTATTAGGCAGTTTTGCAAAGAGTTTTGATCAATTTACACTTGCATAAGCAAAGTATGAAAGTTCTAGTTGCTCTCAGTCAGTCAGTTCATTCGCTCAGTCATGTCCAACTCTTTGTGACCCCATGGACCTCATCACACCAGGCTTCCCTGTCCACCACCAACTCCTGGAGCTTGCTCAAACTCATGTCCATCAAGTCGGTGATGCCATCCAACTATCTCATCTTCTGTTGTCCTCTTCTCTTCCTTCCTTCAGTCTTTCCCTGTGTCAGGGTCTTTTCCAATGAGTCACCTCTTCTCATGAGGTGGCCAAAGTATTGGAGCTTCAGCATCAGCATCAGTCCTTCCAATGAATATTCAGGACTGATTTCTTTTAGGATTGACTGGTTTGATCTGTTGCAGTCCAAGGAACTCTCAAGAGTCTTCTCCAACACCACAGTTCAAAAGCATTAATTTTTTGGCACTCAGCTTTCTTTACAGGCCAACTGTCACATCCATTCATGACTACTGGAAAAACCATAGCTTTGACTAGATGGGCCTTTGTCGGCAAAGTAATGTCTCTGCTTTTTAATATGCTGTCTATGTTGGTCATAGATTTTCTTCCAAGGAGCAAGTGTCTTAATTTCATGGCTGCAGTCACCATCTGCAGTGATTGTGCAGCCCAAGAAAATAAAGTCTCTCACTGTTTCCATTGTTTCCCCATCTATTTGCCATGAAGTGATGGGACTGGATGCCATGTTATTAATTTTTTGAATGTTGAGTTTTAAGCCAGCTTTTTCACTCTCCTCTTTCACTTTCGACAAGAGGCTCTTTAGTTCTTCACTTTCTGCCATAAGGGTGGTGTCATCTGCATATCTGAGGTTATTGATATTTCTCCCGGCAATCTTGATTCCAGCTTGTGCTTCCTCCAGCCCAGCATTTCGTATGATGAACTCTGTATGTAAGTTAAATAGGCAGGGTGACAATATACAGCCTTGACATACTCCTTTCCCAATTTAGAACCAGTCTGTTGTTCCATGTCCAGTTCTAACTGTTGCTTTTTGACCTGCATACAGATTTCTCAGGAGGCAGGTAAGGTGGTCTGGTAATCCCATCTCCTGAAGAATTTTCTACAGTTTGTTGTGATCCACAGAGTCAAAGGCTTTGGCATAGTCAATAAAGCAGAAATAGATGTTGTTCTGGAACTCTCTTGCTTTTTCTAGTCGCTCTATTTCCTTGGTATTTTCAGTCTTTTAAATTTTAGTCATTCTGATAGTGATAGTAAAAGTCACTCAGTCGTGTCTGACTCTTTTCGAACCCATGGATTATACAGTCCATGGAATTCTCCAGGTCAGAGTACTGGAGTGAGTAACCGTTCCCTTCTTCAGTGGATCTTCCCAACCCAGGAATCAAACCAAAGTCTCCTGCTTTGCAGGTGGGTTCTTTACCAGCTGAGCTATCAGGAAAGCCCTGGTCATCCTGGAGGCTGTATAATAAAAATAATTTTAGTCCAGCATATCTGAACCCTGAGATTTATCAACTGACCTCTGTCCAAGGTGAATTGAATTCAGGGCTCTTGGTAAGCAAGGAGACTGAATGTTGACATTCTGCCTCAGATGCTCCATAAGAAAAGTCCAGTGGAAGGGGACTTATCCAGATTGGTTCCACCACCACTAACCCATTGGATGACTTCTCTGGGCCTGAGCTTCCATATCCATCGAATGAGAGAGTTAGAGTCAGTGCCTGCCAATATTCTTCTCAGCTATTCCTAAAGTTTCCTGTGAGGACCACTATTGTGGGCCTCTCTCTCCATGGGAAATACAGTAAAAAAAAAAAAAAAAAAATAGAAATGGGGAAGGGAAAGAGTAGCATCCAGGTAAATTATAAAAGATAGCAGAGGGGGTAAAAAGGCAGAGCAGAAGTAGCCCTGCCAAGCTGAATTAGGAAGGGCTGAGGGTTTTATGATACCAGTCAAATGAAAATGCAAACGAAGCACTGTTTTTGTATTCGACTTTCCAGGTAAGCCTCCCCAGCCCTCTTTGGCCCAGGGTCACCCCTCCCTCCTCTGGCCACCAGAAGCATTTGCTGAGTGCTTTCTGTGGCTGAAGCACATGGTGGTGGTGGTGTAAGTCATGTCCGACTCTTGTGACTCCATGGACTGTAGCCTGCCAGGGTCCTCTGTCCATGGGATTCCCAAGGCAGAATACTGGAGTGGGTTGCCTTTTCCTTCTCCTGGGGATC